>NC_134362.1:103023906-103363906 GCF_048569485.1 Anomaloglossus baeobatrachus
CTACAACAGTTAGTGTTGTGTTATATATATATATATATATATATATCCTAAGGCTACTCCGTCTGCTGTTTATCAGCCGCACACAGACATGGATGCTGCAGACAGCCAGAGCTGGTGGGCTCGTCTTCTCCTTACCTGTCCTGATCTTCACATCATGCTGCATCGTTGGACAATTGCTTTCCAGCCAGCGATGTATCTAACTCCTCTTCAGGATACCTGGCGTTCCACCAAAGCCTTTCACTACTGGATTTTTTAGAGTTATTTTTCTTTTTCTGTGTGAACAAGTGTTTGATTTGGAGCTTCGAATCACAAACAAAGAAGATTGCCCTAAAGTGGGGAGGATCAGGGCAGGGCTTGGCATGTTTAGGTATCTGCGGATTTGTGCAGACATGGGAAGAGTTTATATTACCAAACGCTTACACATGGTGACATGCCAACGAAATCAGCCCTCAGGCACCTCACATAATCTCATGTTATTAAGGTGAAAGCCAGTGCGCCACTGTCAGCCATCGTCAGGAGGCACCCTCTATGATTATTGATCAATTTTCTCATGTTGGGACGTCTACTAAGCTTCTTCTTATGCAGATGTAAAAGGGAAAGTGCTCATCTCTTCTGAGAATGACTTAAAGGGGTTGTCCATCTATGGTGATATTTATTTGTTTTTTTATGTATTTGAGGCTGAAATCATTTTTGCATTTTGGTTTCTTTAGAAATGCTGCACTGTTTGCCTTCTATATCCTATGTTACGCCGTCAGAATATGTTAAAGGGAATGTATCAGTTTTTTGTTTTTATTTATGTAAAAAAATTAACTTTTTAATAGTTTGCATTTTTTTTATTACATAATTCTTCATCCACTGGGAGCTACAATTTTTCTTTGCTGTTGTGTAAGTGCCAGAGCAGAACACTATAGGCCTGCTTACATTAAACGATCACTGGCACAATATGACTGCCAATCGGCAATTTTTTATCATTTGGTCAATTGACTGTTTACACAGGCTCATCAAACTAAGCAATGTGCTCTGAGCGTACTGGATCTATACTAGATCGCTCAGCTCAGTGCACACAAGCTGCCATACTTCTCGTCCTGTTCACACCCCTGAGAACAATGATCTTTTATGCTCTTCAAATGATTATTTCTTCCGATAACTCATCATTTTGCTCATTCATCGAGTCTTCTGCAGCCTGTGGACATGGCAAAATAATCGTGAAACGAGCAATTTTAACAATACACAATTATCTTGCAATGTAAGAATCCCTTTATACCCTGACACTGCAAATAAGCCCCAAACCATAGTAAACTGCAGGGGGTATATGACCCCATTTCCTGTCTATGCCGCTGCCTCAGTTGTGGGCACCTACCTGGGGGCATCCGGTCACTGCTGAAGCTAGTGACCGCCACCAATATACTGTAGCCAGTGCTATGCACTCTGAAGATCTTCTTTGTTTTCATTGCTGCCATGTAATTTCATGGTAATAACATCTTAAAACCAGTATGGTCTACATTTACAGAACGTGCAGTTTGGGAAGGATAATCCTTGTTACATCTTAGGCTAGGTTCACATTTCCGTTGTTTATGATCAGTCATAATCCGCCGCTCTGCTAAACAACGCAATCCGTTTGGCGGATTCCTTTGTTTCTCATAGACTTGTATGAGCGTCGGATTGTGACTGATGCCCTTGCGTTGCATCCGCCGCCCGACTGATCAGTCGTGGAACGACTCACCGTCGGGTGGCAGGAACGCAGCATGTAACGTTTTTTGAGCAGCGGAATCCTTTTTCGCTGCACATGCTCTCTCTCGGCGGCCGAACGATCAGCTGATCGCCCAGCAGCCGCCTTCTTTGAGCGATCTGCTGATCACCTGAAGGCTGGCTTCTGTGAGTTACCAGCTGATCTCCCGGCGGCCGTCTTATGAGATTGATCAGCTGATCGTTCACAATAGCCGGCCGCCGGGAGATCATCTGATCGCTCTCAAAAGCCAGCGGCTGGGAAATCAGCTGATCGCTCTCATTAGCCGGCTGCCAAGAGATCATATGATCGCTCTCAAAAGCCGGCGGCCAGGAGATCAGCTGATCATTCTCAAAAGCCGGCGGACGGCTATTGTGAACGATCAGCTGATCGCTCTCAAAAGCCGGCGGACGGCTATTGTGAACGATCAGCTGATCGCTCTCATTAGCCGGCCGCCGGGAGATCATATGATCGCTCTCAAAAGCCGGCGGCTGGCTATTGTGAACGATCACTCGTTTTACAACGGAATCCGCTTTCTCGTGACAATGAATTCCAATTCTTGTCACCCGTTGTACAACACATCAGTCACAAGCGTCAAGCAACGCATGTGACTGATGCAAAACAACGGAAATGTGAACCTAGCCTTAGACTTCTCTTACACCTCCATGTGACATTAGTGCAGTTTCACTTTCAAACATAATATTATCAATCATAGCCATCCCAATAGTTTTTTTTAACTTGTTTCTAAAGTGGATCAGTCATCAGGTTTTTGCTACCCCATATGAGAGCAGCATAATGTACGGGCAAAGAGCCTGATTCCAGCAATGTGTAATTGTGATAAAATCAGTGTTTTCTCTACTGCAGATCTAGCAGTGCTGTGAATGCTAAGCTGTGTATAACCTCGCCCACACCACTGATTAAAAGCTTTGTGCCCATGTACAGTGTACACAGAAAGCAGCCAATCAGTGGTGGGGGAGGGTTTATACAGAGCTCATAAATATAGAGGACTGCATTGCAGCAGGTTTACTAGTCTTCTAGTGACTAGTTCCCATATGCGTTCTGACCTACAAACAGGCTGATGTGTGGCCTAATAACCCCTTCCTACCCATCCCTGTGTTGTACTATTGTGTAATATGAATGTATAAAAAAACGTTTTATTACTTACATGTTCCCTATATAAATGATCAGAGGCTCTAGTCCCCTTGGCATCACATCGTCCCGTGGGTGTTTGCATACTTTCCATGGTATCTCACCCCTGTGGGCATGATACTATGCATTTACATGAGCGACATCACCGTCGGCTGCTTGAGATCCCGCGCGTGCACGCTTGTCATTCCCGCAGCCTTGTTATCCAAATGCTTGCTGCCTTCTTTAGATGCGTTCTGTGCATAGTTGGAACCGCAGGAGTCTTCTGACCATGCGCATAGCGCGTCTGAAGCCGACAAGTAAGCACCTGGATAAAAAGGCTGCGGGAATGGTAAGTGCGCACACGCAGGATCTCAAGGAGCTGACAGTGATTTCGCTGATGTAAATCCATGGTATCACGCCCACAGGGGCGAGACACCACTGAAAGCATGCAAACGCCCATGGGGCGATGCGACACCCAGGGGACTAGTGCCTCTGATCATTTACATAGGGAACATGTAAGTAATAAAATGTTTGGCTTTTTTATACATTCACATTACACAATATTACAACACAGGGTTGGGTAGGAAGGGGATTCTAGGCCACACATCAGCCTGCTTGTAGGTCAGAATGCCTATGGTACCTGACAGGTTCTTTTTAAGTGGCAAAAACCTGGTGACAAATTCCCTTTAAGAAGTTATCCCTCCATACACTGTGGGAAATCAAATTTCATCTCAATTACTTTTACATAGGAATATCAAAATATTGGTGGCTTTAGGAATTACTGATAGGACACATCTGGGTGGTCTCAATTTATCCCAGTTAATATATGAACTGGTCCAAACCTTGGCCAGCCAGACATCTAATATTATTTGCTGGCCTTTCATATTAATGGCTATTTCTGGAACAGATGTTACAAGGCCAGGAGCTGCAGTTTGCTATTGCTCAGAAAGTTGGGTTTCCAGCAGGTAAGATTTCCATGTACCCTTAAAGGGTTATTCCCATCTCTAAGATCCCATCCTAATATGTAGTAGTAGTAATATAATAATAATATTAACAAATACCTCCAATTAGAAATGTAGTATAATTCTTGATATAGCCATGTCTCTTACTTCATGTTAAGGGCATTGCAGGACCTTAGGTGTCCATGGTTACGACCATGCATATAGTCACAGTTAGTTGCTTGTTGGCATTGTGGAGACATGGGAGTCAGTGGGTGCTCTCGTCCGCTGATCTGGCCGCCTTAGCAAAGACAGCATGGCCCTGGGCTCATCCCAACTGAATGCCCGACCTCCTTAACTGTGGGCGGAACACTACTCAGACAACACAGGATGAGGGAATCACAATATTAAGGCTTTATTGGATACCAAACAATTAACGGCATATGGCACATAACCAGCAAAACCACAAAATGTAACTGGCAACAGTTTCTCACCCTTTCGCTGGCTCACCAGGGATTAGAATGTCCATGCCTCAGAGCTTTCAGGGCTAATTACTCCAAACCAGCAGCACCCCGCTTTCGGCGGGCACCCACCGAGAATGGAATAATGACAGATTTATGAAGCTGTCTGAGGACCGCAAAGCCTGTAGTCAGGTGACTGGATTGTCCCAAGCTGGATTCCTTCCATACGTAGTCCTTGATATCTCAGCCGAATCCTTGCATTCGATGCTGAATTCCATGTAGTATTATAATCCAGGTTTGGTTATGGCTTGCCAATTGGATCCGCAGATCCTAGATTGGTATCATGTAGCAAGAGTCTACCCGGGCAATGCACAGTTCTCCTTCTTATAACCCTGAGCTCTCCATTCAGACAATTGGGGTCTTCACGATTGGTGGATAAAACTGGGCTTTTATTGGCTAGATTTCAAGACGTATACAAAATATCCCTAGTAGTAATGGCCTCTGGCAGAGACCAGGGAGAGACCGATAAGTTTCATCACATCTAGCAATATACATAGTAATACAATGGGAGGTTTGCATAATTGATTTGTCTGGGTATCTGACCATCACTGGCCAAGGCAAATACATGAGTCAACGAGAACTTTAACACTACACTCCTAAAGCCCCCATCACATTTAGCGACTTACCAGCGATCCCGAAAACGATGCGACCTGATAAGGATCGCTGGTAAGTTGCTGGGAGTTTGCTAGTGAGATGTCACACAGTCAGACCTTACCAACGACTCAGTAAAAATACAGGTCGCAGTAGCGACCTGTATAACGATCCCTGCTGTCATTGGGACCCTGTCACACAGTGTCAAACATAGCGATGCGTCTTGCCCAGCAGGACATCGCCTTTGAAGAAAATGGTCCAGGACATTCTGCAACGACTGGCGACCACAACAGGGGCCAGGTCGTTGCTGGATATCACACGTAACGAGATTGCTAGCGAGAACGCTGTTGCGTCACGAAAACCGTGACTCAGCAGCGATGTCGCTTAGTGGCCTTAAGGGCAAGCACGCACTTTGTGTTCTCCTACTTGCAGTTCTAAACGCACGTTTTGGCCTTAATTGATTTGACCAAAGTTGCCTTTTTCAGAGCTTTAGCGCTGAAAACGCATGCGTATTTACTGCGTTTTTGATGCGTTTTCATGCTTTTTCATCTGCGTTTTGACAGATGCGTTTTGAACATCAATACACTGCTAAATAAAGTTTAAGCAGTCAAACATAATGAAAAAAGAGAAAAAAACGGGACAAATCTATATTAATGGAAAAAATAATGAAACTAGATAGATATATTTCATAAAATTTTAGCGGTAATATACATTTTATCACTAAAATAGCAATAAATGCATATTTTTCTTAAATTCAATTGTCTGATTATGTGTGTGTGTGTGTGTGTAAAGGGACATATGAAATCATTATTTTGATGTCCAAAAAAGCATGCGTTTTGGAAGTCCAAAACGCATGTTTTCTGCACTGAAAAAGCAGGTAAAATGCAGGAATTTGAAGGAATCTTGGTTTTTGCCATTTCATTTTGACTTCAATGTTACCAAAACTGACCTAAAATGGCAAAAACAATTGACATGCTCCTTCTTTGAACGCATGTTTTTTTGCCACAAAATATGCAAATTAAACGCAGCGTTTTAAAACGAAAAAGTGCGGTCTGAAAATCAACAGTTTCCATTGACTTTGCTGGAAAATCAAAACGGATGCATTTAGGCAGAAAAAAGGTGCTTCTCAAAACGGACCAAAAAAGCAGTGGAAACGCAGGTGGAAACGCAAAGTGCGTGCTTGCCCTAAGAGTCTTGTAGAAACAATGAGGGGCTTATCCCAGTTTATAAACAAACTATCATCATGTCTTGCTGAATTTTAAGAAACTTAACCCAGGCTAGCCACTGACAGAATCCATGTCGTCACAGTCATAACCATGGATACCAAAGGTCCTGCAATGCCCTGAACATTAGGTAAGTGATCTAGTGAATCAGAAGAATTATACTATATTTCTAATTGGAAGTATTTGCTAATATTATTATTATTACACCTACTACATATTGACATAGGATCTTGGGAGATGGGAATACCCCTTTATTATACCATGGTGCAACCCTTTAAAATCAATTCCCTTTACTACATAAATGTCAGATTTCAGAGCACTAGGAGCATCTCACTTGCTTATATTATCTCTGGATCTTGATGTCTCTGGGCACAGGAGTGGTGGGAATACATTTTATGTACCTTGCTTTGGCCAATGAATATTGTATTCTATATATTCTGGTGGAAGCTTAGGCCCGATTTGG
The DNA here is from genome assembly GCF_048569485.1 of Anomaloglossus baeobatrachus. Lineage (NCBI taxonomy): Eukaryota > Metazoa > Chordata > Amphibia > Anura > Aromobatidae > Anomaloglossus > Anomaloglossus baeobatrachus. Next base: position 103,030,497 of record NC_134362.1, read on the forward strand.
ACTTTATCAAATATATGTTATTTAAGCCATTGTACATGAGAATGATAACTAGAATCTAGGAACTCTATCAGGGCATTGGTGGTCCCAAGAGCATTCCCAGTACTTAGCCATTGTTCAAAATGGCTGCCTCAATTGCTGGTGCTTAAAAGGTAAATTTTGCAATCTCATATCAACAGGAAAGCCATATTTAATATGTTTCCAGACAGACTATCAGCAAGGGGTTCACCCCTGCTTTTCTGACAAACTTTTCCAACGTATGGCTTTGAATAGCATTCAGATATGATAAATCTTATCTGATGGCAGAAAAGGGCTTTAAGCAGTAAAAGATAACCCCTGACTAAATCTGCATTGAAAGCCGGCAGCTGTATTATGAAAGGTATTTTGTGCCGCTGCCAATTCGATGCCTTTCTGCAGATTGGCTCGCAGGAATGTTGAGAGGGACAGCGCTGACCCGGGTAAGTCACACAGACTCCGCGTCTTTCTCTTTGGCACTATGATTCTGCTAAGACAGATTATTTGTGCTTATTTGAGTCAGGTAAGTCTTTGCAACTTTCCCCCGCTAGGCCTGGGAATTGAGTATATTGAAGAGCTATTCACAGGCTTGTGACATAGACCAGTCTTTTATTGCATGGTGTTACATTCTGCCTAAATCCTTCTCCACCCAGTTTGTAAGCACTATGGTTTTTCTCTTCAATCAAAAGAGAGGTTATCACCTACTTTAATCCACGGAGCAGCATGGATTAAACTCTGCTATGTGCCCCAGGATTCCCAAAGAGGATTCACAAGTAGGAAAAAAAATACTTGTTTCCACTTTTTTTTTTCAGTGTCTTTACTAACTTCTCTTGAGCTTTGCTGGGGGATTAGCATCTAAAATAAGCAACCCCGGTGTTCTCATCAATGAAGACATCAGATGAAAGTTCACTTAGTCAGGGCCTATGTTTCTTCCACATAAAAAGGTGCCAGAGCTCCACAATCAAAAGATGAGCTCCTCTAGACGACATAGAGAAAACATTCTGATCGCTAATCCGGATCAAAGATAGATTATAGACCAGAAACAGACCCTTTTTTAATTGGTTTTAGGTTTGTTAAGTAGTATTATAGCGACATTTTACTTTGAAACTTGAGGTGTTAATAAAAAAAGTATATAAAGGAATACACAATTAAAATAAATATCCATTGGAAATTTTGCTATTGTTAATGTTTGTTGTCTTGTCAATCTGCTATTTTATCATTATTATTATTTTTACAGCTCATTGCACCTACTAAGCTATAATATTAATCAAGTATTATTTAGTGTTAAGTGTTAGAGTTAAAAAAAAATAATAATAAGAAAAATATTTAGGGCTTATTAATTCATTAAAAATGAACTTATTTTATCAAAGTTTTTATATATTAAAGGCGCTGCATAGTGTTGCTGATCAGTGGAGTCCGGGTCTCACCGATTGGCATCTCCGGTATGACAAAGTATTCAAAAAGGGATAAGTTCATGAAACAAAAATATAATAACCCTTAAAAACCATAAACTTTATTCTAACATTATAAAAACAGCATCCAATAAATCCACAAAAAAGACGATTATAGTGCACAGGAAAAAGGGAGGAGGGTTATAGATCAACACTTTAAAATATACCTCCCTTGTGTCCACTGCCTCACGCGGAGGTCGGTACCCTAATAATAAACAATATGGTGCCCCCAGTCTCCGAGGACAATCCCTAAACTGCCCTACCTCACCCTAACAACAGATATGAAAGGTGATCATATCAAAGGACAAAGTGCAAACAGTGCTCATATAAAAAAAACCCACAGATAATTGGTCCAAGGGATCTACGGTGCCTACAAGTAGTATTCAACCCCCTGCAGATTTAGCAGGTTTACACATTCGGAATTAACTTGGCATTGTGACATTTGGACTGTAGATCAGCCTTGAAGTGTGAAATGCACTGCAGCAAAAAAGAATGTTATTTCTTTTTTTTTTTTTTTTTTTAAATTGTGAAAAGTTTATTCAGAGGGTCATTTATTATTCAACCCCTCAAACCACAAGAATTCTGTTTGGTTCCCCTAAAGTATTAAGAAGTATTTCAGGAACAAAAAACAATGAGCTTCACATGTTTGGATTAATTATCTCTTTTTCCAGCCTTTTCTGACTAATTAAGACCCTCCCCAAACTTGTGAACAGCACTCATACTTGGTCAACATGGGAAAGACAAAGGAGCATTCCAAGGCCATCAGAGACAAGATCGTAGAGGGTCACAAGGCTGGCAAGGTGTACAAATCCCTTTCCAAGGAGTTGGGCCTACCTGTCTCCACTGTTGGGAGCATCATCCGGAAGTGGAAGGCTTATGGAACTACTGTTAGCCTTCCACGGCCTGGACAGCCTTTGAAAGTTTCCACCCGTGCCGAGGCCAGGCTTGTCCGAAGAGTCAAGGCTAACCCAAGGACAGCAAGTAAGGAGCTCCGGGAAGATCTCATGGCAGTGGGGACATTGGTTTCAGTCAATACCATAAGTAACGTACTCCACCGCAATGGTCTCCGTTCCAGACGAGCCCGTAAGGCACCTTTACTTTCAAAGCGTCATGTCAAGGCTCGTCTACAGTTTGCTCATGATCACTTGGAGGACTCTGAGACAGACTGGTTCAAGGTTCTCTGGTCTGATGAGACCAAGATCGAGATCTTTGGTGCCAACCACACACGTGACGTTTGGAGACTGGATGGCACTGCATACGACCCCAAGAATACCATCCCTACAGTCAAGCATGGTGGTGGCATCATCATGCTGTGGGGCTGTTTCTCAGCCAAGGGGCCTGGCCATCTGGTCCGCATCCATGGGAAGATGGATAGCACGGCCTACCTGGAGATTTTGGCCAAGAACCTCCGCTCCTCCATCAAGGATCGTCATTTCATCTTCCAACAAGACAACGACCCAAAGCACACAGCCAAGAAACCAAGGCCTGGTTCAATGGTTCAAGAGGGAAAAAATCAAGGTGTTGCAGTGGCCTGGTCAGTCTCCTGACCTTAACCCAATTGAAAACTTGTGGAAAGAGCTCAAGATTAAAGTCCACATGAGACATCCAATGAACATAGATAACTTGGAGAAGATCTGCATGGAGGAGTGGGCCAAGATAACTCCAGAGACCTGTGCCGGCCTGATCAGGTCCTATAAAAGACGATTATTAGCTGTAATTGCAAACAAGGGTTATTCCACAAAATATTAAACCTAGGGGTTGAATAATAATTGACCCACACTTTATATGTTGAAAATTTATTAAAATTTAACTGAGCAGCATAACTTGTTGGTTTGTAAGATTTATGAATCTGTTAATAAATCCTGCTCTTGTTTGAAGTTTGCAGGCTATAACTTATTTGCATCTTATCAAACCTGCTAAATCTGCAGGGGGTTGAATACTACTTGTAGGCACTGTATATAGATACCCTGGCGGCGTGTCCTGCCTATGGAGGAGTGAGGACGTGTTTGTCTCCGCTCCTGCCACCGGACTACATTACTGACAATTAAACCAGCCCAAGAGCCTGGAAGAAAAGGATATGCAGCGGAGGAGAAGGGAGAGCTCCCAGGGGCCCAGCAGAGGACTGTCACGGACAGAGGAGAAGGGAATCAGAGGCTTCCTTACCGGGCCTAAGCAGAGGACAGCACCGCAGACATCTCCCAAGATGGAGAGGCAGGGGAAGCCCCAGCAGCAGCAGAGAGAGAGGGAGGAAATCAACCGGGCAGCGGAGGAGAGGCAGCTGATAACCCCAGACAGCCAGCGTGCAAGGTCTCAGGTACAGGCGAACCCTGGAGCAGGGAGCATGGGTACAACCCCCACCATTGCTGATTGCAGACCTGCAGTGGGGAGGCCTCAGGAGGGGGGAGAGGTGCCCTTACCCCTGTCACAGAAGGAGGCCAATAATAAATCTCAAGCAAAGGCTGTTAATGCTGCAAATGGGGAACAGGGCCCTGCTAGTGGAAATCTATCTTCAGTGAGACACAGCCTGAGTCAAAGTGTGTATGATATGGAAATGCAAACAGAGTTAGAGCCTGCCACAAGTACAATAAGATCACATGGACTAGGAGTGCTGACAGAACTTAATGAAATCCGGGCACACATCTCTTCTATGCCCACCAGAGAAGATATGGAGACATATATAGCAAAGCTGGAACAGGCATACCGCACAGAGCTGTCGGCCCTGAGGGGGGAGGTGGAAAGAGTGGACACTCAGAACCAAATACAGGCTGCTAAAATACAGAATATAGAAGACACTACTCAGGCACAAGAGGCCATTTTGGATCAACACTCCCGCCAAATACAATATATGGTGGAAGCAATGGATGATGCTGAAAACGGGCCGGAGAAACAATTTAAGGGTTCGGGGTTTACCAGAGTCTGTTGAACCTAAGGATCTCCAGAGAGCCCTCCAAGTGATGTTTAATGAGATCCTGGGGGAACCATCAAGCCAACCCCTGGAGCTAGACAGAGTGCATAGAGCGCTTGGCCCTTGACAGAATGACAGACCTCGAAATGTGATTTGCAGGGTCCACCGTTATGTCCTTAAAGAGGCCATCCTGTTTAAGCTGCGCAGTGTAGTTTCACCAGCATACGAGGGGAGCCAAGTCCAGATTCTGCAGGACTTATCCCGTTTCACTTTACAAAGAAGGAGAGCACTGAAACCTCTCCTGGACATGCTCCGTTCGTATGAGTTTCAATACAGCTGGGGATTTCCCTTTCGCCTGCAGGTCCAACATGCGGGAAGAATGCATGTTCTTAGGAACCCGACTGATATGCCATTGTTTGCTGCAGCCCTGGACATTCAATTGGTGCCTATAGAGGAATGGCCGGTGTTTCCAATGAGGGGATGGGGTGCTGCCCCAGATGGTGATCGGATGCATGGCCCTCGAAGAGGAAGACCAGTCTGATGTTTAAGGAGTTATTAGTTTATAAACAAAAATTCATTGGGTTGTTTCTCAATAGAATGTACCTCCCAGTTTTGCCATATTTTTTTTGCCTGGAGGATTAAGTCTTTCTGATTATGAGGGAGGGGGTTCCCTCCCGCCTTCCTGGAAGGGGGCGGGGGGGCACCTCTTGACGGTGTATAACACAATATTCTCTCTAGACCTTGTGTCCTCACATTATATAGGGCTTTGGCTGACAAACTAAGTTGAATAATTGCTTATTCTTAGTCCTGGGCAGGGGGCTCCTTTCTAGAAAGTTCCCTCCCTGATTGGGATAACACACCATAAAGGAGTGGCGTTGTCTCACCATCCCTAGGTTAGACAGTTTGGTATTCTCTTATACCTATACAGTTACTTTTAGTCTTTTTAGACCCGACGTTAGGGTCTTGTTGTGACCTTGCAGGCGGGAGGCACTCTGACCTCCTTGCCTTTTGGTTTCTACCGCTTTGTTGGTAGTTTCTTTTGTATTCTCGACCTTCTTACCTCTTCTCTTTTATTTCCTCTTCTCTTTCCCTGCTCTTCCTATCCTACTTGCCTGCACATCTCTCTCTCTCCCTAATCCCCGAACCTATCCCCAGAGTCCCCACCGTTCCTCCGCATTGGAATAACACAGATTAATTGGGGTTCACTAAATTTGAGGGGACTTAATATCCCGCAAAGACGCTCCCAGATATTTTTTGACATGCACAAAAAAAGAATCCATATACTATTGATCCAAGCAACACATTTTAAAACGGGTGACCTCCCCATCTTTAGAGACAGATATTACACTAACTGGGTCCACAGTTCCAACCCAGAGTCAAAATCCAAGGGAGTGTCCATAGGCATCCATAAGTCCCTTGTGCACACAGTTCTAGATACACGGGTGGACACGGAGGGAAGATTTATATTCCTGAAAATTAATGTTAACTCATCCATTTTTACCATTGTCAATTGGTATCTACCGAATAGAGATCCGGCGACGACCTGCTCCTCTCTCCTGTCATCACTGGATGAATTCGCAGACGGGACCGTGATCGTGGGCGGTGATTTAAACTTCACTTTGGACCCTAAGGTAGACACAACGTCGGGACATAACTTTCTCTCAATAAGTGGATGCATGGAGAACACTACACCCAGTAGACCGTGACTACACATATTTTTCCCCAGCTCACTCTTCGTACAACCGCATAGACCTACTCCTTGTAAGTCAGAAGGCCCTGACATGGCAGATACAGGCCTCTGTAGGCAGTATCTCTTGGTCAGATCATGCCCCCATATTTTTGAGCCTCACTATCCCGGATGGGCCTGGGAGGCCGTGGTCTTAGCGGTTGAATGATAGTCTGCTGAGGGACCAGGGATGCTTGAAAGACCTGCAGAACACAATAGATGAATTCTTGGAGATACACTCAGGAGACACTACTACCCTACCTCCCTACCTGTTCAATGGGAGACACTCAAGTGTGTGCTGAGAGGGATTCTGATCAAACATGGGGCTAGGATTAAGAGGGAGAGAGCCCAAACCATTCTGTCTCTACTTCAGAATATTTCAGACCTAGAGAAGATCCATAAGCATACATTATCCCCGGTGGCAAATGTGGCAGACCACTAGCTAGGTTATTACATCCGAGGGGGGACCCCAGTCACATCCCTACGATCAAAAAATTGGACGGCCTTTTGACTCAGAACCCAATCCACATAGCGGAGCAGTTTCAAAAATATTACAGTGACCTTTACGACATAAGGGGCAAATTTGGGGATATGCCACAAGAAGCTTTGGAGACTAAAATAAATGATTACATACTTAAAACAGCCCTGCCAACTATAACCAATACTGAGGTTGAAAACCTAGAAGCAGACTTTACAGAGACAGAAGTGGCATCTATTATCAGGGATTCTCCCTCAGGCAAAAGCCCAGGTCCGGACGGGTTTACCCCTAAGTTCTATAAAATTTTTCAGACTCCGTTATCCCCATTCATGACCAAAGTATTTAACTCCATATCTGAAAACTCCCAGTGGGTAGCACCGTCTTTTGAAGCACACATATGTGTTATCCCCAAACCTGGAAAGGACCACTTGCTGGTTACAAATTACAGACCCATCTCACTGATTAATTTAGATTTGAAATTTTTCTCTAAAGCACTTGCAAACAGACTTGCCCCGTCCCTGCCTGGGATAATACATACGGACCAGGTGGGATTTGTAAAAGACCGGGAGGCACGGGACAACACCAACAAATTGTTCCTCCTGATGGCTCGGTCGAAGGCTCAGTTTCTCCCCATGTGTTTACTTTCAATGGACGCGGAGAAGGCCTTCGACCGGGTCAGTTGGAGCTTTATAATGGCAGCCTTGAGACAGGTGGGTTTGGGTCAGAAATTTTTGGGTAGAATTGCGTCCCTGTATACGAGACCTTCAGCAAAAGTCAGGACAAATGGGTTTCTATCATCATCCTTTCTGGTCCACAATGGAACGAGACAGGGATGTCCACTGTCGCCCCTCTTATACGTCATAGTCATGGAGCACCTTGCGGTCGCCCTGAGAAACAACACAAGCATCCACGGGATAGAGGCAGGGGGAGGAGAACCGTAAGCTGGCTCTATTCGTGGATGACCTTCTCATGTTCATTTCCCAACTACACATATCCTTCCCGTCCTTGCTCAAGGAGTTCGAAGAGTTTGGCAACTTAAGCAATTTCAAAGTAAATTTTCCAAATCAGAGGCCATGAACGTGACTTTATCGGCAGAAGACCTTGTGAGAGTATCACAAAACTTCCCTTTTAAGTGGCAACCGTCAGTTTTAAAATATCTGGGAGTTATGGTACCTAGGGATACAGCAAAAATTGTACACCACAATTTTTTCCCCTTATTAGAAAGGACAATCAGGGACTTAAAGAAATATGACAAAAAGAGATTGACGTGGTTTGGGCGTATAAACACGATAAAAATGGACGTGTTACCGAGGTTCCTGTTCCTGTTTCAGACAATACCCATACAGCCACCGCTAAGTTACTTCTCCAAGATCCAGACAGCCTTGTCTGGGTTTGTCTGGGGGAACAGGACACCCCGAACAGGAATTAAAACTCTGACCAGACACAAAAGTGACGGGGGAGCGGGGCTCCCAAATTTTCAGTTATATTACAAGGCAGCTATCCTAACGAGATTACTGGACTGGCATTTTCATGGTAATTCGAAACAATGGGTGGTGATTGAACAAGATATGCTGGGAACTCCCTTACATTTACTCCCATGGTTAGAGAAAGAAAGTAGGATCCAGATCGCGAAGGGAATGGAGTTCACGCGGAGAGCGATGGGGATGTGGGATGGAGAGATAAAAAAGGCATCTCTCTCTCAGAAGCAGGGCCCACTTACTCCCGTATTCGGTAATAAGAAGTTCCCCCCAGGACTCCACTCCCATAGATTTGGGGGATTTACCCGGGCGGATGATACTCGTTTTTGTCACGTGCTCCAGGGACACACCCTACCAACTTATACTTCCATGCAGGCCACAGGGAGAGAGATTTCCTGGATGGAATATATGCAGTTGAAATCTTTCGTCTCGTACCAGGACAGGGAGAGAAGGATGAGGACACCCCCCTACTCCTTTTGAGAAAGTATTTTTACAGGGGTCATCACCTGGACATGGCATCTCACTCATTTATAAAATGCTGAACCAGAGAAATAGGGTGGATAAACCTCACTTTGTAGGTGGGGAGAGGAACTGGGAGAGGATATTCCAGAGGACGATTGGAGCAGAGCGTAACTGTGGACCCACAAGCTTTCCTTGGCGTGCGCCGCTCAAGAGAAAAGTTATAAAATTCTCTCAAGGTGGTACCATTACCCGACTAAATTACATGCTATATTTCCCTCTGTGTCTGATGTGTGCTGGAGGTGTGGCACAGATACAGGTATAATGCTACACATATGGTGGAGCTGTACTAAGCTGCAACCCTTTTGGGACTCAGTGTTCTACCTGTACAAAAAGATGAGCGGAGGTGAAATAGAAAAGTCCCCCCAGGTTGCCCTTCTTTCTATGCTCCCAGGAGCTATTAAAACACAAAAAAGCGACATGTTGCAATTTTGCCTGGCGGCTGCCCGTATGATTATCCCACGATTTTGGAAACAGACTAGATGCCCTACGGTGCTGGATTGGTTGGAGGAGATGACAAACCTCCAGAGAATGGAGGAGCTGACAGCAGAACTAAATGGGAACACAGAAAAATTTACTACAGTTTGGGGACCATGGATTATGTTCATGGAGTCCCCAGAGTTTGTGGAGGGTTTGGCGAGCTTTTTGAATTGAGAAACGGTGGGGAGTCTCATTCCTTCCCCCCCCCCTTTTTCTTTTCTTTTCTTGCTTTTCCCCCTCTCCCCTCTTCTCTCTAATTTCCTCTTCTTTATGCTTGTATCTGTCCTCTTTTTTTCTTTCTTTTCTGAACATTAATCTGCATTTTTCTAGTTTCATTTCTTATATGAAAAGATTTATCAATAATTCATAAGACAATAGACATACAAGGAGAATGAGTATATTAGGATACGGGAAGTCAAAAGTAGTGGGAATTCTGACCTATAATTTATAAGTGGTTGTATGGTAATAGCACAAAGATAATTTGAAGAATTCCAAGAAATTTAGTAATGTAACAATTTCTGGATGTTATCCCGGCATTGAGAAAATGATGTTTATGTATTGTAATATTGTAATTGCACAAATTATATGTTTGTATGTTGACAACAGTTTCATCAATAAAACAGATTTGAAATATATAGATACCCTAAGATAAACCTCCCTTCTGTCCACTACCTCACGTGGAGGTCAGCACCCTAATGATATACGATATGGCGCCCCCACTCTCCGGCGACTACCCCTGAACTGCTCTATTGCACCCTAGTAGCAGATCAATAAAGTGCTTGTGCAATAGGGCAATTCAGGGGTAGTCGCCAGAGAGTGGGGGCGCCATATCGTATATCATTAGGGTGCCGACCTCCACTTGAGGTAGTGGACAGAAGGGAGGTTTATCTTGGGGTATCTATATATAACCCTCCCCTTACCCCTGCACTAAAATGATCTGGTTTATAGCCTCATTCAATGTGGATCTGTGTAAGGTGTAGCTGGGGCATATATACGACCTTTGTATGATTTGAAATTATTGATTATCCCTTCGTTTATTATTAGGGTGCCGACCTCCGCGTGAGGCAGTGGACAGGAAGGAGGTATATTTTAGGGTGTTGATCTATAACCCTCCTCCCTTTTTCCTGTGCACTATAATCGTCTTTTTTGTGGAGTTATTGGATGTTGTTTTTATAATGTTAGAATAAAGTTTATGGTTTTTAAGGGTTATATTTTCATCTTCGGTATGAGCAGTTTGCACAGAGTGGTGTATGGACTGAATGGCAATATGATGTGGCACCGCACCCCACTGTGTGACTGTACGGAGCCACAAACTACTAGTGACTCATACACCACTGTGTGCACAGCGCTCATGCAGGAGGGCATACAGAGCGGTGTATCGACTGAATGGTAAGTATATGGCTTCGCACCCCACTGTGTGACTGTACAGAGCCACAAACTTACTAGTGACCCATACTCCACTGTGTGCACAGTGCTTGTACAGGGGAGCTCACAGAGTGGTGTATGGACTGAATGGTAAGTATGTGGCTCCACACCCCACTGTGTGACTGTCCAGAGCCATAAACTTACTAGGGAACCAAACACCACTGTGTGCACAGCGCTCATGCAGGAGAGCGCACTCCAGAGCTATGTTCTCACCGATCAGTGGTACAACACCGATCGGCAGCACTTTTCTGAACCTGAAGTATAAAAAATCTTTCATAAAACCACTGTTAAGGTGGCTTTACACACTGCAACATCGCAAACGACACCGCTGTAACGTCACCGGTTTTGTGACGTTATAGCGACCTCCCCAGCGACATTGCAGTGTGTGAAACACATCAGCGACCTGGCCCCTGCTGTGAAGTTGTGATCGCTACAAATCGTTCAGGACCATTCTTTGGTCCTTTGTTTCCCGCTGTACAGCAAAGTTTTAGTGTGTAAAGGGGACTTTACAGCAACTTCGTTAGCGACTTCCCTTTCAAAAAGCTGCTTTACAACGTCCCCAATGACTAGCTAGGTCGTTCTGCAGGTCCGGATCGCTGTTGCGTCGTTGGCCAGGTTTGCCTGTTTGACAGCTCACCAGAGACTTTGTAGCGATCCCGGCCAGGTTGGGATCGCTAGAAAGTTTCAGTGTGTAAAGGGGCCTTTACACTTTAAACTTTTCTTATCATATCCACATATTTGCAAATCATCTCCTAAGCGGAAAGGGCATCAAAAGAGAAAAAAAAGTTCTCTTAGGTACTGTAATTTACTAGTTCTTATTTGTTCACACTTAGGCCATGTGCAAATAATTAGTATTTGGTGAATTTTTTACCTCAGTATTTATAAGCCAAAACCAGGAGGGGGTAAGAAATACAGCAGTAGTGTCCGTGTTTTTATTGTACTTTTCCTCTGATTATTCCACTCCTGGACATGCCGAGGTAAAAAACTCACCAAATGTGTGCTCGTGGACTTACTGTAATTAGCTAAATGACTAATATAACACCACTTCTCCCCTTTCCTGCTCACATGCTAATACGTCTGCATACCATTTATCAATTAATCCAATGGAATCTGTCTGTTATAATACTAGAGGTCCCCTCCATAGCTGTCCACTACTGATGAACAAGCATGCTTGACACTGCCCGTTACTGTTTCGAGCAACCTTTTTCTCCAACGCAACTCAAGTATCCAGCATAATTGAAGTCATTGGGAAACTCCAGCATTTTCAAACTTAGATGCTCCAGGCTCAATCGAGTAATGAACTGTGTTGAGAATTATCCCTCATCACTAATATCCACTAAACACCCTTTTTAGGCTGACAGCTATTCCTTTCCAATTCCCTAGGACAAATCAATGTTTAATTCACTTGAGCATGCAAGTATTTTGAATAGGGACAACAAAAGCATCCCGTGCTCCTTCTTTTCTCCAACATTACCTGTCAGGGGAGGTTTGGAGGCTTCATGCTCATCAGATACCCAGACAGTCATGCTTTCATGTGTATGGGTGCCTTAAATTGGAGCAATCTGCTATATAGACCAATAAAATATAATACAAATGTTCTATCATGCAACTCAGTGTTTCCTTCCAGAAAATAAGAGACTGCAGATATCGTCCTGGCAATCATAGGACATTTTAAGGGTTTACTTAAGAGCATTGTTTCCCAAACTCCAGTCCTCACAGCCCCCAACAGGTTATGTCTTCAGGACTTCCTTAGTATTGCACAGGTGATGCCTTGGTAGATTCCATGGCCTGTTCAATGCTATGGAAATCATGAAGACATGATCTGTTGGGGGCCGTGAGGACTGGAGTTCGGGAAATGCTGCATTTGATCCGGCATGTGGCTTTTGGTTTGAATATTTTTTCTAAGCTGAGCTACCAGAAAATTTACAAATGTACAGAAGCAAAGTAATAATTAATGATAATTTTTCTATGCAAAAATCTACATGTTATTTAAATAGAACAATGTTTCTCAAACTCCGGTCCTCCTCCTCCTCCTCCTCCTACAGATCATCTTACAAGATTTCATTAGTATTGAACAGGTGATGGAATTATATTTTCAAGGCATCAGAATATGCCACAGATTATCTCTCCTGTGCAATGCTAAATAAATCCTGAAAACAAGGTTTGTTAGGGGCCAGGAGGACTTGGGTGCGGGAAACACTTCATACGTGTGAACAATGGCTGAGTGACACAATACCTTTGACAATGCTTACAGTATCTCCAGGGAAAATGATTTGAGAGGTTAAAGTAAACCTGTCAGGTGCAATATGCACCCAGAACTACGAGCAGTTCTGGTTGCATATTGCTAATTCCTGCATAACTGTCCCTGTATCTAGTAGCAACGTGAAGAGATCTTTAGAAAAAGTATTTTTAAACATCCTTTGTGATATGCTAATGAGCGTAGGGACTAGTCGCAAAGGAGTTAGTTCTTGCACTCATTCCGCCCTCTTAGCATGTTAGCACGCCCACAGGGGCATGCTAACATGCTATTCATTGCTCAGTGTCGTCAGGGGTGACACGAATACCTATGTACATTGTCCACCTCTCAGACGCCAGATTTCGGGTCAGTGCGTATGATCAGAGGTTACCGCACTTCCGGTCATGTGCACTATGAAGCCAAGTGTACGTGTCCTGGCTTCAGATAGCTCTAGTGCACATGACCGGAAGTGCCGGGACTTCTGATCATGTGCACTGACTCTAAACCCGGCGTCTAGAGGTGGTGACAACAGAAACGGGTATGCACATCACCGCTGATGACGCTGAGCAATGGGCATTGAATAGCATGTTAGCAGTCCTCTGTGGGCGTACTAACATGCTAATAGGGCAGAATGAGCGCAGGAACTAGCGCCCTTGTGACTAGTTCCTGGCCTCATTAGCATATTATAAAGGATGTTTTAAAATACTTTTTTTTAAAAGACCTCTTTATGTGTGCTACTAGATGCAGTGATTAGAAATATGCACCTAGAACTGCTCATTGTTCTGGGTGCAAATTGCACCTGACAGGTTCCTTTTAAGCCCCATAGAAGAAGTTGTCAGAAATTTGGATTTGCATTAGCACCAGAGACCACTTGGCTTGAGTTGAGTTCAAGCTAGTATGGGTAAGAATCTTCTATGCTTGTCACCCAGATATAGCTGAGAATCCTTAAAGGAATAATCAGGTGGGTAATTCCTTCCTAGTGTGATGGACGTATCATAGAGTGGCATGCCCAAACATCCAGAATAAAATAAGACCGGCACTCACGTAAATTGTTTCTTTGTTTTCTTCAATTTTTATTCCATATTTCTAAAACAGTGGTTACATATGAGGCGTTTTGGCCACACATAGCTGGAGTTGCCCTTTACGATTTAATCAGTTGCTCTTGACAATTTAAACTTTTTTTTTGTTGCATGAGTTCTCATGCATGAAGACCAGGATGTTTATGAAGGACAGTATCGAGTCATAGTCCATATTATAGCCATTATTTTGTTCCATTAGTCATACTAATCTAATCCGTAATCTACTGTCATGTCAATGATGGATAATGAATAATGATTTTTCTATTTTCTTTATCTTTATAGTCTGCTTCTTCGTCGTCTGCAAGATTTGGCCATTATTACGATATGTCAAAAACAATGTCACCAGACATGCTGCAATCTGCCAAGACACACAGCTTCTATCTTCCCAGTATAATACCCCTGGACGGAACATCTGGGTAACACATTTATCACAAATTTTCCATAATTACGTGATTAATGTAATATATACATATACTTATATTTGTATGTATGTGTGTGTGTTTGTGTGTGTGTGTGTGTGTGTGTGTGTGTGTGTGTGTGTATATATATATATATATATATATATATATATATATATATATATATATAAATATATACACTGTGCATTATAGCTATGTTCTCAATCAACTCAATCAAGACTCATAAATATCAAAGCTTAATATTTTTGGAAGTTGGAGTGTTTTTTTTTTTAGATTTGTCTATCTTAAGAGGATATCTGTTTGTGCAGGGGTAACTATTACTGTGCAGAATTATTAGGAAACTTAATAAAAACCAAATATATTCCCATCTCACTTGTTTATTTTCACCAGGTAAACCAATATAACTGCACAAAATTTAGAAATAAACATTTCTGACATGCAAAAACAAAGCCCCAAAAAAATTAGTGGCCAATATAGCCATTTTTCTTTATGATGACATTCAACAGCCTGCCATCCATAGATTCTGTCAATTGCTTGATCTGTTTACGATCAACAGTGCTCACCTATTGTGCCATCACCCATTCCCTGTAGACTGTGAGCCCTCGCGGGCAGGGTCCTCTCTAGAGATGAGCGAACCGGTCCCGGTTCGGCTCGAGGTCGGTTCGCCGAACGGAGGTCCCGTTCGAGTTCGGTTCGTCGAACGTTCGACGAACCGAACTCGAACTGCATAGGAAACAATGGCAGGCATTCACAAACACATAACAACACCTAGAAAACACCCTCAAAGGTGTCCAAAAGGTGACAAACAACTCACAACACAACACAAACACATGGGAAAGTGACAAGGACATATACTCATGCAAAAACAAAAGAGCAGGACAAGGAAAAAGAGGAGGACACACAGATATATGAGTATATGCAAGGAAACATCGATGCCATTATTGTGCAACTTGAGCCCTGCTCATTTTAGGCTTCCAATCTGGATAAATTTCCTGAGCTCGCCAAGTACGCCTTGGGGATCTTGTCGTGTCCTGCAGCCAGCGTTCTCTCGGAACCTGTCTTCAGTGCTGCTGGGGGTCTGCTGGCAGATAAGCACACGTGTCTGTCCACTGACAGTGTGGACATGGCTCTCAGAGGACTTTTCTTCCCCTGGGTCAGCCAGGGGACGGGAAAGGCACGCGTATTTTTGATAGTGCTTCATGCAAAGCATCTTTTCCTTTTTCAAAAGGGGGGTCAACTGATGCCAGTCAAGTATGGTGTGTGTGGCACAATTAGTGGAAACGAGGGAGACTGTGGTTGGAGTCCCCTCGCTGTGTTTCTAAAAGAACCAAGATGAACAAGTCATGGCTCTCAGAGGACTTGTCTTCCCCTGGGTCAGCCAGGGGACGGGAAAGGCACGCGTATTTTTGAGAGTGCTTCATGCAAAGCATCGTTTTCTTTTTCAAAAGGGGGGTCAAGTGATGCCAGTCAAGTGGGGTGTGTGTGGCCCAATTAGTGGAAACGAGGGAGACTGTGGTTGGAGTCCCCTCACTGTGTTTCTAAAAGAACCAAAATGAACAAATCATGGCTCTCAGAGGACTTGTCTTCCCCTGGGTCAGCCAGGGGACGGGAAAGGCACACGTATTTTTGAGAGTGCTTCATGCAAAGCATCTTTTCCTTTTTCAAAAGGGGGGTCAACTGATGCCAGTCAAGTGGGGTGTGTGTGGCCCAATTAGTGGCAACGAGGGAGACTGTGGTTGGAGTCCCGTCGCTGTGTTTTACATGAATTTCGAAGGGCATGACATGCCTAAGAGGTTGAGTTTCATCATCTGCAACTTGTTGGCAACAGAAAGGCTGCCTTTACACCCTTTTGAGACCGAGGATTTTTGAGACCTTATGCCCATTGCAGTGCCCCAAGAGCCGATGGCCAGTCGTCACTCCTTCTCAAAGAAAGGCGTGCCCGCGCTACCACAGTACGTCGCACACAACCTCACCAATTCCTTGAGAAACTCTGTGTGTGACAGGGTGCATTTCAACACAGATACTTGGACCAGTAAGCATGGACAGGGGAGTTACATGTTGCTGACTGGGCACTGGGTAACTATGGTGAGAGATGGAGAAGGGTTTGCTGTACAAGTCTTGCCGTCCCCACGACTTGTGTGTCAATCCTTCCTCTGTATGTACAAGTTCCTCCACTGCTTCTGCCTCCTCAACCTCGTGTGGGTCCTCCACCTCGGCCCAAACCCTGTGTGGTCAGGCCACCCTTCCTTGTAACTGCGCCCAAGAAATCCCACACACCTCCTTACTATGCTGGCAGCAGAGCTCAAGGCCATCAGGCGGTCAAATGTTTACTTTGAAATGTAGGGGAAATGTGAGACACCGCTGAGGAATTGTG
The DNA here is from genome assembly GCF_048569485.1 of Anomaloglossus baeobatrachus. Classification (NCBI taxonomy): domain Eukaryota; kingdom Metazoa; phylum Chordata; class Amphibia; order Anura; family Aromobatidae; genus Anomaloglossus; species Anomaloglossus baeobatrachus. The sequence continues at coordinate 103,047,079 of NC_134362.1, forward strand.
GACGGTTAGCTCTGGAGAGTGAGACCGAGTTTCATCAATGGTTGTCTACACTCAACCAGCAGTCAGGGGAGGTCGGGTGCGACAATGATGCAAACCAGTCTGCGACCCTTCTTCAGGGCAATGTGACACACGTGCCTTGTATGGCTCACGTGTTGAACCTGGTTGTCCAGCAATTTTTAAAACACTATCCCGGCCTACATGGCCTTCTGCAGAGGGCACGGTGTAACGCCTGCCTGGATCGACACACTCAGATGGGCTGTAAAGGATAGGCTAGAGGCAAGCCACTCACCAAGCTGGACACCCAGAACCCTGAAACCCTTTAACCCCTATACAGTGATTTGGAATTACACAGGGCCCAAGTTGATCAATACCTGTGGAAGGCTGCAGTTCCAGAGAATAGTAGTCATGCAGGGTCAAAAACATTAATTGAGGAAGAGGAACAGAATGGGATACCCAGGACTTAATCAGAAAACAAGCAGAGGTGAAATGCGGATCGGCCAACGAGGTACATAAACAGCAAGCAGGAAACGTAGTCAGGTAACAAGCACACAAACTCATAAAACTGAACTGGGGGTAACAGTAACAAGAGGTTCATAGCTTTGTCTGGCAGTGGTCTGCAGACAGGAGGGGCCTAAAAAAGGGTGTGGGGTCTTCCCATTGGGACCAGAGTACAAATTAATTGAGTGGACTACGTTGGTGACTTAACAGCCGTGTGCGGCACTGATGCAAACCTGTCTGCGGCCCTTCGTCAGGGCAATGTGACACACGGGCCTTGTGTGGCTCACGTGTTGAATCTGATTCTCCAGCAATTTTTAAAATACCATCCCGGCCTACATGGCCTTGTGCAGCGGGCACGCTGCTATGTGCTCACTTTCATCCTTCTCACCCAGCAGCTCAACACCTTTCATCGCTCCGGAAGTCTTAGGGTCTGGCAGTTAAACGCCGGAAATGCGATGTTCCGACACGCAGGAATTGGAATCTGCACATGTTGCAGCGTGTGTGGCAGCACCGCAGAGCCCTGCTGAAATACGGTATGACGTATACCCTGGGCTAACTTGATCCAGAGGTGGTGCGGATCACGCTGCTGGAGTGGTGTCAGATCAAGGACCTATGCACCCTTCTACACAGTTTACAAATGTCGACGAAGATGTTTAGCACTGGCAATGCCATTCTCAGCGTGACAATTCTACATGATGGAGCACACTGTAAGCATTATTCGGAGTCAGGTATTGGTCCAAGAGGAAGGTGAGGAAGTACAGGAGGAGTCATATGCAGAAGGGATAATAAGATCTACAAGGTCCATACGGTAAGCGGCACCTAGGCAGCAGTTATGGTGGGGGATAGGGATTAACAAGGGCGCATAGTATCAGCAAAAATTGTTGAGGAAGGTGCAGGAGCCATGAAGAAATGGAGGACGAACTTGCGATGGGCATGGAAGACTCAGCAGATGAGTGAGAGCTTGCTCACATTTCGGTTGTGCGAGGTTGGGGGTAGAGGGCAGAGGAAGGAGGCACGATTCTCACCTCTCTGCCACCAACACACCAAGGACTTGGTCCTACTGGATGCACAAGACACATGAGCGTCTTCTTGCTGCACTACCTACAACATGACCCTCGGATTGTACGAATTCGAAGTAATGCTAACTACTGGGTTGCCACACTGTTAGATCCCCGGTACAAGACAAAATTTGGCGAAATAATTCCTGCCATATAAAGGGACGCACGTGTACAGGAGTATCTTCAGAAGGTGTTACGCAATCTTCGATCTGCTTTTCCACTAAACACCAGTGCTGCACAGAGTGAATCTCAACGCTTTGTCATGGATAGGAGGAAATGGTCTTTTACTTGTCCACATCTGAGGGACCGAGGGCTGACTGCTGTGCTGAGATGGCATTGAGTACGGTGTCCTTGCAGAGTTGCACTTTTGGTCATATACAAAATGAGTTGAAAAAGGACAGATGCTGGTGGAAAGGGGAACAGGTGTGTTGGAAAAAAGTTTTGGTCCGTGGGTTTGGTGGTTAAGCAAAAGTAACATTTGATGAAGAAACACCATCTGTTACGGTGGGACTGGCAGATTTGGATAAAGTGGTATATACTATGTTACCGCTATATAACGAAAATTAATAAGAAAAGAAAGAGAAAGGTATATATCCCCATCAGCAGTCAGTGTCCACCGTGCTCCCAGATGGAAAAGGAGAGGTTGGCAACTGGAAGGTTCGGTGGAGGATACAGAGCTGTGTGGCTATGAAACTAATAGTAGCCTGAAACAAGTTAGACGCCACTCGGATCTTGAGACAGGGAGCCCTGTTAGCGTCACAGGGTCCACACGCCCACCCAGCCCAGGAACTCCCTGTTAACATCACAGGGGCCATTCAGTACGCTGACCGTGTGCATTGGGGCCACACCTGTGGACAGCAGGCGCATCAGCAGCAGCAGGCCTGTTAATGCCACTGGGCTGCACAAGCAGGACTTGTAGGACAGGAGCTGGTCTTAACCGTTCTGCGTTACCAACTGTGGTGGCGGCCTGCATCGACGCCCTATCCCTGCCTACCTCTGGCCTAAAGCCGCAATGGGTTCAACACATGGAGGTGTGCTCTTTCGGAGCATAATAGAAGACTGCGCACCTCCTTGTTGTCTCCAGCCCCTTTTATAACCTGGGTCCGCCCCAAACCAGGGTGGACCACAATGCACCTCCTGGAGACAAAAGCAGAGTGATACGTCATGAGTGGCATAACTAGCGTCCTATTTGGAACCGCAACTTCAATGATGACCTCATGGCTGTCATGACCCAAACACCTCACCAGTCATCGTCTGACCATCAATAATGAGGTGACAAGTCATAGAGGCGGGCCTCTGCAAGCCATTTGGGAGTGGCCTGGCCACATCGTCAGGACACCTGATGCCCTGTGGTCTAAATGGCCCCCCCACATCAGGGGCAGGGCCAAATAGTTCATTACCGTACCTAGTTTTAGATGCAGTAAGTGCCTGACCATTGTCAGTTGCATGAAATACAGTCTCTGAAAAAAGACTATCAGCTTTAGCATGGTGTCTATGCACAACACAGGACTCAGACCCGGCACGGAGTGCAAGTACCTGTGCAAAGAGGCTTTTCGCACTAAGTGTGGGAGCATGCGCTGTAGCCCGAAATGAAGACTTAGCCTCAGGAATGGCACAGTCAGGCTGAGCATACTCACTAGGCGAAACACTGGAGTTAGGCTGCGGCTGGGGTAAATCGGCACACGCATGCGCACTAGCTGCCTCTCCACACTTAGACGTGGAGGAGAAAGCAGCCAGCTGGACAACCCGAGGCACAGGCCTAAATGGTAGCTGATGCCTGGGCGCAACTGAAACCGCAGCAGGCTGCTTGTGTTTAAGGCGTCACCGTTTTGTAACAACAAATACCATCCAAAAGAACAGGTGTACTTCTTCCCATGGATAATCTGATATGATCCCTTTTTTCATGGACACGACCATCGCTAACAAATGTAGATGAGGCCAAATCAGCAGCTGCTTCAATGGATCTGACGTGCTCCATAAAGTGGCCTCTCCTCCACCCCAATTTCAAGATCCCAAATACTCCATTCCTCTGTGGTGTCAATCCAATCGCACTTGCTTCCTAACAGCTCTCAAGTTTCCACCAGCCCTGCTGAGTATGGGGTAACAGAGATGGTTGAGTTTGCATAGCTGTTCAGTCGCACTATAGCCTGTGAATCAGAGGTCTGCTCCAAAGCTGCAATGAGTACAGACAAGGAAGTTATTATTATTTTTATTATTATTGATTTATAGAGCACCATTGATTCCATGGTGCTGTACATGATAAGGGGGTTACATACAGAATACATATACAAGTAACTATAGACAGACTGGTACAGAGGGAAGAGGTCCCTGCCCTTGCGGGATTACATTCTAAAGGATTTTTGGGAGGAGACAGTAGGAGTGGTTTAGGTTGAGCGTCAAGTACGTATGGTGGTGGTGTCATTGAAGGTTATAGTCATTTCTGAACAGATGAGTTTTCAGATTCAGTTTGAAGCTTGCGTGTGTAGCAGATAATCTGACGTGTTGAGGTAGCGAGTTCCATGAGACAGGGGAAATGATCTGCGCAGATGGCCAGAAGCTTTGTGAGTGGGATCCAGGCCCCGATGAAGAAGGTGCTGTGCCTAATCTACACCCTCATTTCCAAAAAGTAAATCCTCCTGGTGGAGACAATGGGGAACATGATGAGGAGCACAGATACCTGATTGGAAAGACAACTTTACTATTCGGTTAGGGCAGGAAGAGGTTGTCTCGGAGGACTCAGGACGAGGGGAATGAAAACACACAGGGTTATTGATGAGGTTGGAGACCACACTTACTGTCAAACCAAAGTCAGCCAGTCGATGAGGTCAGCAGAGGAGGTGGAGGAGGATGCTACTGACGACGAGGTTACGTTGCGTCTTCCTGGCCAGAGACAAAGTACTGGAAGCACGTCAACAACTGAATCCTGGACCACAACTTTGACTCTGAGCAGAAGTCGTGTTGGCTATGCAGGTCGCATGGGCTGTAAGCCTTTCCTAGCCTGTGAATTTTTGGACATCGCAAAGGATCACCCAAGTCATGGAATCTGTAAGATTTGTCAACAATCTGTAAGTAGAAGGCAAAAACTCACACTTTTGAGTACTTCCTCCATGAAGTATCACATGGATATGAATTGACAGCGTGAAGGTGTATTGCTCAGCTTTAGAAACTGTCAACGCAATATGCTTATTTGCCGTTCATTGCATGCATTGTTGCAGACTACACACAAGGGGCTGCTGTTTTTTTGGATCTGCCTTTGGTCACTATAGCAATAGAAAATTGCTCTTCGGGGGTGGACTTGAAGATGCTGTCTATGAACAGAAGTAAAAGCTAAAGGTGTGTGTTACAGCAAGGAGCCACCGCGGAAACACTTCGTTCAATTGTGAGGGGAGTTGTGTTGTATTTTGATGATGAGCACTGTAACGTCAGTGAGCAGCATCCTGTGCCACAGACCAACATTCTTACGGTCCTGTCTATACTGTTTACCGTGAGAGGAGCGTAAAGTCTGTATTTCTGGCAACTGGACATCACAGTACCCGGGTACGGTAGGCTGTGCCCAGACAATAATGCGGGCACGCAACACTTTGTTTTATTAGCAAAACACATATCTGTTCTGGGTAGGCTGACTATATAGACAATAAGACTTGCTGCCTCTGCACTGTCAAATTGTCACGTACAGTTTAAATCATAGAGGGACAGCAACACATGTTTGCATTGACTGTTGCTTTTCAAGATTTCCATGACTGTGTTGCAGAGCTGTGTGGTTTGCAGTCACACTGTTATCATCTGCATTATCTGTGAGGCTTCAGCAAACAAGGGTATTCAGGGGGGGTAATGTGTTTTGTCTATGTTTAGGTAGATAACTTGGAAGCTCTTGTGATGCGCCACTGGTAAGTAGTGTTCGCACACACACACACACACACACACACACACACACACACACACACACGCACAAACACAATTACTGCTACACAGAGGGATTAGCAGGTAATAGGCAACAGAATAGATTGTTCAATTATTTAAATTGTATGCATGGTTCTTATTGTTTATTTTGGTAAAGTTAAACAATCATTTATCAACCCAACTGCCTAGAGTCCTTTTCCTGTTGCCTGGTTTTGCTGCATACTGGGGAGCCCACCCTGTACACGACTTAAAATGAAGCATAAGTCGCAATGTGAATTTCACTGTGCTACAATGCGGCCTAGCGTGCCTGTGCAACCACCGCCTGCCTGCCCCATCAAGTGCATCTGCGTGCTCTTCATCCTCTGTGACTGTGGGGACAGCAGTCACACATGGTTTTTCACACTGAACTTCCACTCCTTTACCCGCAACAGGGAGTGTGATTGGCAGGTCATCACTTGTTTTGGAAGTGGAAACAGAAGGTATTGTTGAGCTGTCAGACATCGAGAGAACCATCATTGGATGCAGGCTACATTATATCGACGCCTGCACCTTCGTCACAGATTGGCTGGACTACCTGCAGTTAATAATTGCATTCCAGAAATGGAAAGGAGTGTAGAATGCACATGTGTTGTACCTTGCTTGGCAGCAAAGGAACACTAACTTAGTATTCCAGACAATTTTAGGATGTCAGAAAAAGAGTCAGCTCTTTGGGCAAATTAAATAGCGTGGCAAAAGTGGACAGATGGGTACAGTGGCCGTGTTCTGTGGGTACCAGGACAGTAAAAGAAGCCTCACTTTCTATCGCTCCTAATGATCAAATGCAGCAAGGAATTCCCTGAGTTTGCTATAAAATTAGCATAGCAAAATGTGCATGAGTGTAGAATGCAGAGGTGCTTGAGATTGCTTGGTACAAGTGGCACAATAAAGGAGTCCTACAGGCATTTTTTGTATGCCACTAAGTTGCAGTATTTTTTGCTATCATTATAGCTTATTAAAAACAGAGCAGGAGGGTGTCATGCAGAGGTGCTGCACATAGCTTGGCACCAGTGGGGCACTAATGGAGTACAACAGCCACTTCTTGTATGCCACTAAGTTTCCTCAGTGTTTGCTATTATAATGGCTTAGTAACAATGAGTTTGAGTGTGCAATGCAGGCAGACGTGCTGCAAATATCTTTGCACTAGTGGGACGATACAGAAGTCCAATAGCCACGTTTAGGATGCCACTAAGTTTCCTCAGTGTTTGCTAGTATAATGGCTTAGTAACTATCAGTTTGAGTGTGCAATGCAGGCAGACGTGCTGCAAATATCTTTGCACTAGTGGGACTATACAGAAGTCCAATAGCCACGTTTAGGATGCCACTAGGTTCACTGAGTGTTTGCTAGTATAATGGCTTAGTAACAATGAGTTTGAGTGTGCAATGCAGGCAGACGTGCTGCAAATATCTGTGCACTACTGGGACTATACAGAAGTCCAACAGCCACGTTTAGGATGACACTAAGTTCACTCAGTGTTTGCTAGTATAATGGCTTAGTAACTATCAGTTTGAGTGTGCAATGCAGGCAGAGGTGCTGCAAATATCTGTGCACTACTGGGACTATACATAAGTCCAACAGCCACGTTTAGGATGCCACTAAGTTTCCTCAGTGTTTGCTAGTATAATGGCTTAGTAACTATCAGTTTGAGTGTGCAATGCAGGCATACGTGCTGCAAATATCTTTGCACTAGTGGGACTATACAGAAGTCCAATAGCCACGTTTAGGATGCCACTAGGTTCACTGAGTGTTTGCTAGTATAATGGCTTAGTAACAATGAGTTTGAGTGTGCAATGCAGGCAGACGTGCTGCAAATATCTTTGCACTAGTGGGACGATACAGAAGTCCAATAGCCACGTTTAGGATGCCACTAAGTTTCCTCAGTGTTTGCTAGTATAATGGATTAGTAACAATGAGTTTGAGTGTGCAATGCAGGCAGACGTGCTGCAAATATCTGTGCACTAGTGGGGCTATACAGAAGTCCAACAGCCACGTTTAGAATGACACTAGGTTCACTGAGTGTTTGCTAGTATAATGGCTTACTAACAATGAGTTTGAGTGTGCAATGCAGGCAGACGTGCTGCAAATATCTGTGCACTACTGGGACTATACAGAAGTCCAATAGCCACGTTTAGGATGCCACTAGGTTCACTGAGTGTTTGCTAGTATAATGGCTTAGTAACAATGAGTTTGAGTGTGCAATGCAGGCAGACGTGCTGCAAATATCTTTGCACTAGTGGGACGATACAGAAGTCCAATAGCCACGTTTAGGATGCCACTAAGTTTCCTCAGTGTTTGCTAGTATAATGGCTTAGTAACTATCAGTTTGAGTGTGCAATGCAGGCAGACGTGCTGCAAATATCTGTGCACTACTGGGACTATACAGAAGTCCAATAGCCACGTTTAAGATGCCACTAGGTACACTCAGTGTTTGCTAGTATAATGGCTTAGTTATAATGAGTTGGAGTGTGCAGAGGACAGGAGGGTACAGTGGCAGGGTTGTGGGGCTCTGGGTAGAGGAATGGAAGCCTGCCTTTCTATTCCCTCCTAATTGGGAAATGCAGCGAGGAAATCCCTGACCTTAGCTACACAGACGCTGTCTCTGTTTTCAGGACCTGTCACCTATGGCTCTGACCCTGCCGGTACGAGCCCTTAAAAGGACTGGTAGAAAGTGCTCTCCCTAAGCTGTCCAGCACTGTGTATGGAGCGCATACAGCTGTATCGGCGATAGGACTCAGGACGGAGCTGCGCCAGTGATGTCTGACACCAAGGACGCAGAAGAGATAATGGCGTCCGGACGGGCAGATACTCGTTTTTATAATGCAGGGACATGTGATATGGACATCCTATCACACATGCCGTTGCTTCTCTGGCTAAAAGTCCACTTAGCTGTGTGTGTGTCTGGGATTGGCTGACATAATGGCCCTCCCCACTACACGCGCGCGCTTAGGGAAGGAAGACAAGGAAAAAAAAAAAATGGCGATCGCCATTATACAAACAGCAGTGATCTGAAGGCGCTGTTCCCGCACACTATACACTGAAATTTCATAATAGTGTGAGTCACAGAGTGACTTACACTATTACAGCGGAATGCCAGCTAGGAATTAGCTGGTTTTTTGCTGCTAGAACCGTTCTCGAACGTTTCTAGAACTATCAAGCTTTTGCAAAAAGCTCGAGTTCTAGTTCGATCTAGAACAGGCCCCAAAATCACTCGAGCCTAGAACTGGAGAACCTCGAACCGCGAACCGCGCTCAACTCTAGTCCTCTCTCCTCCTATACCAGTCTGTCTTGTACTGTTAATGATTGTTGTACGTATACCCTCTTTCACTTGTAAAGCGCCATGGAATAAATGGCGCTATAATAATAAATAATAATAATAATAATAATAACAGTGCGTGCAGCAGCCACCACAGCCTCCCAGACACTGTTCCGAGAGGTGTACTGTTTTCCTTCCCTGTAGATCTTACATTTTATGAGGGACCACAGGTTCTCTATGGGGTTCAAATCAGGTGAAAAGGGGGCCATGTCATTATTTTTTCATCTTTTAGACCTTTACAGGCCAGCCACGCTGTGGAGTAGTTGGATGCATGTGAGCATTGTCCTGCATGAAAATCAGGTTTTTCTTGAACGATACCGACTTCTTCCTGTACCACTACTTGAAGAAGTGGTCTTCCAGAAACTGGCAGTAGGTGTGGGAGTTGAGCTTCACTCCATCCTCAACCCGAAAAGGTCCCACAAGTTCATCTTTGATGATACCAGCCCATACCAGTACCCCACCTCCACCTTGCTAGTGTCTGCCTTTTACTGATCCAGCCTCTGGCCCATCCATCTGGCCCATCAAGAGTCACTCTCATTTCATCAGTCCATAAAACCTTTGAAAAATCAGTCTTAAGATATTTCTTGACCCAGTCTTGACGTTTTCTATTATATTTCTTGTTCAAAGGTGGTCGTTTTTCAGCCTTCCTTACCTTGGCCATGTCCCTGAGTATGGCACGCCTTGTGCTTGTTGATACTCCAGTAACGTTGCAGCTCTGAAATATGGCCAAACTGGTGGCAAATAGCATCTTGGCAGCTTCACGCTTGATTTTCCTCAATTCATGGGCAGTTATTTTGCGCCATTTTTGCCCAACACACTTCTTGCGACCCTGTTGGCTATTTGCCATGAAATCCTTGATTGTTTGGTGATCACGCTTCAAAACGTTTAGCAATTTCAAGACTGTTGCATCCCTCTGCAAGACATCTCACAATTTTGGACTTTTCAGAGCCCGTCAAATCTCTCTTCTGACCCATTTTGCCAAAGGAAAGGTAGATGTCTAATAGTTAAGCACACCTTATATAGGGTGTTGATGTCATTACACCATACCCCTCCTCAATACAGAGATGCACATCACCTGATTTACTTAATTGGTAGTTGGCTCTCAAGCCTATACAGCTTGGAGTAGGACAACATGTATAAAAAGTATCATGTGATCAAAATACTCATTTGCCTAATAACTCTGCACACAGTGTGTGTGTGTGTGTGTGTGTATGTGTTTGTGTATGTGTATATATATATATATATATATATATATATATATATATATATATATATATATATATATATATATATATATATATATATATACACCCCCAGTGAAGGAAATAATTATTTGACCCCTTGCTGATTTTGTAATTTTGCCCTTGACAATGACATGGACAGTCTATAATTGTAAGGGTAGGTTAATTTTAACAGTGAAGACTGTCATGGGCATGGAGTTCACTAGAGATTCACATGAGCCGCTGGAATCCTCTTCCCTGCTCCATGACGACATCACAGAGCTGGTGGATGTTAGAGGCTATGCGCTCCTCCTCCTTCTATTTGAGGATACACAACAGATGCTCAGTAGGGTTTAGGTCTAGCACCTTTTTCCCTCACCCTACCCTTTATTTTTACCACTGCCTTCTTTAGCAAGGCAGTGGTCATCTGGAAGGAGTGTTTTGGGTCGCTATCCTGTTGGAATACTGCCTTGCGGTCCGGTTTCCGAAGGGAGGGGATCATGCTCTGCTTCAGTATGTGACAGTACATGTCGACATTAATGGTTCCCCCAAAGAACCGTAGCTTCCCACAGCCGGCAGCACTCATGTAGCCACAAACCATGATATTCCCACCACCATGCTTGATTGTAGGCAAGACACACTTATCTTTATACGCCTCACCGCGTTGCCACCGCACACATTTGACTCAATCTGATTCAAATAATTTAATTTTGGTCTCATCAGAACACAGGACATGGTTCCAGTAATTCATGTCCTTAGTCTGCTAGTCTTCAGCAAACTGTTTGAAGATTTTTTTGTGCATCATCTTTAGAAGATGCTTCCTTCTGGGATGACAGCCATGCAGACCAATTTGATGCAGCTTGCAGCATATGGTCTGAGCACGAACAGGCTGACCCCCACCACTGTTACCTCTGCAGCAATGCTGACAGCACTCATACATCTATTTTGAAAAGACAACCTCTGGATATGCTGAGCACAAACCATTAATTTCTTTGGTCGACCATGGCGAGGCCTGTTCTGAGTGAAGCCTGTCATGTTAAACAACTGTATGGTCTTGGCCACTGTGCTGCAGGTCAGTTTCAGGGTGGTGGCAATCTTCTCAAAGTCTCGGCCATCTTTATGTAGAGAAACAATTTTTTTCAGATCTTCAAAGAATTATTTGCCACGAGGAGCCATGTTTAGCTTCCAGTGACCAGTATGAGAGAGTGTGTGAGCGATAACACCAAATTTTTTTAATCAGATCTTTTTTGATTAAACTCTGGTACAAGAGTACAAGACAGATATGTGACCACTGCATAACACATATGTACTTTATCATAGTAAGTTGAACATTATCATATTATGCAGGGCTATACAATTACTCCTCATACATATTTATGATATTTCGGTTTTCCATAAACTAACCAATTAAACTACTTAACATCATTAAGATAACAAAGAGTCATTAAGGATAAAATTTTCCTACTATGTCCGTCCCGCTTTAACACTCGCTCTCTAACCATGTCGATAACACCAAATTTAACACACCTTCTCCCTATTCACACCTGAGACCTTGTGACATTAATGATTCACATGACACTGGGAGGGAAAATGACCAGTGGGTATAATTTGGCCACTTTCACTTAGGGATGTACTCATTACAGTTGTCAGCGGTTTTTACAGCAATGGCAGTGGGAGTTACTTAGAGGGCACCAAATGTACACTATTTTACAAGCTGAACACTGATTACTTTACAGTATCAAAGTGTCATATCTTCAGTGTTGTCCCATGAAAAGATATACTAAAATATTTACAAAATGTGAGGAGTGTACTCACTTTTGTGATATTCTGTATCTAGAAGTATGTATGTGCAGTGCCTTAACCCCATTACGACAGCCTTACGGAGATAAACGGCAGCAGAATTAGGTCCTTATTCTGATCTGCCGTCTATAAACGGCGGTCAGAAAAAGGTAAATAGCGCCCCCCATCGTCAGAAAATCTCCGGGGTTTCAGCTACCGGGGGTAGCTGAGACCCTGGAGATCATGATTCAGGCCGTTTTTTCCGGTCCCCGCTCACCTTATGACCGGTATACACCGTATACCGATGATCATGGTAAAGTAAATCACAGCGCTGGTAAACAATGATTTATCTCCCATATGGCATGAACAAACATGTCAGCTGGGAGATAAATTTCCTCCCACGGTCCCCTCCGGTTCCCCGGGGTCGCCGAAGTGCCAACCCCCAACCCCCTCCCGAAAATCCAAGATGGCGGCGCGCACAGCAGCGCGCCGCAGCGCGCCGCCCGCATTTATCCATTTCCTTTGACTTCTGTCGCATGTGCCATCACACATGCCACAGAAAACTCCTCCCCAGGCCCTGCCAGGTCACCCCCTATTCCCCCCAGTGTCTCCCGGTGTCCCCCGTACCTGTTGCAGCGCTGATCCCCCGCGGCCCTTTCCTCCTTCACAGCAGACGCCGGTCACATGTGCAGAGCGCGGCTGTCAGCTCAGCTTCCTGTGTCTGACTCAGAGACGCTGGCTCACTGCACGGACTCTGCAGCTGTGACCCGGGGAGAGTGGGTGCAGATTCTTTGCACCCACTCTCCTCAAATGGAAGGTCTGCACTCCTAGAAAATGGGGGATACGTTCCCTGAACGTGCCCCCCATATTCTAGAAGATCGTGGGACTTCCAAAATGGCTTACAGATTTTTTTTTCTTTTCAATAAATTCGTGAAAGAGGGATGGTTGGGGAGTGTTTTTTCAAAAAATTTTTCTTTAGGATCAACAACGTCCCGGGAATATTCAAGTTATACAAAAATCGCCAAATATTCCCAATATAAACAATTATTTATTTAATAAAAAATTCCACACCACAGTGTAAGTAAACAAGTGATCACTAGATCATGTACATATAAAATGTTCCAGATGACAGTAAAGATATGCAAGTAGACAAGATTCACAAACAACTTAGAGCATAGGACTTAACTTAGGCTGAAAATATAGCAGTATTCAGCACCCAAATTTTGGAGTCTATCAGTCCATAAGGTCCAGGCACATATATGCTGTTGCTCTTTCAGAAGTCCTTTTAATATAGGTGAATCGTCCACTTAGATGTCATATAAATATTCCTTCTTAGTTCCTCCGCCTCGACGCGTTTCCCCACACGGAGAGTGTGGTTCATCAGGAGGCTATGAGTTTAAATACATTTAATCAGCATCAAGATATACAGGGATACACAGTTTTAAAAACATTATCACAGTAGCATCAAACAAATAGAGAACCAACAATGTATTTAGTACTTGCCCAAAATGAAGGTTAGGTGTACAGGTCCATGGCACCAGATAGACAGGATCAGCAATGGTACAGACGATGCTGTGTAGATGACCACCACTGTCCAAGTGATCGCCATGGAGCTGAACCACCATATAGGTATATATATACCAAACATTATTCAAAACACCTGAGGGCACAACAGGGCGGAAGCTACCGGGTGTCCGGTGTACGCCCCCTACATGACGCGCGCTTATTGCACGTGCCATACGGGGGCCCAAAGGAATCAATACATTTGCCATCCAGCGATACTGAGACCCGACCACGCATGCCCAGTATCGCGAACTCATTGTGCCCGCGTCAGGACGGATGCCTGCTCGGGTCAAATTACATGGACGGGAGAAACAGAGACTTCTGCGCATGCGCGCGGCCTCCATAGATACAGAAAGAGCGTCCCAGGAGAGCCGCGTCACATGGTCCAATGAGAAGATCCTCAACACGCATGCGCAGTATCATAGAGATAAGACTTAGATATTTTTCACCACCGCCCTTGAGAATCACTCAGAAGGCGGTGTTTAAATTATTTTAATGGACACCGCATCAATCAGAGCTACCGCCCCTGGCCCTGAGGCGTAAAGAGGACAATATAGATACTAAGTATGATTACATTAGGCATAGTAACATAAGTTACACAAATATACATATGGCCAATTATAATGTACATATGGCCGATTGTGATATACAGATATACATATGGCCAAGTTTGATTACATTAGACATAATAGCATAGATTACATAGATATACATATGGCCAATACCATGTATATAGATACATTTTATATATTCCTGAGGCAAGCACTTACAAAGATGATTATGATAATAACCAATAATATAGAAACCCCTTACTTAAGTGGGCAAACTTCCAAAGTAAAGCATAGTAAGACCCTTAAACAGTATATACCCTGTCCAAGCTATGTGGGGAGGAAGCAACTAAATATAAGCTGCTCGTTAAGCCCCCCTGGTGAAAGGGAGCCCAACTTAAAAATCCATGCTGACTCCTTCTGTAAAAGGAGCCTATCAAAATCTCCACCTCTAGGGTTAGGTTTTACTAGCTCCAACACAGAAAAACGAATATGAGTTAAGTCACCCCTATGTGTCGCATTCATGTGGCGGGAGATTGGTGTATCTCGTTTGGATAGTCGTTTGGATAGTCCATTGGACACGTGCAGCATGATATGGATCAATGGATCAATGGAACAATGTAAAGGAATAAAGAGTTCGGCTAATGGCAAAACGTTTTATTTGCGTGATTTCAGTAACTGTAGGACCTCCGGAGTTGTCTATAGGGCATGCTGCACGTGTCCAATGGACTACGTGGGCAAGACCCTAAGAGAACTCCGGAGGAGAGTGGGGGAGCATTTATCTGACATTCGGAATAAACGAGATACACCAATCTAGATAAAAGCCTTGAGGTGTCTTGTTTCCAGAATGGATTCACTTGTGGGGGAGCTCCACTGTTTAGGCACCTTAGGGGCTTTCCAAATGCGACATAGCGTCCGCTAATGATTCCAGCCAATTGTGCAGTCATATGGCGCTCCTTCCCTTCCGAGCCTTGCCGTGCACCCAAACAGTTGATTTCCACCACACATAAGGTATCAGCATATTCAGGAGAAATTGCACAATAAATTTTATGCTGAATTTTTTACTTTTAATCTTGATAAAAAAAAGCTATCTGGTTGAAGTAACAATTTTGTGGTAAAAATGTATTTTTTTTATTTTCACAGCTCAACATTATAAACTTCTGTGAAGCACCTGGGGGTTCAGGGTACTCACCAAACATCTAGATAAATTCCTTGAGGGGTCTATTTTCCAAAATGTGGCCACATGTGGGAGAGCTTCACTGTATAGCCACCTCAGGGGCTCTCCTAATGCAACATGGCATCCGCTATTGATTCCAGCCAATTTTGCAGTCATATGGCACTCCTTCTCTTCCGAACCCTGCCGTGTGCCCAAACAGTTGATTTCCACCTCATATAAAATATCACCAAACTCAGGAGAAATTGCACAATAAATTTCATGGTGATTTTTTTCCTGTTACCCTTGTGAAAAAAAAGCTACCTGGTTGAAGTAACAATTTTGTGGTAAAATTGTATTTTTTTATTTTCATGGCTCAACGTTATAAACTTCTGTGAAGCACCTGGGGGTTCAGGGTACTCACCAAACATCTAGATAAATTCCTTGAGGGGCCTAGTTTCCAAAATGGAGTCACTTGTATGGGGTTTCTGCTGTTTACATACCTTAAGGGTCCTCCAAATGCGACATGGTGCCCGCAATCTTTTTCAGACAAATTTCCTTTCCAAAATTCAAATATTGCTCCTTCCGTTCCAAGCCCTCCCATTTCTCCAAACAAAGGTTTCAGACCACATGTGAGGTATCACCCCGCTCATAAAAAAGTGGGTAACAAACATTGGGGTCAAATTTTTGGAATTACCTCTTGAAAAATTGAGAAAATTGATGCTAAAGCAACATTTTTGAGAAAAAAAAATGAAAATTTTCAATATGACAATGTAACGTTATCAAAATCTGTGAAGTACCTGTGGGTCCAAAATGCTCACTATACCCCCAGATAGGAGCCTTAAGGGGTCTAGTTTCCAAAATGGTATCACTTGTGAGAGGTTTCTGCTGTTTAGGTATTTTAGCGGACATCTAAATGCAACATGGTGCCCGCAATCTATTTCAACCAAATTTGCTTTCCAAAATTCAAATATTGCTCCTTCTGTTCCGAGCCCTTTCATTTGTCCAAACAGAGGTTTCTGACCACATGTGGGGTATTAGCGCGTTAATAAGAAAGTGGGTAACAAGTTTTGGGGTCCATTTTGTTGTGTTATTTCTTCTAAAAGTGAATAAATTTGGGGTAGAGCAACATTTTAGGTAACATTTTATTTTTTGCTTTTTTTCATTCCACATTGCTTTAGTTCCTGTGTAGCACCTGAAGGGTTAATAAACTTCTTGGATGTGGTTTTGAGTACCTTGAAGGGTGCAGCTTTTAGAATGGTGTCACTTTTGGATATTTTCTGTCACTTCGGCCTCTCAAAGTCACTTCAAATGTGATGTGGTCCCTAAAAAAATGGTTTTGTGAATTTTGTTGAAAAAATGGGAAATTGCTGATGAACTTTGAACCCTTCTAACTTCCTAACCCCAAAAAATTTTGTTTCAGGAATTGCGCTGATGTAAAGTAGACAAGTGGGATATGTTATTTATTAACTATTTTGTATGACATAACTCTCTGGGTTAAGGGCATAAAAATGAAAAGTTTGAAAATTGCAAAATTTTAAAAATTTTCATCAAATTTCCGATTTTTTTACAAATAAAAGCAAAAAATATCATTCTAAATTTATAACTATCATGAAGTACAATATGTCACGAAAAAACATTGTCAGAATCACCGGGATCTGTTGAAGCGTTCCAGAGTTATAACCTCATAAAGGGACACTGTTCAGAATTGCAAAAAATTGCCTTGGCATTAAGTACAAAACTGGCTTCGTCCTTAAGGGGTTATACTTCAAGAAGTGCGAAAACTTATTTAAAAATAAAAAGTGTGTGTATATATACAGTGCCAACAAGTAGTATTCAACCCCCTGCAGATTCAGCAGGTTTGATAAGATGCAAATAAGTTAGAGCCTGCAAACTTCAAACAAGAGCAGGATTTATTAACAGATGCATAAATCTTACAAACCAACAAGTTATGTTGCTCAGTTAAATTTTAATAAATTTTCAACATAAAAGTGTGGGTCAATTATTATTCAACCCCTAGGTTTAATATTTTGTGGAATAACCCTTGTGTGCAATTACAGCTAATAATCGTCTTTTATAAGACCTGATCAGGCCGGCACAGGTCTCTGGAGTTATCTTGGCCCACTCCTCCATGCAGATCTTCTCCAAGTTATCTAGGTTCTTTGGGTGTCTCATGTGGACTTTAATCTTGAGCTCCTTCCACAATTTTCAATTGGGTTAAGGTCAGGTGACTGACTAGGCCACTGCAACACCTTGATTTTTTCCCTCTTGAACCAGGCCTTGGTTTTCTTGGCTGTGTGCTTTGGGTCGTTGTCTTGTTGGAAGATGAAATGACGACCCATCTTAAGATCCTTGATGGAGGAGCGGAGGTTCTTGGCCAAAATCTACAGGTAGGCCGTGCTATCCATCTTCCCATGGATGCGGACCAGATGGCCAGGCCCCTTGGCTGAGAAAAAGCCCCACAGCATGATGCTGCCACCACCATGCTTGACTGTAGGGATGGTATTCTTGGGGTCGTATGCAGTGCCATCCAGTCTCCAAACGTCACGTGTGTGGTTGGCACCAAAGATCTCGATCTTGATCTCATCAGACCAGAGAACCTTGAACCAGTCTGTCTCAGAGTCCTCCAAGTGATCATGAGCAAACTGTAGACGAGCCTTGACATGACGCTTTGAAAGTAAAGGTACCTTACGGGCTCGTCTGGAACGGAGACCATTGCGGTGGAGTACGTTACTTATGGTATTGACTGAAACCAATGTCCCCACTTCCATGAGATCTTCCCGGAGCTCCTTCCTTGTTGTCCTTGGGTTAGCCTTGACTCTTCAGACAAGCCTGGCCTCGGCATGGGTGGAAACTTTCAAAGGCTGTCCAGGCCGTGGAAGGCTAACAGTAGTTCCATAAGCCTTCCACTTCCGGATGATGCTCCCAACAGTGGAGACAGGTAGGCCCAACTCCTTGGAAAGGGTTTTGTACCCCTTGCTAGCCTTGTGACCCTCCACGATCTTGTCTCTGATGGCCTTGGAATGCTCCTTTGTCTTTCCCATGTTGACCAAGTATGAGTGCTGTTCACAAGTTTGGGGAGGGTCTTAATTAGTCAAAAAAGGCTGGAAAAAGAGATAATTAATCCAAACATGTGAAGCTCATTGTTCTTTATTCCTGAAATACTTCTTAATACTTTAGGGGAACCAAACAGAATTCTTGTGGTTTGAGGGGTTGAATAATAAATGACCCTCTGAATAAACTTTTCACAATTTAAAAATAAAAAAAAAAAGAAATAATATTCTTTTTTGCTGCAGTGCATTTCACACTTCCAGGCTGATCTACAGTCCAAATGTCACATGCCAAGTTAATTCCGAATGTGTAAACCTGCTAAATCTGCAGGGGGTTGAATACTACTTGTAGGCACTGTGTGTATATATATATATATATATATATATATATATATATATATATATATATATATATATATATATATATATATATATATATATAAAATAATATATATATATTTATATTTATTTATTTATTTATTTTTAAGTAGGGTAAATAACAGCCTGGTGCGTTTAATGAAATGCCCCTGGTGTAAATGTTTTTCTGCAAATGTGAACACTTCTATAAAAGCGGAAGTTTCAGCAGTTTGCTGGTTGAAAGTTTTCACACATGTAAACATAATGCATATGTTGCTGCCAATCAAGCTGTGAAGAGTGCAGGCCAATTCCAAACAATTTGAAGTTCAACATTCTATGATGAGAAAGATAATTCACAAATGGAAAACATTCACAACAGTTGACAATCTTTCTAGGATTATAGCTAGAAAACAGAAGCGCAGATAGGGTTTTACCAGATAAACAACGTGGTAGTATATAATGTATTACCTTCACTGATTGTGGTTGTGAAGGGTCACAACCACCATAGATAGCATGAGATAATGGCGGCTGCTGTGGCCCCACGTGGAGATGTCTTCAAAGTAGGAGGAGAAAAAGGGGTTAATCCCGCGCAATCCGCCAGAATGAGATGTAGAAATGTTGATAAATTATAACTCTTTTATTCCTTAGGTTTACTCGTTTCGAGGTGTGAAAACCTCTTCCTCAGGACCAAAATATCAACAATGCATGAGCAGAGACAGATGACACACTTATACCATATGTATATAAGTGTGTCATCTGTCTGCTCATGCATTGTTGATATTTTGGTCCTGAGGAAGAGGTTTTTACACCTCAAAATGCGTAGACCTATGGAATAAAAGAGTTATAATTTATCAACATTGCTACATCTCATTCTGCCCGCCATGCACACACTGCTGAGGAGCGCGGCGGTGGCGGTGCTGGTGACCGCAGCTTCCTCCTTCCTATTCAAATGTATTTGTGTCTTTTAGACGTAAATACATTTGAATAGTGCGCCGGGACTGGGCCCCGCCCCCCGACGTGCAGCAACGTGATGAGATCAGCACCTTGCTGACGTCATCACAGTGTTGCGGGCGCCACACTGGATGCATCAGGCAGCGGTAAGTGCTCCATGGAGGAACCGAAGGGACAGGTTTAATTAATGGGGATGAGTGGGAACGGGCTGAGGACACACAACGCGGAACATTTGTGAAGGAACACAGCTTTGTGACAGGCAGAGGAAGAGTACTGTATTCCGAGGGAGGGGGGGAGGCAGGTGTGTGTAGTGATGGGGTAGTGTAATTTGTGTGTGTAGGGGTTGATAGGGGGTTCATTGTATTATGTCTGAGAAGGGGGTAATGGAGTGTGCATTGTATTGTGTGTGGGGGGAGGGTAATGGGGGGTGCATTGTATTTGTGTGTGTGTGTGTATATGTAGAGGGTGATGGAGGGGTGCATTGTATTTGGTATTTTGGATAAGGGCAGTGTGGGGGATACTTTGTGAATTAAGCACAGCATTTATTTATTCAGGGGCACAGCATGGGAGATATTTATATTTATGGGGCAGTATAAAGGTGATGTGTGGGGAAGTGCTGCTGAAGAATAAAGAGGGAGGGCTTCAGAGACGAGCGGTGGGTAGAAAACCTCATCATGGGGTCTGTACTGCGTGGAGACAAAAAGGATGGGAAGGAGTGGAAAACCCCAGAAGAATGGAGCGGTCACTTCTTTTAACCCCTTAACGACCGCGGGCCGTAAAATTTCATCCTTGCGGTCATAATGTTACTGCCCTCGGTCTGCCGGCAGCATCATGCTGCGATCGGCACACATCTCAGCTGATTTTCACAGCTGAGATGTGTGCCTGCTAGGCAGGAGCAGAATCGTTATCTGCTCGTGCCGTTTAACCCCTTATATGGCGCTGTCAATATGTGACTGCGCCATTATAAGCGCGATCGCGGTAAACATTTACTTACCGCCCGATACCGGAAGTCACGTGACGCGATCATGTGACTTCCGATAGTTGTCATGGTAGCACAGGGTCATGTGATGACTCCTGTACTACACCAGACTTGCTTTCACTTTCGCTGTGCCAGCGGCACAGCTAAAGAGAAAGAGAGCGTATCTGCTGTTTACAGCCTTGTAGCTGTGATCAGCAGATACTGCAGAGCGATCGGAATGCTGATCGCAATAGCCCCCTAGGGGGACTAGTAAAATAAAAAACAAAAGTAAAAAAAAGTTTTAAAAAATTTAAAAAAACCCCTAAAAGTTCAAATTACCCCCATTCGCCCCATTGAAAATTAAAGGGTTAAAAAAATAAAAAATATACACACATTTGGTATCGCCGCGTTCAGAAACGCCCGATCTATCAAAATATAAAATCAATTAATCTGATCAGTATACGGCGTAGCGGCAAAATAACTCCAAACACCAAAACGATGTTTTTTTGTCGCCACAACTTTTGCGCAAAATGCAATAAGAGGCGATCAAAACGTAGCATCTGCGCAAAAAATGGTACCATTAAAAACGTCAGCTGGAGACGCAAAAAATAAGCCGTTATTGAGCCATAGATCCCGAAAAATGAGAACGCTACGGGTCACAGAATATGGCGTAAAACGTGCGCCACTTTTTTCGGACAAACTTCCGATTTTTTTTTAACCCCTTATATAAAAGTAAACCTATACATGTTTGGTGTCTACGAACTCGCACTGACCTAAGGCATCACACCCACACATCAGTTTTACCATATAGTGAACACAGTGAATAAAATATCTCAAAAACCATAGTGCTATCGCACTTTTTTTGCAATTTTTCTGAATTTGGAATTTTTTTGCCGTTTTCTAGTACACTATATGGTGAAACTGATGGTTTAATTTGAAAGTACAGCTCGTTCCACAAAAAATGAGCCCTCACATGACCGTATTGACTGAAAAATAAAAAAGTTACGTCTCAGAAAAGAATGGCGAAAAAAAACCGGAAAGCGAAAAATCGGCCGGTCGTGAAGGGGTTAATCACTTGGTGGTTGTAGAAACCTGAAGTGAGTAAAAGATGCTCAAAAGCCTGATCCTGTGCACAGCAAGTAGATGCATATGGTCATTCGAGGATTTTTCATAGTGGTTTCCATGGTGGGATCTGCCCCCAAAAAATGTCATTGCACATTCCCTAACTGATATGTGTCTAAAATTATCACCAGTGAAAACAACAGCTTCCCTGATCACCTATCTGTAGAATAGATCATCAATATTAGTTCAGGGGATCTGATTTTGTATCCCTACCCATCAGCTATGTGACCGCAGCATTATATGGAGAGCAGCATCCTCTTCATTATCTGCGAGACCCAGCTCTGTAGGGAAAATAGTGGCTTCACCAGGTCCTGCTACTAAGAGCAATAAATAGGCCTTAGCTGTAATACTGTTATACTGTACTGTTCAGGCCAGTATTCACACAGCAGTTTCTGCTATTACATGTATTCCCCTTGCATAGTCACTGGTGTGCATACCTTCTCTCTATATATTAGCTGTAATACTGGATGCAGCCGTCACTATATGTTATATGGTCGTGTTACACAATCTACAAGTGCACAAAGATATTACACATTCAACACGCGAAAAGTGGGCCTGTGTACCCCCAAATGCCAGGACTGAATGTTAGTCCCAGTCCGACCCTGGTTTCAGCCCAGACTCTAAAGGCCTCTGTTTGCATGTTAAATATTCAAGTTCATGACAGTACAATTAGAGAAAGACTGAACATATATGGCTTTGCTTACTTGAAAGGGTTGCCAGGAGAAAGCCTCTTCACTGTAAAAAGGAGAAGGATTCGGAGAGTTTCTGGTAAAAAAAAAAAAAATTCAGTGTGTAACTTAAGCCTGCTTTACACCTTATGATCCAGCATACGATATCGTATGCGATCGTACCCGCCCCCATCGTATGTGCGGCACGTTCAATTTGTTGAACGTGTTGCACAAACGAATAACCCCCCGTCACATGTACTTACCCGTCCATACGACCTCGATGTGGGCGGCGAACTTCCACTTCTTGGAGTGGGAGGGACGTTCGGCGTCACATCGACGTCACACGGCAGCCGGCCAATAGAAGTGGAGGGGCAGAGATGAGCGGGACGTAAACATCCCGCCCACCTCCTTCCTTCCGCATAGACGGCTTGGAGCCGCGGGACGCAGGTAAGATCTGTTCATCGTTCCCGGGGTGTCACACACTGCGATGTGTGCTACCCCGGGTACGATGAACAACCGGACGTTCAATTTTTAGGAATTGAACGACGTGCATGCGATGAACGTTTTACCGTTCAATCGCAATCGCACGTAGCTGTTACATGCTACAATGCAACTTACGATGCCGGATGTGCGTCACTTACGACGTGACCCCGCCGACACATTGTAAGATACATTGCAGCGTGTAAAGCGCCCTTAACACTAAGATTTTGGAGCAGAAACTCAACTAAATCCTCCTCAGAATCTCAAAATTAAGTTTAGAAGATTTTTTAGTTTCAACATGAAGCTTGTTATGGATTGCAACATGATCAGAAGCACCAAGAGTACAGGAATACATCACCAAGCTTAGTACAATGATCAATTGCAGTTCCAGATCAGTCCCATATACACTTGTATCACATGAACCCGCAGCTCCCGGTATATACTTAAGAACCTCCCAGCATCTCCTTACCATTGTTATCAGTCATCAGACTGCGGACCATACAGAAACCACAGCACTAATGAGAATTAGTCGCTATAATAAATAAACATTTACATCCAGGCCCCTTATAGGTGACCTCTTCTCTGATTGGTGTCTTTCCCATTTGTTTTGTCGCCAACTTTTTTGTCATAGTACCAACGCTATGATGACTTTTCACATCCACAGCTCATCTCTGCAGATTTGACTTTTATTCTGCAGCATATCTCAACATGGTGCCCTTAAAAATATAAGTATCATTATACTACCCCATAAATAAAAATATCTCCCATGCTGTGCCTCTAAATAATTGACCCTCACTGTGCTTCCTACACAAAATATCCCCCCACACTGCCCCTCTCTATAAAGCTCCCCACATTGAAACTCTCTATAATATCCCTCTTTCTGCCCTTCCCCATAATATCCCCTTTAGACTGCTACTCTCCATAACGCCCATACCCTGTGCCGCTCCATAATGTCCCTTCAGATTCTGCACCGCTCCATAATGTCACCCATAACCTGCACCACTCCATATTATCCCCCACACCCTGTACCACTCCATATTGTAACCCAGACCCTGCACCATTTCATAATGTATGTTGCCCCATTCCCTCCACTACTTCACAATGTTCCCCCACTCCCTGCACCACTCCTGAATGTCCCCCACACTCTCCACCACGCCATGATTTCTCTCCACAATCCGCACCGCTCCATATTGTCCCCCACATCGTGCACCGCTCCAAATTGTCTCCCAGACCTTGCAACTTTCCATAATGTCCCCCACACCCTGTACCATTCCATAATGTTCCCCAACATCCTGCGCTGTTCCATAATGCCCCCCACACCCTTCACCAAATCATACTGTTCCCCCACACCCTGCACCACTTTATAATGTCTCCCACACTGTGCATAGCTCCATAATTTCCTCCACACCCTGCACACTTCTATAATGTCCCCCACACCCTGCACCTGTTCATAATGTCCCCCACACCCTGCACCATTCCATAATGTTCCCCAGCATCCTGCGCTGTTCCATAATGCCCTCCACATGATGCACCACATTATACTCTACCCCCACACCCTGCACCACTTTATAATGTCTCCCACACTGTGCAAAGCTCCATAATTTCCTCCACACCCTGCACAGCTCTATAATGTCCCCCACACCCTGCACCTGTCCATAATGTCCCCCATACCCTGCACCATTCCATAATGTTCCCCACACTGTGCATAGCTGCATAATTTCCCCCTCACCCTGCACCACTCCATACTATTCATGCACATCCTGCACCTGTCCATAATGTGCCCTTACACCCTGCATCGCACCTTAGTGTCTGAAAGACACAAAGACAGCTGAATATAGGAAGATGAGATTCGGAGCCTCCCAGTTCTCCGCGGGCCGTACGCCATCTTTCTTCTGGCTGTATGTTGTGCAGGCTTAGCTTATGTGGCCAGAGTTTGATGTATTAGGCTATGTGTCCACGGTAGAATGTACCTGCGGATTTTTCTGCATGAAAATCCGCGACTTTCGCGGCAAATCCGCACCTTATTTTTGCCGCGGATTTACCGCGAATTTGCCGCGGATTTTGATGCGGATTGTTTGTTTTTTTTCCCCATTCTATACCCAAAATCCGCACCAAAATCCGCAACAATAATTGACATGCTGCAGATTTTTCCGGGTCAAAATCTGCAGCGTGGGCACATAGCCTTAATGCACAAAAAAAATGTGGAAAAAGTAGATATTTTTATTGTGGTTTGTAAATACGGATTCAATGAAAGCCGACTAATATTGAAAAGTAAGAGAACCTTTTCAGCACTTTTCTACATACGTCCAGCCTTTCTGCGTGTGTGTGTCTGGAGGTGCGGGGGCAATTTCATAAGCTTTCCTGGCAGCTAAAGCAAACAAGGTTAGTGCTAAGTATTTACCTTTTTCTTCTTAATGCAAACAGCCTGGAAAGAGCTGTTTGGCAACACTACAGGCAGCATAGGACATGGACAAAGGTCGCAGTGATTCTGATCATCCTTTCTGTTAGACCTTTTCTGGTCAGCAAATAAAGCAATCTGTGCACCTTTGGGAGATGGAGAAGGATTTTAAGGGTTTTATTTTTACAGTAAATAACATTAAGCCTGTTAACTGCACTTACAGATAAACCTTCCGTACATATCCCAGAAACCTCCTTTATCACCTGTCTCTCTTTTTTTTTTTAAAAAAAATATGTCGCTGGAAAAATATTAAAATAATCCAATTTTTTATGCTGGTGCAAAGGATGCTGTGTATTGCGGTTTATTTAATGTCACTTTGAAATAATAACTCATTTTGAGCTGTGAGCCAATAATACCCCTATCTCTTCCCAAAAGATTATAAAAATAATTGTTAGATTTATGTATTTGATTTGGCTTCTTCTTTCAATAAATAAAAAATACAATAAAATGTGAGAAACGTTTTATTTGCTGCTCCCATCCAGCCCTCCCTAATATTACAAATATGTAGTACTTTAAAAAAAGAATCTGTGTCGGAGTTCGGGGGCTGTTTGTATGCTAATAAAATTAGTTGAAAGGCTGCAGTACAGCAAATTGACAAGCTTTATTGCATGTTGAAGATGTTTGTACTTTTACAGGCTGTGAACAATAAAGGAAAAAAATTATGTGGGCTCCCTCCTATTTTTGATAACCAATGCAGGTAAAGCAGATAGCTGTGGAGTTAAGTGTGGAGGAGTCTTTATTCTCCAATTGGATTACATCAGAACTTCAAAGTTTTTTTTAAATTAATAAATTGGTGAACGAGGGATTGTGCGGTCTCTTTATTCAAATATTTTTTTTTCCTGTGTGTGTTTGTTTTTTTAACTACACTTAAGGCTACTTTACACACTGCGATATCGGTCCCGATATCGCTAGTGTGCGTACCCGCCCCCATCTGTTGCGCGACACGGGCATATCGCTGCCCGTGCCGCACAACATCGCCCAGAGCCGTCACACATACTTACCTGTCCGGCGACGTCGCTGTGACCGGCGAACCGCCTCCTTTCTAAGGGGGCGGTCCGTGCGGCGTCACTGCGACGTCACTGAACCGCCGCCCAATCGCAGCGGAGGGGCGGAGATGAGCGGGACGTAACATCCCGCCCACCTCCTTCCTTCCGCATAGCGGCCGGGAGGCAGGTAGGGAGACGTTCCTCGCTCCTGCGGCGTCACACGCAGCGATGTGTGATGCCGCAGGAACGAGGAACAACCTCGTTACTGCTGAAGTAACGATAATTGGGAATGGACCCCCGTGTCGCCGATTAGCGATTTTTCACTGTTTTGCAATGATGCAAAATCGCTAATCGATGTCACACGCAACGGCATCGCTAATGCGGCCGGATGTGCGTCACGAATTCCGTGACCCCAACGACTCCGCATTAGCGATGTCGTAGCGTGTAAAGCCCGCTTTAGGCTAGTTTCACACTTGCATTGAACGGCTACCGTTGCATTGCGTTGTGTGACGGATGCAACGGATGCTTTGCATATAATGGCACAACGGATGCAACATTGTACAAAACGGAAAGCTTTTTTTTTTTTTCTTCTTTATAGTTTTACCGGCAGCAGACTATTGTGAACGATCAGCTGATCACCCGTCTGCCGGCCGCTCAGCTGAACGCTCTCAAAAGTCGGCTGCCAGGCGCTCAGCTGAACGTTCGGCCACCGACAGACAAAATAAAGTTTCTGTGATTTAAAAAAAAAAAAAAATGAGCATGCGCAGTGAAAAATAGAAGATTTCGCCGCTCAAAAAACGTTACATGCTGCGTTTCTTCCGCCCGGCGGACGCAACGCAGCGTCGGCCAGCGGAAGCAACGCAGGTTTGGCACAAACAGATTGGCACAATCCGTCATCCATAAAAGTCTATGGGAAAAAGCGGAATCCGTTATCGGATTCCGCTGTTTTCCAAAAGGGTGGATTGTGACTGAAGGTAATTAACGCAAGTGTGAAAGTACCCTTACTGGATTAGTAATGGGGGTGCCTCATAGATGCCTCTTGGTTTGATGCCAGCTGTTAACTCACAGGTGACCTAGACCCCAAAAGTATTATGATTAGAAAAGAAGGGGTTTTCATCTTACCTGATCAGTGTATCCCAGGACTTGTAGGGTGCATGCGGTCCTTCAGACAGGCCAGTCCGATGTGAAGATAGCGAGAAAGGGAAAAATGGACTCAGCACCAAAAATCCTTTATTCCAGCATTATTTTAAAAAGGGGGGATAAGATTCCATAAGGCACAAAGATAAGCATCATGCTAGATGACAGATATAGTTAGACAGTAATATATATATATATATATATATATATATATACATATATATATATATATATACACACAGTATAGACCAAAAGTTTGGACACACCTCCTCATTCAAAGAGTTTTCTTTATTTTCATGACTCTAAAAATTGTAGATTCACATTGAGGACATCAAAACTATGACTTAAAACATGTGGAATGAAATACTTAAAAAAGTGTGAAACAACTGAAAATATGTCTTATATTCTAGGTTCTTCAAAGTAGCCACCTTTTGTTTTGATTACTGCTTTGCACACTCTCGGCATTCTCTTGATGAGCTTCAAGAGGTAGTCACCAGAAATGGTTTTCCAACAGTCTTGAAGGAGTTCCCAGAGATGCTTAGCACTTGTTGGCCCTTTTGCCTTCACTCTGCGGTCCAGTTCACCCCAAACCATCTCGATTGGGTTCAGGTCTAGTGACTGTGGAGACCAAGTCATCTGGCTTAGCACCCCATCACTCTCCTTCTTAGTTAAATAGCCCTTACACAGCCTGGAGGTGTGTTTGGGGTCAATGTCCGGTTGAAAAATAAATTATGGTCCAACTAAGCGCAAACCGGATGGAATAGCACGCCGCTGCAAGATGCTGTGGCAGGCATGCTGGTTCTGTATGCCTTCAATTTTGAATAAATCCCCAACAGTGTCACCAGCAAAGCACCCCCACACCATCACACCTCCTCCTCCATGCTTCATGGTGGGAACCAGGCATGTAGAGTCCATCCGTTCATTTTTTCTACAGAGACACCGTGGTTGGATGCAAAGATCTCAAATTTGGACTCATCAGACCAAAGCACAGATTTCCACTGGTCTAATGTCCATTCCTTGTGTTCTTTAGCCCAAACAAGTCTCTTCTGCTTTTACCATGAAGGCCTGCTGCACAAAGTCTCCTCTTAACAGTTGTTGTAGAGATCATAAGGTGTGTCCAAACTTTTGGTCTGTACTGTGTATATATATATATATATATATATATATATATATATATATTTAGATATAGGTAGGTTGATGGATAGATATAGAAATTATATATATTAATGGACACATACGCATATATGCTAATTTTCTTTATACATGCATCAGTCGCTGGCTGTGATCTCATTATTGCTTTATTTGCTCTCTAGTTATCTCTTTTTCCACTATTTGTTAGAATTACATCTTACTATTCTCAATACTGCCCATTCATCCCTATATTACAGTGAGGTGCTATATTGTGATCGCACTGGTTACCATTATACAGTCTGAATATAGCACTATGTAAGCAGACCAGGCATCGAGGGAGTGAGCTGGCTCTCATAAAGTGATGTTGAGAAGGTGAGAGTCATGGGGGTGCATAGCGGCAGAAGCATCATCCATGAGCTGGTAAATATCCGCTATAAACAATACAGCAAAACATTTATCAGTCTAGTTTATCTTTAATTTACTGTTAAAGAAGGTGTGTAAACCTGGTATAATTCTTACTGTGTTTTGTAACAATCAATCCTACATTTTTTTATACAATATATACTATGTAGAGAAAAGTATTAGGACATCCTGCATAATCAATGGACTTGGGTTTTTCATTCAATCACGTTGCCATAAGTGTATATAATCCATCATCTCGCCATGCAGACTTGTTATGTTGCATTTTCTGTGCGACTAGGTCATTATAAAGAGCTCCCTGAATTTGATCATGGTCCTGTAGAATGCTTCAATTGTAATACATCAGTTTCACTTTAGGAATTTTTTCCTTCCTAAATATTCCCTCATGTTTAGAAATCAAAGCACCTGAGTCACGTAGTGAAGAACACATAGTTACAGAGTGGGGTCAGCAGGGGCAATGGTGATTAGTGCAAAAAGTCACCAATGTTCTGCTGACTCAATCACTGCAGACTACATAGGTAAGGATGGTTGAGATCAACATCCAACACCGCGGAGACACCATCACGTGTTTCTCAACGCAGGGACACTAGAACAAGGCCCCTTGGGAAAATATGCAAAACAAGAATGCCGCGGAGACAGAATCACATGTTTCTCAATGCTGGCAGGAAACTAGCCAGGTCTTTCACCGGGAAGGAAAAACCACGGGAAGGGCAGTCTTAAGTCAAGGAAACCGCCTATACCAAAACGTGGTATCCATCCACAGACAGCTGTTTCGGGGTATTTGCCCCTCATCAGTGTGGAGTAGAAAACTGGCTAGTGGGAGCAATGCCTAGTAGAAGACTTCATAGGTAAGGATAGTTGACCTCGTGGAGATCAACATCCAACACCGCAGAGGCACATGTTTCTCAATGCAGTGACACTAGAACAAGGCCCTCTGGGAAAATATGCAAAACAAGAATGCCGTGGAGACACCAATCACTGCAGAGTCAAAGCCTCTAGTATTAATATCAGATCAAAACCGTGCATAGCATGGGCATCATTCACCAAGCAGCTGCATGCAAGCCTTACATCACTAAGCACAATGACAAGTGTCAGATGGAGTGGTGTAAAGCACAGTTATTGGAGTCTTGAGCAGTGGAAATCACGTTTCTCCATCTAGCTGTCTGATGGACAAGTCTAAGGCCGGCGTCACATGAGACGATATATCGTGCGATCGCACCCACCCCCGTCGTTTGTGCATCACCGGCAATTTGTTGCCCGTGGCGCACAAAGTCGTTTACCCCCGTCACACGTGCTTACCTCCCGAACGACCTCGCTGTGGGCGGCGAACATCCTCTTCCTGAAGGTGGAGGGACGTTCGGCGTCACAGCGACATCACACAGCGGCGCCCAATAGAAGCGGAGGAGCGGAGATGAGCGGGACGTAACATCCCGCCCACCTCCTTCCTTCCGCATTGCCGGCAGGACACAGGTAAGCTGTGTTTGTCGTTCCCGGGGTGTCACACGGAGCGCTGTGTGCTGCCAAGGGAACGACGAACAACCGGCGCGCAGAAGGAGGAACGACTTTATGAAAATGAACGACGTGTCAACGAGCAACGATAAGGTGAGCGTTTTTTTGCTTGTTCACAGTCGTTCATAGCTGTCACACGCTACGATATCTTTAACGATGCCGGATGTGCGTCATGGAATCCGTGACCCCGACGACATATCGCCCGATATATCGTAGCGTGTGATGCCGCCCTAAGTTTAGGAAATTTCAGAAGAACATTACCTACCTGACTACATTGTGTCAACTCTACAGTTCGTCAGAGAGGGATAACTCTGTGGGGTGTTTTTCAGAGGTTGGCCAAGCCCTTAAGTTCCAATGGAGGGAAATCTTAATGGTTCAGCATACAAGACATTTTGGAAATTGTATCTTTGTTATATGGAAACAGTTTGAGGAAGGATCTTTTCTGTTCCAGGATGACTGTGTCCCAATGCATAAATCAAGGTCCATAAAAACATGGTTGGGGTAGTTTAGTGTAAAAGAACTTGACTGTTCTGCAAAAAGCCCAAATTCAATCCAATTAAAAATCTTTGGGATAATCTAAAATGGAGATTGTGAGCCTGGTCCTCTCGTCCAACATCGGTATGTGACCTCACAAATGTGCTTCTGTATGACTCTTAAAAATTCCCACAATAACTTAACAAAATCTTGTAGAAAGCTTTCCCAGAAGAGTGGGAGCTGCACCGAAAGGGATCAACTCCATAGTAAGGGCTATGGGATGACATATAAAGTTCTGTGGATGTGATGTCTAAAGCGGGCTTTTCACGCTACAGTATTTCTAGCAATTGCTAGCGATATCGTACGCAAAAGCACCCGCCCCCG
The DNA here is from genome assembly GCF_048569485.1 of Anomaloglossus baeobatrachus. NCBI lineage: Eukaryota > Metazoa > Chordata > Amphibia > Anura > Aromobatidae > Anomaloglossus > Anomaloglossus baeobatrachus. The sequence goes on from NC_134362.1 coordinate 103,078,233, forward strand.
TCGTGCATGCGATATCGTGTGATCGCTGCCGCAGCGAACATTATCGCTACGGCAGCGTCACATGCACTTACCTGGTCGGCGGCGTCGCTGTGACTGCCGAACAATCCCTCCCTAAAGGGGAAGGTGCGTTCGGCGTCACCGCGATGTCACTAAGCGGCCAGCCAATCAAAGCGGAGGGGTGGAGATGAGCGGGACGAACATCCCGCTCACCTCCTTCCTTCCTCATTGCGGGCGGGACGCAGGTAAGGTGAGGTCTCTCGCTCTTGCGGTGTCACACACAGCGATGTGTGCTGCCGCAGGAACGAGGAACAACATCTATAAACAACCATTAACAATTTTTGGTTTTAGGACGACCTCTCCATGGTGAACGATTTTCACCACTTTGGAGGACGTTTTAAGGTCGCTGGTAAGTGTTACACGCTGCGATACCGTTAATGACGCCGGATGTGCGTCACTAACGATGTGACCCCGACGATAAAACATTAACGATATCGTAGCATGTAAAGCCCCCTTAAGTGTTCCAATACTTTTGTCCATATGGCGTTCAATAAGTGATTTAAAGAAAAACACTTCCGACATTTATTAGGTTCATCAGATTGTGGGAAAAAAATTTGAGTAACAATCAAAATGGCTGCTACTCTTGGTTTTGCTTTCCAAGACTCTGGGTAATGCGGATGACAACCAGTGCTGGATTTTACTACCTTATTTGTTTTCAATCCACTTAACTTCCCCTGAAAAGAAAGAGATCATCATAAAATGACTTGTTTAAATAAAGGCCACTTTACACGCTGCGACATCGCTCAAGCGATCTTGTTGGGGTCACGGAATTTGTGACGCACATCCGGTCACTTTAGCAATGTCTTTGCATGTGACACCTATGAGCGATTTTGAATCGTCGCAAAAACGGTCAAAATCGCTCATCGGTGACATGCCCCCCTATTCTCGAATATCGCTGCTGCTCGGTGTACGAAGTAGTTCGGCGCTCCTGCGGCAGCACACATCGCTATGTGTGACACCACAGGAACGAGGAACCTCACCTTACCTGCGGCCGGCTGCAATGAGGAAGGAAGGAGGGGGGCGGCATGTTCCGGCCGCTCATCTCCGCCCCTACGCTTCTATTGGGCGGCGGTTCGGTGATGCTGCTGTGACGTCGCTGTGACGCTGAACGAACCGCCACCTTAGAAAGGAGGCGGTTCGCCGATCACAGCGACGTCGCAGAGCAGGTATGTGCGTGTGACGCTGCCGTTGCGATAATGTTCGCTACGGCAGCAATCACACGATATCGCATGTACGATGGGGGCGGGTGCTTTTGCGCTCGACATCGCTAGCAATTGCTAGCGATGTCGTAGCGTGTAAAGCGGCCTTTAGATTTTTGTGTTACATGTTTTTTAAAAAAACAAATTTCCATTTTTTTTTTTTATAATATCACAATTTATTTATTGGGTGGATTTAAATTTATAATCCTGCAATTTTCACACTGGTGACTGGACTTTTTTTTACACTTTCAGGAAGAGTTTTCAGCAAGGTTCCATATTACCACAGTCAGGATTCACAGCTGATAACACGGGATCCACCAATCACAGTAGACAATGTCACAGCTCCCCTGCACCCCCTCCTCTGTTTACAATTACTTTTACACGCTCTCAATAGATGGTTCAATACGAGTTGGGTTGTGGTCTATTTTGTGGCTATTGTCCATGTGTTCTGAAATGGAAACCTAGGTTGAAAAAAAGACATAGGTCCATTTAGTTAAACCTTGCTCCCTCAATCACTGTATTTTGTGGTTTACAAGACGCACCAGATTTTAAGATGCACCCCAAATTTAGAGGAAAAAAAAAAGTAAAAAAAATAATGGGGTCCGTCCACAATCCGGTGGTGTCTTGCCGGGTAGGGGTGTCAGCGGTGGTGGAGTAGGGCGCTGCTGCAGGCAGTGCGGCAGGTGTGCCAGATGCTTGCAGAGGGCACTGTGACTGATGAAAGGCAAGATCCAGAAGCTGTCAACGGTGTGGGCTTCAAAGAATTGGCACTTGGATTTGGCGCGTGCGCAGATTGAGCTACCGGCTCTATGACAAGCCGAGATCTCATCTGCGCACACACCACCTCCGGGCGCCATTTTTCTTAAGTCTGCTGATGGGAGATAAATGGGCCGGAGGCGGCACATGCCCAGATGAGATCTTGAGCCTACAGCTCCATCTGCGCACCCGCTGACTCCGGGCGCCATTATTTGAACCTCGCACCCCCGCCATTTTCAAGATGGCCCAGGCCAGTGCCTCATCGCCCACAGCCCAGCAGTACAGCACCCACAGCCCCAGCAACACAGCAACAGCTCAGCGCCCGCCGCACAGTGTCCTCAGCATCGCTGCTGCCTCCTGCTACCCCTCTCCACCACCCACTTCATCTAATGCATGCAAAGCTCCTGGTGGGCTGCAGGCTGCTTTTTTTATGCTGGGAAGGACCAAATCACCATGGCCCTTCACACCCTGATAATACTAGCTCTCAGCTGTCTGCTTTTCCTGCGCTGGTTATAAAAGTGGAGGAAACCTCAAGTCATTTTTTTCAATTAATTATTTATGTATTTGTTTATTTGACTTTGCAGAAAGTAATCAAAATGCCATACAACATTCTCTCTCTCTGTCTCTCTCTCTCTCTCTCTCTCTCATTATTCTGACATTTGGCAAATATAAATAATTTTGGTTCCTAATTGACTAAAAACGGGAAAGGTTTATTCTGATATCATGTCAGACTGTGAGAAAAACATTATATGTGTCTTTTTAGATGGTGTATGTAAACTTCTGGTTTGAACTGTATCTATCTATTGATCCATCCGTCCATCCATCCATCTGTCCATCCATCCGTCCGTCTATATTTGCACATGTTAACACAAAAAAACCCATTCATTTCAGCATCATGCACTTTTGTCCGGGACTTGTCACACAGATGTTGCATGGATAACACAAACTTACACACGGATGACCACAGGGATGGACAGAACGGACCGTGTTCATAAAGTTTTTTCAACGGACGTGTGAAGGTCTTAGGGGTACTTTACACACTGACATCGCTAGCCATTGCTAGCAATGTCGAGTGCGATAGCACCCGCCCCCGTCGTTCTTGCGATATGTGGTGCTAACATTAACGCTACAGCAGCGTCACACGCACATACCTGGTTAGCGACGTCGCTATGACCGCCGAACAATCCCTCCCTCAAGGGGGAGGTGCGTTCGGCGTCATAGCGACGTCACTGCGGCGTCACTAAGCAACCGGCCAATAGAACCGGCCAATAGAAACGTAACATCCCGCCCACCTCCTTCCTTCCGCATTGCCAGTGGACGCAGGTAAGGAGATGTTCGTCGCTCCTGCGGTGTCACACATAGCGATGTGTGATGCCGCAGGAATGACGAACAACATCGTACCGGTGGCAGCAGCGATACTAAGGAAATGAACGACGTGTCAACGATCTCCGTTTTGGAACGATTTTGCGATCGTTGATTGTCGCTCATTAGTGTTACACGCTGCGATGTCGCTATCGGTGCCGGATGTCCATCACTAACGACGTGACTGCGACGATATATCGGTAGCAATGTCGCAGCGTGTAAAGTACCCCTTAGACCATATTTAGTTTAGCATAAATTAGTGGCTCTTCAACAAGGTGTATTTAAAATAACTTGGACACTCAACTCTGTTGCCTCCATTATCTCCATGTGACACTTCTAACCTGTTTCCACTTGTTTAGAAAAACAGACAACGTAACAAAAGCAAAATTAACTGGAATGACCTCATGCTTGCTGTTTACAGTCATGGCCAAAGGTTTTGAGAATGCTACAAATATTAATTTTTACAAAGTCTACTGCTTAAGTTTTTCTAATGGCAATTTGCATATACTCCAGAATGTCATAAAGAGTGATCAGCTTAACAGCAATTACTTGCAAAGTCAATATTGGCTAAGAAAATGAACTTTAACCCCCAAAACACATTTCAACATCATTGCATTCCTGCCTTAAAAGGAGCAGCTAACATTGTTTTAGTGATTGTTCCATTAACACAGGTGTGGGTGATGATGAGGACAGGCCTGGCGATCAATCAGTCATGATTAAGTAAGAATGACACCACTGGACACTTTAAAAGGAGGCTGGTGCTTGGTATCATTGTTTCTCTTCAGTTAACCATGGTTATCTCTAAAGAAACACGTGCAGCCATCATTGCTCTGCACAAAAATGGCCTAACAGGGAAGAGTATCGCAGCTACAAAGATTGCACCTCAGTTAACAATCTATCGCATCATCAAGAACTTCAAGGAGAAAGCTTCCATTGTTGCCAAAAAGGCTCCTGGGCACCCAAGAAGGACCAGCAAACGCCTGGACCGTATCTTAAAACTGTTTCAGCTGCAGGATCGGACTACCAGCAGTGCCGAGCTAGCTCAGCAATGGCAGCAGGCTGGTGTGAGTGCTTCTGCATGCACTGTGAGGCGGAGACTCTTTGAGCAAGGCCTGGTTTCAAGGACGGCAGCAAAGAAGCCACTTCTCTCCAGAAAAAACATCAGGGACCGACTGATATTCTGCAAAAGGTACAGGGAGTGGACTGCTGAGGACTGGGGTAAAGTCATTTTCTCAGATGAATCCCATTTTCGATTGTTTGGGATATCTGGGAAACAGCTTATTAGGAGAAGAAGAGGTGAGCGCTACCACCAGTCTTGTCTCATGCCAACTGTTAAGCATCCTGAAATGATTCATGTGTGGGGTTGCTTCTCAGCCAAGGGAATCAGCTCACTCACAGTCTTGCCTAAAAACACAGCCATGAATAAAGAATGGTACTAGAATGTCCTCCAAGAGCAACTTCTCCCAACTGTCCAAGAGCAGTTTGGCGCCCAACAATGCCTTTTCCAGAATGATGGAGCACCTTGCCATAAAGCAAAGGTGATCACTAAATGGCTCATGGAACAAAACATAGAGATTTTGGGTCCTTGGCCTGGAAACTCCCCAGATCTTAATACCATTGAGAACTTGTGAGCAATCATCAAGAGACGGGTGGACAAACAAAAACCAACAAATTCTGGCAAAATGCAAGCATTGCTTATGCAAGAATGGACAGCTATCAGTCAGGATTTGGTCCAGAAGTTGATTGAGAGCATGCCAGGGAGAATTGCAGAGGTCCTGAAGAAGGGTCAACACTGCAAATATTGACTTGCTGCATTAACTCATTCTGTCAATATAACCTTTTGGTACTCATAATATGATTGCAATTATATTTCTGTATTTGATGTAAACATCAGACAAACACAATTAAAAACCAGAGGGCAACAGATCATGTGAAAATATAATTTTAGTGTCATTCTCAAAACTTTTGTCCATGACTGTAGGTAGAATGACAATAGGTAGATTCATTAGCAATCATAACAGATAGGGGTAGCAAATTACCCTGCAGAGAGAGAGCCTGAAGTGGAACTTAAGGTGGTGCCACACATAGCGACACAGCAGCGATCTGACCTTATCAGGATTGCTGCTGCGTCGTTACATGGTCGCTGGTGAACTGTCAAACAGGCAGATCTCACCAGCGACTAGTGACCAGCCCCCAGCTAGCAGCGACGCGTGGAAGCATAACTAAGGTAAATATCGGGTAACCAAGGAAAGCACTTCTCTTGGTTACCCGATATTTACTTTAGTTATTAGTGTCCGCCGCTCTCACGCTGCCAGTGCCGGCTCCCTGTTCCCTGCACTCCTAGCCAGAGTACACATTGGGTCAATTACCCCATGTGTACTCCAGCTACATGTGCAGGGAGCCGGCACTGGCAGCGTGAGTGCACACCGCTTAGCGCTGCCTCCCTGCACTCCTAGCCAGAGTACACATCGGGTTAATTACCCGATGTGTAGTCCAGCTACGTATGCAGGGAGCCGGCACTGGCAGCGTGAGAGCGGCGGACGCTAGTAACTAAGGTAAATATCGGGTAACCAAGGAAAGGGGTCCTTGGTTACCCGATGTTTATCGTGGTTACAGCTTAGTGCAGGCTGCCAGACATCTGACTTGTGCATATGAAAGTGAACTATAGTGTCTGCTAATACCAAGGATAAAGAATGTGAGAGAACAATTGCCCCGGGAACTGAGTCCCCTGATTTTGTTTGTTGATTTTCCTGATTCTGGGGCTGAAGCAGTGAAACCACTTGGGCTTTAGATTGAGATTTCAAACACAATTATTATGGTAGAGTGGAAAAACTCTTCTATGAGAATTCTTCTTTTCTCTATCCAATATCATTAAAATGGGGTGGTTCACTACTTATTTTTCCAAGCCACATCGATATAATTTTGAGAAACAAATCTTCTTTCAAATACCTTGGGTTGCTAATTCTGTTTGTGAGTGGTGCTAGTGCTCATCCCCTTCTCATGGCCCCCGGGCTACATGACCTCTGATGATCAACTTCCAGTTGATCTGACATCACCGCGGCCGGCCCCATTATTCCTGAATGACTGGGCTGTGGGCTGGGCTTCACCACTTATCACAGGCCGGCATCGCTCCTGTTTACGGCGCTCTGTAGTGAAGGAGAGAGCAGAGAGATGTTGGGCTGTGATGAGCAGTGAAATGCCACCAAGTGATTCAGGAAGACTGGGGCCAGCTGCGGTGATGTCAGGTCAACATCACTGGACATCAGAGGTCACGGAGCCCGGGGGGGTCATGAGAAGGGGATGAGTGGACCGCAATAGCGGGACTCACAGTACTGTTGGCTACACAAGGTATTTGAGAGAAACTTTGTTTCTCAACATTATTTTGATGAGGTTTGGAAAAATAAGCAGTGAACCACCACTTTCAAGAAAATCGGTGATTGAATGGGTGAGAAGATCCTGTTTACATATGCGTAAATTATTAGGAATGGTGCATTGCACAAGCATTGTGGGCCTTTTCTTCTGAGCACCATCTATAGTGGAGGCTGTAGGATGGAGTTTTATTATTTAACTACATAGATGCCCACACACATTAGAGCAAGGTTCCCTAGACGTTATGTGTATCTGGGCCCCATACTTTGCAACAGATCAAAAAGGATTTGGCTTGTTGAATTTCATCTCTCATACATCTGGTTCTTAGGAGAAATAAACCTCTATAAACCTTTTGTCAGCTTCTCGTTGCCCTCCTACTACTGAGATTTAATGCATGCTCTGCAGAACCAAGGATATACATGGCGGGGGTAGCTGTAGGCTAAGACTAGGTTCACATTTCAGTTGTTTTGCATCAGTCACATGCGTTGCTTGACGCTTGTGATTGATGCGTTGTACAACGGATGACAAGAATAAGAATTCATTGTCGGATTCCGTTGTAAATTGTGAGAGAGAGAACGATCAGCTGATTGTTTACAATAGCCGGCCGCCGGGTTTTGAGAGCGAACAGATGATCTCCCGGTGGCCCATCATTGTCCTCAGTAATGTGCTAATCCTGTAGTAATGTGCCTATCATTGTCCTCATCCCATAGTAAAGTGTCCATACTGTAGCAAACGCCCCATTCTGGACTCCTTGAAGTGTTGTGCCCATCTTGTAGTAATGCCCCCACCCTTGTTATCATCCTCTAGTAATGTGCCCATCCTGTAGCAATGTACCTTTCCTTGTCCCCATCCTGTAGTAATGTACCCTATCCTGGTCCTCATCTTGTAATAATGTTACCATTATGGTCCCCCTCATGTAGTAAGGTGCCTAATCCTGATCCTGATCTTGTAATAATGTTGTCATCCTGGTCACCTTCTTGTAGTGTTGTGCCCCATCCTGGTCCTCATCTTGGAGTAATGTTCTTATCCTGGTTCCTTTCTTGTAGTAATGTGACGATCATTGTCACCATCCTCTAGTAATGTCTCCATCCTGGTCCTCATCCTGTAATATTGGGCACATCCTTATACCCATCCAGTAGTAATGTGTCCATCCTTGTCCTCATCCTGTAGTGATATTTTCATCCTGTAGTAATATCCCTAGCCTGTAGTAATGTGCCCATCATTGTCCTCATCATGTAATAATGTCCCCATCCTGTAGTAATATGCCCATCCTTGTTCTCATCCTGTAGTAATGTGACCATCTTGTAGTAATGTGCCTATCCTTGTCCTCATCCCATAGTAATGTGCCCATACTGTAGTAATGCCCCATTCTGGGCCCCTCTTAATGTACTCATCCTGTAGTAATGTCCCCATCCTGTAATAATGTGCCCATCTTGTAGTAATATCCCCATCCTTGTCATCATCCTCTAGTAATGTGCCCATCCTGTAGTAATATGCTTTATCCTGGTCTTCATCTTGTGATAATTTTACCATCCTGGTCCCCTTATTGTAGTAATGTGCCTCATCCTGATCCTGATCTTGTAATAATGATGTCATCCTGGTTCCTTTCTTGTTGTATTGTACCCAATCCTGGTCCTCATCTTGTAGTAATGTTCTCATTCTGGTCCCCTTCTTGTAGCAATGTTCCGATCATTGTTCCCATCCTGTAGTAATGTCTCTATCCTGGTCCTCATCCTGTAGTAATGTGCCCATCCTTGTTCTCCTCCTGTAGTAATGTGCCCATCTTGTAGTAATGTGCCCATTCTGTAGTAATGTGCACATAATGTGCACATCATTGTCCTCATCGTGTAGTAATGTGCTCATCCTTGTCTTCATAATGTAATAATGTCCCCATCCTGTAGTAATGTGCCCATCTTGTAGTAATATGCCTATCCTTGTCATCATCCTGTTGTAATGTCACTATCTTGAAGTAATGTGCCCATACTTGTCCCCATCCTGTAGTAATGTGCCCACGCTGGCCCTCTTCTTATAGTAATGTCCCCTTTTCTAGTCCACTTTTTGTAGTAATGTCCCATCCTGTAGTAGTGTCCCCTATTGTGCAGTTATTAACATGCACATTAAAAAAAGATTATTTTCACCTGTCCTCCGTTCCCTCTGTGTCCTCTATTCTGCTTCTTGCGGCCAGCAGGCACATAGAGCCCTTGACGATCACGACCCAGTGAAGGGAGCCTTCACCGTCAGTGCTTTAGTTCGGTTAAATGTATTGCCTGCTACATGCAGAGACAATATTTCTGCAGAGCTATACCAATGGCAGCCGCCGACCAATCAGAGGCTAGAAGCTGATTTCATATGCCAACGTCACCTTCTTGTCTCTGATTGGTTGGCAACTACCATTGGTGTGGCTGTGCAGAGAGCTTTGTCTCTGAGCAGCTTCTGTAGTATGTTTAACTCAACTAAAGTGCTGACTGCAGTGGTCCCCTGCATCGGACTTTGATTGTCAAGGGGTCTATGTGCCTGCAGGCCGCAAAAAGCAGCCTCAGGTACCGCGTGTTTGAGACCTCTGTTTTAAATTATAGAAAAAGTTTGTTAGCCTAAATATCAAATTTATTCCAATAATGTCAACTTTTTCTAACACCACCTGTGCTGTTGTGGCCCTTTGTGGGATTTTTACATTGATGAGGGTGAGACAGACAACGCTCTTCAGCTGCCCAGTATCAGTAATACATTTCTTATTGGGAATTTGCCAGATATAGAAGCTGGTATGGCTTCTAAATGCCTTGTGGTAGCATAAAAATAGAGGAATGACCACTTCATAACTAGCTTTGTATTTGAACATTGCGCCTGATTTGTCAGTCTTTACAAACACAGTGAAATGTTCCAAATTTTGTGTAACTAGGTGCCAATTTTATGCCAATCTCCGTTAACTTCTCCAAATTGGACAGAACAGGGGCAGGACAGGGCCTCTCCAAGCCCAACTAGCAAATTTGAGTCTTTTTGTGTTTATTCTTCTCCACCTTCTCAGTACCTGACTTTTGGCTACAGCACCTCTAATGAACCTCATGCTGTCTTGGTCATTGTGCACGCAACACATCAAGTTAGCAGATACTGATTAGTCTCCAATGTTATATTTTGTGTGCAGTCCAATGTGCACTGGTGTTTTTTCTTCTCTGGTAACCATCTCCATCCAAGAGGGCTTATGACATCTAGTTACTGATACCTACCACCTGTTTTTACCCCAACCAGCAGAAGGGGTCATCAGCTGTGGCCGTATACAATGTTCATGGTTATACCTGAGATCCTGCAATTTGGACTGCCTTGGAATAAATATATGAAGTACCTACTATGACCTACCTTGAAAGTAATTGTGCACTGAAGGATGCACAATTGCTGCATATTGGCTCAGGTGGAGCCTGAAAGGGCTGTATATGCAAGACATTTGCAGATAACATAAGGTTAGAAATAGGACACAATGAGGGCCTATAATAAGTTGCTGATAAGAGCCGACAATCCACCAATCTGGATCTGTTATTCAGTGTAATTAATCTGCACTGTACATCCTTTTCCGCAATCTGCAAATACTCTAACCTCCCCCTAAGTGAAGCCCATAAACATGGTAGTATGTACTTATTTTTTCTCTACTTCTCCAGTTTCCAGATACATTTGGTTGAAGCAGCTTAGGCAACAGTTCCTAATGGAGTCCACCTCCTGATAATAACCCTATTTGTCATATCTTTGATAAACTAACCTTTCACAAATGCTTGGAAACTGTATCAATAAGGAAGTTGAAGTCTCTTGTGTCGCTTGGTTACTCTCTTGCCAACTTGTGCGTTATCAGTTACTAGAATGCTTGGGAAAAGGATAAAAGTTAATTAGCTTAAAAACCATTGTTAAATAGGCGGTGTTTACTTGTAGAGTGGCCCGGTAAATGTGACAAAACAAACTGGTGCTGATGTTTATTTTCTGTGTTTCCAAAGCATCTGAAAATTTTGGAAGTGTCGCTCAGCTTTTAGTGATTAGATACATTTCTTTCTGTTCTCCTTGGGGATGAGAAGACTTTGAGTTGTCTTTAATAAAAGGTCACCTGTATTTCTTGTCTATCTTATTTCAGAATTTTATGTATTTTATTTTTACATAGTTGCATTGCTTTGAAAAAAAATCATGTATCTCTACCAGTTATACATTGTCTATTGGTAGATTATTTATGGCCCACGATGCCATTTGTTGTGAGAAAATCATTATGACTAATTACTGCCCGCGGTTGTGAAGGGGTTAAACAAGTAGCCTTCTTCAGGTAGCAATATAAACATAACTGTTTTTTTTTTTTTATAACCAAAAGAGTTACTTTGCTCAAATCTCATTCTTAATTAATTAGAAAGACCCACTCAGGAGTTAATTACTTTTCCACACTCTGGTGGATTGTTTTCATTCTCTATCTTCTAAAAGTGTCAATTTTTTATATATATATTTTACATTGTTACAATATAAAAAGGGGAAAACAAAAAACACAAGAGAAAATAAAATAAAGGTTTGTCAGATAATTAAGGAAATTAGCACCAGGTGCCAGATTAACTCCAATAACTTGCAGGTATCTGAAAGTGTTCTCTAATTTTTATCAGTGTTCTTTTACATTTATCTCATTTACATTTTTATTTTGTGCTTTAGAATAAATTCAATTTATGAAATAAGCTTAAAATACTGCGAGTTTACTCATGTTAGGATATAATCACTTAGGAAATTGTTTGGTGTTCTCTAATTTTGATCTCCAGTGTAGTTTGTCTCAACAGGATCTGATGGGTTTTGTTGCTATATATACAGATCCACACTGAACTGTATTAGAGCTGTCTGATGTCAGAATACTTCTGCACTATGGTGCTAGACAAGGCACTGTATGGCAGCACACTAGGTGCCTAAGACATTGGGCCACTTTGAAAAAAAAGAACAAGTATATTGCTGGCTTGCTTAGTTTTATTTTATATCTGGGCGGCACGGTGGCTCAGTAGTTAGCACTGCAGTATTGCAGTGCTGGAGTCCTGTGATCAAATCTTACCAAGAACAACATCTGTAAGCAGTTTGTATGTTCTCTCTGTGTTTGCATGGGTTTCCTCCGGGTTCTCCAGTTTCTTACCACACTTCAACTATAGTTATATAGATAGTGATCACATCTGTATAGCACTGTGGAATCCTATATCACTATATAATTGAGTAAAATAAATACATAAAAATATCTTAAAAAGCAAAGCAACAACTATTTCAATGAGAATCATTCTAAAAACTAGTGTTCCTCTGTCTAGGTATTGCTGTTACGCACTTGTCCTGATGCCCCCTGGTGTTTTCTGACCGTGCAGTGGTGGTCACACATGCTCAGTAGCTCAATACAGGGGCATATGAATAATCGCACTACAAGCAGCATCTTCTGGCCAGCACTGGGACACATTAGGTTGAATTTCTGAAAGGAATACAAAAAAAGGAGGTGGTGCGTCATAAAAAGTTTGTAATAATTTTTATTTGTCATGGTACAACACCTCTTAAAATTAAAAATATCATTTTTGATAGCTCTAGTCTAGTGATTTTTAAGCTAGTGAGACCTTGACGTGCATATTCCCCATGCAGTGCTCATGTGCCATCCTTCATCTTCTGCAGAGTACCGCCTAACAGATACTAACAAGGGTGTAGAAGGCGGCAGTGGCACCTGGGTCCGTTGTGACTGCCCACAGGACTCTGCCATAAAACAGGACCCCCCTATGATGAATGGCACATTGTATGCTGCTTCTGTATTGGGGCCCTTGATCATTTTTAGCTTACCGTATATATTTGTTGTAGTTTTATCTACATATTATCAATCCTAATGAGAATCAGTAGGATATGTGTAGACATTACAGCAAGTTCATTTATCATTCGAGTCTCCTCTCTGCGGTGGCAAACTGTGGACTCAGAGGTATAATGATCAGGTGTACTTGGGGTAGCAGCTCATTAACTATGTGTTAATTATCTGTGATTACTATTTAAATGCAATGGCGGTTTCATTACATACTCCATTGTGAGACTGGTTTGATATAATTAAGTCATCCCAGTTTCCAAGGCCTTCACCTATAACCCTTCCTTTTCTGCTGCACCCTCAGCAGCAGCCTCCACTCCTCCGCAGGGAGATCTCCATTGAATTGATAAACAAGTCAGCATCTCATTTGCAAACATTCCAGTATTGGCTATTGATGACTTTAACCTTCACACCCAAAAGTTATACCTTATTAACGACAACGGAGAAACAAAATCAAATCAATTAATATTTAAATTTTTTTCCGAGAAACTCATTATCTGTGTTGTCTATTTTTTTTTTCCTACAGAAATTTCTTAAAGCGGGAGAGAATATTTTGATACGGTGTGGTATATTGTCTGCGTCCTGCTGATGGCACCATGGAGAGCAGTTATAGGGCAATGTCTGCTATTAAAGTCAATAAGTCTGACATATCACAGAGGAGATACTTTCTCCACTGATCACTTCTGCCTCCTTCATTTTAGCAATGGGTGGGGGGCTTCGCTTCTGAACCTCCACTGATCCAAATTTCTGATGTCATTCCAACACTCCAGTATAATTGTTCAGACCAATGGACATATTTCTCCAAAAACTGGACTTTGTGTTACAGATTGGAGCATAGCTTGGTGGCTCAGTGGTTAGCACTGTTGCTTTGTAAGAAGGACAACATCTGCAATTAGTTTATCTTCTCTCTGTATTTGCATTGATGACTTTCCATACTCCAAAGACCTTAGATTGTGAGCTCCAGTGAGGCAATGATGATGGTGTTTGTAAAGCGCTGCAGAATATGATGGGGCTATATAAGTAAAAACAATTAGCTGATGCATTACAGCACTGAGCCAGATTGGCATTCACTTAAGTATGAAAGCTGTTATAACATAAAGCAATGGTGTTCTGTATTGTACCTCCACCATCATCACAAAAAGGGTTAAAGGGAATCGGTCAGCAGGTTTGTGCTATGTAATGTCAGAGCAGCATGATGTCTCAACCTAACAATATGTCACTTGTTGAGTTTCATGTTGAAGTTTCAGTACCATCAGTGTTTTATCAACAAGAGGTTATCACTGCAGGACTAGGTATCTCCTGCCTGATGGTTACCGTAACTGCTCTGTGTAACCCCACCCTATCACTTAGTGGCAGATCTGGCAATACACAGTGGATACAGAAAGCTGCCAATCAGTGATGTGGGTGGGCTTATTAGTGTGCATGTCTTATGCTAAGCAGCCGCCCCTCCCCTCTAGTGTGGAGGTTGAGTGGCTGTGACATCAGCATCTTGCACCTTGGCTGCAGCCATCTTTATGAAGAAGGCTCACCACATTCTGTGTGTGCACATATCACTTGTCTTGGCTCCTTTTTGGTGTTTTTTTTTATACAGAAAGCTGCCAATCAGTGATGTGGGTGGGGTTATACACTGCTCAGCATTTAGAGAACTGGTAAGTTTGCAGCAGAGAAAAAAGAGATTGTATCAAAATGACGTGAAGCAGACCAATAGGTGACACATTTTTGGAATCAGAATCTCAGCCCTCCTGCTCTCCGTTTATGTAGTAAAAACCCGCTGACAGATTCACTTTAACATATTTATCTAAAATCGCTTTATCTCTCACACTAGCTTTTTTAAGATTTCATGTGCTGTAAATAGTCCTTTTCAACTCACAATGTAATGTCTTATTTCCACTACAGCTTCTCAAGTGAGATGTCCTGTGACTACCTCCAGCTCCTGCAGTCTATACAGAGTGCGATTCACCAGGGAAGCTTTGACGGATCCAACCCCCAGGTATCCATCACCTTCATTATCTGCCATATTCGCATATATAATTGTATTGCGGGAATTCTCAGGGGTCAGTCTGGGGGATCTTAGAAAAAAGGAACAGTGAGTGAGCTGTTACCAGGCACTGATAATGTAATCAGGGCGATGAAGGCCAAGCGGTGGCCATGTTAATGTGTAACGTGTTTTCTGTGGACATGACAAGACCGTGTGAATGTAGTGGACCGCACATATATGCACTCATCATTAATATTCTCATTAGTGGCGCATGGTGTCTGGAGAGAGTGTGTGACCTGTATTATGGCGCAGTCAGGACAGTATAAGGTCTGTACAGGACACTTTGTTTTCTCTTTCTAAATAATTTTGGGGAGTTTCACTTGTCCCAGAAATCTGATTTTGTGGCTTCGAAAAATGTTGGTAAAAAGCAGATCCACAAGGCTCATAAGGTGAACATATTAGGATTTCCATTCTTTAGCTGTACATTTTTGATGCATTTTTGATGGTTTTTTTGCCATGTTTTTTGGTGCTGATTTTTCCTTTTTATTAGTATGAATGAAATCTGCAGTAAAAACGCTGAAGGAATTGACATCCGGCAGATTTACATCTGCTCCAAATCTGCGAGGAGAACATACTCAGTGTGTGCAGGAGACTTCAGGATTCTCATTCACTTTGCTGGCGCCAAGAAACCCTTCAGCTTTTCTGACAAATCTGCACTGAAAAAAACGCATAAAAAATATATATTTGGGTGCTACTGAACATATTTGGGTGCTAACTATACACCCTCAGGATGTGAAACATATTATTTCAAGGTTGTAGCTTATATTAACTCTTACAGACTAAATTCTCACCAGTTGCTAATAGCTCATTTTCTGGTAGGGGACAATTCAAGGCTAGGTGTAACATAATGATGCAATACAACTGTGATATGTGAACAATATTCTCATTTTCCCTTTGCCCAGTTGCAGGGGCTTGGGACTTCCATGAGTGAAAACACTATGTAAAAATTGTGGAGGCATATGAACTGCAATAAAAGTCCATCACTTGTATTGTCGTCCTTGTGGTTTCTTCATGATACGGGATTATGATTCTGAAATTAGACACCTAAGGCCGGTTTCACACATCCGGCTTTTCGCTTGTTTGCCGGATCCGGCGCTCTCCCATACAGTGACTACAGTACAGTGACAGCGCAACAAGCGCCGGTCAAATGCTGTCATGTGACCGGCGCATGTGACCCGGAAGTTACAGCGCTGTCACTGTACTGTATTGTCTGTACGGGAGAGCACCGGATCCGGCAAACAAGCGAAAAGCCGGATGTGTGAAACCGTCCTAAGTGTTTAAGTGTTTCACTTTCCCTTTGCTGGTCTTCTTGTACTTGCCTTGCTCAGGCTTTACCAGCCTTCTTTAAGATGTCCTGCCTACCACCACTACCTCACTGATGGAGCCTCCGGTGCTGCCTCCCCTATGCTTGTGCACGGCCTCCCAACCACTTCAGGGACCTGTGCTACAAAAGCTGTTCCTTCTCAGCTAAGCATCTGTCAACACAGTCTTCTAAATCACTCAGTCTTATTTTCCAAGCTTGTTCAATGTCCATGTCAATTCGTCTGCTGCCTGGCTGACCTTTGGCCTGTCAACTGGTTCAAGTGATCTCCGTCTGCAGTAACCCCAGCCTGTCTGATGACTTTTTACAGTGGTCTCCCAGGTACTTCAAATTGGTACCCAGCATCATACCATCATATGATGGTAATGGAGTCAACTCTGAGGCTTGCAGCCTGGGGATTCCTTGCAGCTCAGTCTCAATCCCAGTATCGGGGGTAAAAACCTGGGAATCCCTTAGACTTCCTTCCTCTGTTTACCTTTAAGCCAAATCTGTTGCAATCCAAGAGGTTTTCCTCTTTCACAGTAAGCATCATGTCAATATTTGGGTCCACCAGGGGCTCGTAGAAGAGTATAAACTGCATAATCAGCAGCCATCCTACAGGATAGAATCTGGTTTTGGTTGTTGAGGTAGATGAGTTCTAGAATGGTTGTATGTGAGTTCTTACAGTACTCCAGGTGGCAGTACCTTTTCTATATCATGTGAACGTCACTCAGAAAGCTTAAGAAAAGCGAAAGCTTTGCCATTTTCCTTTTAGCAATTTCTATTTTTATTTTAACTATAGTGTATTCAGCCATATGTTCTGGTTTTATGCTACTACAAGACCAAGTATGGTTTGATCACTTCTAGGCCTTAAGGTTCCTGAGCTGAGGTTACCTGTGGACTGACGATGAGTGGGTTAATACACTATGTGCAGAATTATTAGGCAAGTTGTATTTTAGAGGATTTTTTTTATTATTGATCAACAAGTATGTTCTCAATCAATCCAAAAGACTAATAAATATCAAAGCTTAATATTTTTTTTTTTTATCATAAAGGTTTTTATTGAGTTTTCAGAAAAATACAACTTCTCATACAACAACATCAAGAACAGGAGCATTGAGTAGCAAGAGGTGGAATAGCCTCGAGCCATTATCAGAATATCAATCTGGGACATTAAATACCCCTTACAACAACAACCTGAACATAGGAGCAGGGAGGGAGGGGGGAAAGAGAGGGGGTGGGGGAAGCAGCTCTACAAGACATTCTTAGGCATAATCAATTTATTTATGGTGTAGGTGTCGGTATCTGGGGGAGGGCCGTTGCATAAAGGGAAGTGACCCACGGGTGCCATTGTTTAAGTCTCACCGTTCTCTTCTCTAGGTTGGGGGCCAAGTTGGTTTCGTATAGCCAGTGTAGGTTGATCCTCTCAATTAGATCTCTTTTTGTAGGGGGGCTCACCGACCTCCACTTGTATGCCACACAGTACCTGCCAGCTATGAGAATGTGAGAAATGATGTTTTTTAAAAGATCCGGGATCCCATCTAAGCCAATGTGTAGCACCGCTAAGGTTGGGTTTGGAGAAAGGCGGAGACTAGTAACCTCATGGATTAGATTGAACACCTCCTGCCAGAAGTTAGATAACTTAGGGCAAAACCACCACATATGACATAAGGTGCCCCTGTGGTTGCAGCCCCTCCAGCACAGTGGTGACACATGTGGGGAAAAAGAAGCCAGTTTAGTAGGGGAGTTGTACCACCTCAGATGAACCTTTTTTAATTGCTCTATATGATTGAGACAAGAAGAGAACTTGTGGATCCATTTTGAGGCCGCGAACCATTCTTGCGGCGGAAGCGGAGAAGCTAGATCTTTTTCCCATTTGAGCATATACGGCAATTGTTTGTCCGGTTGTGGGGAGTTTAGCATATTATGGATATATGAAAGGCCTTTGATTTTGCTATTTTGAAAGAATTTTTTAATTGAGGCGTGGTCAGCTGTCGTGGGAGCCGGGAGATGAGGAGCGGACTGAAGAAAGTGACGTATTTGAAAAAACTGGAATAGACTGTGTCGGGGAAGGTTAAATTTATCACACATTTCTGAGTACGGGAGTAGGACGCCTTCTCTATAGAGATCTGCTAGGGTGATTGGACCTCCACGTGTCCAGGCGGCAAGATTCAAGTTTGGAATGAAGGCTTCTAGCGATCTAAGGGGAATGCTGGGACCTAAAGCATGTGACACTGGCTTGCTCCACAAGGACCAAGCTTTCTTTAGAGCTGCTGTGGTGGGTAGAAGATCGCCGGGGGACGAAGGGGTTAGGAGCAGGGAGTCTATGAATTGTTTAGGGGAGTGGACCTGTGCCCAGGTGTACTCAATCTGTAACCATCTTAAGTCTGAATCATTCCTCCACCAATCTCGAGCCGGTTCCAGGATAGCGGCTCTGTGGTATGTTAGAATATTAGGAATACCCATTCCTCCACCACTTAACGGGGCATGCATGCATCTCAGGGCTATTCTAGGTTTTTTCCCAGCCCATATAAATTTACTCATTAGCGAATGAATTTTGGTGAGATACCGTTGCGGAATTGTTAGGGGCAGGCACCGAAGTAAGTAGATAATTTTTGGGAGGCAGATCATTTTAAAGGTCTGCATTCTCGCCACCCAAGAGAGCGGGAGAAGAGAAAGGCGAGTAAGTTCTCTATCCAGTGAGGTGTGCAGGGTCAGCAGATTTTTCCGGATCACGGAGTGTAGCGGGGCCAGTATAATACCCAGGTAGGGGATACCCTCGTCTTCCCATTTGAAAGGGTAAAGATGAGAAAGAGTGGCTCTAGTTGAGGCGGGCAGGAAGAGCGGAAAAATTAAGGACTTGGTAATATTAAGCTTGTAATACGAGACTTGAGCGAAGGAGGACAGGATCTCCATTACGTGTTTTAGGGACACCTCTACATTAGTGCAGGATAAAATCACATCATCCGCATATAGACATGGTTTGTACTCCCCACTCGAATCCCCGAGATCCGAGGGCATTCACGGATAGTCTGCGCCAGAGGCTCTATAGCAAGGGCATAGATGATAGGGGAGAGCGGACACCCCTGGCGTGTCCCATTGGATAATTCAAAACTCCGAGATATAAATCCGGATGCCAGAACTTTGGCGTTAGGGTTAGAGTATAGTGCCATTATGGCGGTAAGTATGGGGCCTTCAAATCCAAACTTGGCCAGTACAGATTTCAGATATCCCCAGTGCACCCTGTCAAACGCCTTCTCTGCGTCCAAGGACAGGAATACACTGGGGATTTTCCTCCCCTCAGCCACCGCAATCAGGTCCAGCATACGTCTCGTCCCATCTTTCGCCTGCCTCCCCGCCACAAACCCCACTTGATCCGGGGAAATCAGTGATGGAAGGACTTTATGTATTCTAGCTGAGATTATTTTGGCGTACAATTTTAAGTCGCAGTTTAGGAGGGATATTGGCCTGAAGTTTCCTGGTGATGTAGGGGGTTTTCCTGGCTTTGGCAGGGTAGTTATAATGGCCTCTAGATTATTTGGTGAAATATCTGCTGTGGCTCGCCAAGAGGAGAAAAGTCTCAGGAGGAAAGGAGACAGGGTTTCAGTGAATTGCCTATAATAGGAGTTAGTGAGGCCGTCTGGGCCTGGAGCTGAATTTCTTTTGGCTGTGATCACCGCCTGGCGAACCTCTTCCAGGGAGAAAGGGGAATTTAGTTGCTCTAGATGTACTGTAGATAACCGAGGAAGATTAATATTGTTTAAGAAGGAATTAATTGCCGATTGGGTAGGCTTTGGGGCAGTGGGGTCATTTTTAAGGTTGTAGAGAGACTGATAAAAATCAGCGAATGCATTGGCTATTTCCGTTGGGTTGCGTATTGTCGCATTAGAACCCGTCACGAGGTATTCAATTTTGTTTTGCATTTCTCGTTTTTTAACCCTCCTGGCTAGTAAGGCACCCGCCCTGTCACCCATCATATAGTACCGCTGTTTGAGGGATCTTAAATTTTTCTCATAGTCTACCATCAGCAATTGGCGGAGCTGTGTTCTTAGTTTCCTGAGTTCGTCAGATGTTGACATGTTTGGGGCAGATTTATTGTGGGCTTCTAAAAGCGCTATGTGGGACAGTAGAGCTTTGGAAGTTGCCTGACGCCTCCTTTTCTCCCTAGTGGCAATTTTGATGAATGACCCCCTAATAAAGGCCTTGTGTGCAGACCATAGCGTTTCCTCTGTCACCTCCTTGTTGTCATTAAATTTAAAAAACTCTGCAAGGTCGGCCTGCAACTCCTCAGAGAGTTGTCTACAGGCCAGGAGGGAGTCATTCATGCGCCACCGGGTAAAAACGGGCGTGCGGCTTTGCTCCTGGACTGTCAGGTATATGGGGGCATGGTCCGACCAAGCTATAAGTCCAATTTTTGAATCTGAGCAATCCAAAATAAGTGAGCTTTCAACCAGAAAGTAGTCCAATCTGCTGTATGAGGTGAACCGAGGTGAGAAGAATGTGTAGTCCCTCTCATTTGCATGTTGGTATCTCCATATATCATGGAGATGCCTTTCTGAAATTATTGTGCTCATTTCCTTCCTCTTTACAGCAGTATTGGAGCAATCCAGAGTGCTGGACATTAACATGTTAAAATCCCCGCAGATTATTTGCTTACCCTCTGTAACGGATGAAAGCTTGGAAAGAAACCTCCGCAGAAAGCTGATCTGACCAGAGTTGGGGGCGTAAAGGGTTGCAATAGTATACTTCGATCCATTTATGGAGCAATTAATAATGGCGTATCTACCTTCAGGGTCTAAATGTTGGGAATGTAGTGTGAACGCAACAGTATTTTTTACACAAATGAATACTCCAGCCTTTTTTTTTTTCCCACAAGCCAACAGTATGAAAGGAAATTTAGCATTATTTAACCTGTGCGAGTCCCCCTGGAGGAGATGAGACTCTTGACCACAAATCACGTCACATTTGGATTTAACCACTTCCCGCCAAAACATGGATCTCTTGGCCGGCGAGTTCAGGCCCCTAACATTTATAGACATACAGTTCAGTACCATTGTACATGAAAAAAAGTCTCTTGCCTAGAGCTGCGGGGGGAGAAAGGAAGGTTAGACAGGAAAGAGATAACACTGACAACATTAACATCACTAACATTACTGATGTAGGGAGCATCAGTCCACATAGAAAAAAGCCCAAAAAGGGGGCCTGCGGTATGGTGGAAATGTACCGCCATGGGGGCTCAGGGTCCTGGTTGAACAGAACCAGCGGACCTTAAAAGTAGCAACTAAGTCTCAGCCGCGACTCAGACATATCACATAACTCACGCGACGGACCAATCTTCATTCACTTTATCCCTTTGGGATGATCCTGTGGCTCTTGGAGATCTGGCCGGGAGATTTGCCATGTTCCATGAGGATAGGAGCTTTGCCAACTGTTGTGGGGAATGGCAGACGTGGGTGTTTCCTGCACGGAAAAGCAGGATCTTTACAGGGAAACCCCATCTATAGGATATAGCTTCATCCCTGAGAATTTTGGTATAAGGGGCAAATTCCCTCCTTTTTGCCAGGGTTCCTGCAGACAGATCCGGAAAAATGGACAGGTGCCGGAATTGCTCAGACAGAGGTGGCCTCCTTCTCAGGGCTTGCAGCAGGGCTTCTTTGGTCTTGTAAAAGTGCAGGCGAGCCAAAGTGTCCCGGGGGGCATCAGCACTGAGGGATTTAGGCTTAGGGACTCTGTGTATTCTGTCCACCAGGAAATCAGTTGCAGACAGGTCTGGGAGCAGCTCCTGCAGCAAGGAGCCTAGAAAGCTCTGCAGCCCCCTGTCTGGTATGGCCTCTGGAATTCCTCTGATTCTTATGTTGTTTCTGCGGGACCTGTCCTCTAAATCCAAGACCTTGGTATGGAGCTTTTGCACTTGTTCCTCCAGTGCTGCATTGGCATCAATGAGGCTATTGTGTGACTTTGTCAGCTCCTGCATTTTAGTTTCAATGTGTGCTGTGCGACTGCCTATGGCAGTGATATCTCCCCTCAGCTCAGCCACCATATCTTTCCAATCCTGCTGCAGTGATGAGCGGAGGGCACTGAGCAGTTTCTGCATGGTACCTTTGGTAAGCGGTATATCTGCAGCGTCTGTGTCCAAGTCTGGGCCTGCTGTGGATCCCCTCCTGGATGAGCGTGAGGAAGCTGTGGAGGAGGATGCTGCTGCCATTTTCCCTCGTCCCGTGCTGGAGAAGAAGTCTGTAACTTTCGCCGGGGACGGCTTCTTCTGGGACTTTCCCCTTGGCATGCCACGTTCCTGGGTACCTCCGCAGCACTTTCCCCCCGTGTGCAGAGAGATTGGTGCCACTGGTGAGCCGCAGTGAGCCGGTTAGGAGTCGAGGTGGCTGGAGCTCAGCAGCTAGGTGACCGGTGCCATTAGCAAGCAGGCCACGCCCCCAAAAGCTTAATATTTTTTGAAGTTGGAGTGTGGTTTTTTAGATTTGGCTATCTTAGGAGGATATCTGTTTGTGCAGGTAACTATTATTGTGCAGAATTATTAGGCAACTTAATAAAAACCAAATATATTCCCATCACACTTGTTTATTTTCAGGTAAACCAATATAACTACACAAAATTTAGAAATCAACATTTCTGACATGCAAAAACAAAACCCCAAAAAATTAGTGACCAATATAGCCACCTTTCTTTATGATGACATTCAACAGCCTACCATCCATAGATTCTGTCAGTTGCTTGATCTGTTTACGATCAACATTGCATGCAGCAGCCATCACAGCCTCCCAGACACTGTTCCAAGAGGTGTACTGTTTTCCCTCCCTGTAGATCTTACATTTTACGAGGGACCACAGGTTCTCTATGGGGTTCAGATCAGGTGAAAAGGGGGGCTATGTCATTATTTTTTCATCTTTTAGACCTTTACTGACCAGCCACGCTGTGGAGTAGTTGAATGCATGTGATGGAGCATTGTCCTGCATGAATATCATGTTTTTCTTGAACGATACCGACTTCTTCTTGTACCACTGGTTGAAGAAGTTGTCTTCCAGAAACTGGCAGTAGGTCTGGGAGTTGAGCCTCACGCCATCCTCAACCCGAAAAGGTCCCTCAAGTTCATCTTTGAACTGCCTCCACCTTGCTGACGTCTGAGTCTGAGTGAAGCTCTCTGCCCTTTACTGATCCAGCCTCTGGCCCATCAAGAGTCACTCTCATTTCATCAGTCCATAAAACCTTTGAAAAATAAGTCTTAAGATATTTCTTGGCCCAGTCTTGACGTTTTATCTTATGTTTCTTGTTCAAAGGTGGTCGTTTTTCAGCCTTCCTTACCTTGGCCGTGTCCCTGAGTATGGCAATACGTTGCAGCTCTGAAATATGGCCAAACTGGTGGAAAATGACATTTTGCACCTTTTTTGCCCAACACGCTTCTTGCGACCCTGTTAGCTATTTGCCATGAAACGCTTGATTGTTCGGTAATCATTCTTCAAAAGTTTGGCAATTTCAAGACGGCTGCATCCCTCTGCAAGACTTCTCACAATTTAGGACTTTTCAGAGCCCGTCAAATCTTTCTTCTGTCCCATTTTGCCACAGGAAAGGAAGTTGCCTAATAATTAAGCACACCTTATATACGGTGTTGATGTCATTACACCACACCCCTCCTCATTACAGGGATGCACATCACCTGATTTTCTTAATTCGTAGTTGGCTCTCAAGCATATACAGCTTGGAGTAGGACAACATGTATAAAAAGTATCATGTGAGCAAAATACTCATTTGCCTAATAATTCTGCACACAGTGTATGGTAGTATGGCATCATTACTCCACTGTAATCTATATAGCTGACTATGTTTCCTCATATTTTGACTATTTTATAGGGTTTTTTGTGTCTTAACTTTGCTTTTCCTTTTGTTTTCTTCCTGGGCTGTTTTTTTTTCTCAAGCAGTGTGGAATATCTGAGCTCATTTAGCTTGCTGCTCAGATTTCAGTCTGCAGAGACTCGAGGGCAATGCTTTCTTTGCCTTTGGTGGCAGTGCCCCTCCGGAGAAGTAAATTGGTCCCTGACAGGAACCTCTCCCCACTTGCTGCTGTAACTATGGTAACAGGCATGTCATAACACTTCCCACAGTATATCTTGCAGAATTTTGTCTTTTCTGTAGGATGACAGGTCATCTAAAATTCAGGACATGTTACTGGATGTACAGTACGGGAAAAACATGACAATAGCTGCACCCATCATTGGATAAAATGCTGCTGTGTCTATTTGCCGTGTTGACTTCAAGACGTCATTTCTTTAGATGGTGATATGTGTATTTTTATGGCTGGGTTTTGTTTAGCACTTTAAGGTTACACTTATAACACTTCTTACTGAGAATGATCTTACTCTTATCGGTTAGGCTGCTTTCACACTACGTTTTTTTAACATGCGTCCTGACCGTTTTTTTTAACACAAAAATGGATCCAGTGCAAAAGCGTTTTCAATGCATTTGCAATGGACACGCGTCAACATGCGTTCACATGCGTTTGCGTGCGTCATAGTGAGGATCCAGCGACTTGCAGTTTTTTAACATTTTTCAAAAACGCTACTTGTAGCGCTTTTGAGCTGCGTCCAAATACTGCAAATTGCTGGATCCTGACTAAACAGCATGCAAACGCATGTGAACGCTGGCATGCTGATAGACAGGATCCTGTTTGGCCAGAAACCAGCCTGGCATGATCACAATCTCACTCTCTGCAGTCTCACTCTCTGCTCTCTCACTCTCTGCTCTCTTACTCTCTGCTCTCTCACTCTCTGCTCTCTCACTCTCTGCTCTCTCACTCTCTGCTCTCTCACTCTCTGCTCTCTCACTCTCTGCTCTCTTACTCTCTGCTCTCTCACTCTCTGCTCTCTCACTCTCTGCTCTCTCACTCTCTGCTCTCTCACTCTCTGCTCTCTCACTCTCTGCTCTCTCACTCTCTGCTCTCTTACTCTCTGCTCTCTCACTCTCTGCTCTCTCACTCTCTGCTCTCTCACTCTCTGCTCTCTCACTCTCTGCTCTCTTACTCTCTGCTCTCTCACTCTCTGCTCTCTCACTCTCTGCTCTCTCACTCTCTGCTCTCTTACTCTCTGCTCTCTCACTCTCTGCTCTCTCACTCTCTGCTCTCTCACTCTCTGCTCTCTCACTCTCTGCTCTCTCACTCTCTGCTCTCTCTCTCTGCTCTCTGCAGTCTCACTCTCTGCTCTCTCACTCTCTGCTCTCTCACTCTCTGCTCTCTCTCTCTGCTCTCTGCAGTCTCACTCTCTCCTCTCTCACTCTCCGCTCTCTCACTCTCTGCTCTCTCAATCTCTCACTCTCTGCAGTCTCACTGTCTGCAGTCTCACTCTCTGCAGTCTCACTCTCTGCTCTATGCAGTCTCACTCTCTGCAGTCTCACTCTCTGCAGTCTCACTCTCTGCTCTCTGCAGTCTCACTCTCTGCAGTCTCACTCTCTGCAGTCTCACTCGCTGCTCTCTCACTCGCTGCTCTCTCTGCAGTCTCACTCTCTGCTCTTTGCAGTCTCACTCTCTGCAGTCTCACTCTCTGCTCTCTGCAGTCTCTGCTCTCTCACTCTCTGCTCTCACTCTCTGCTCTCTCACTCTCTGCAGTCTCACTCTCTGCTCTCTCAATCTTTGCAGTCTCACTCTCTGCAGTCTCACTCTCTGCTCTCTCTCTCTGCTCTCTCACTCTCTGCTTTCTCACGCTCCGCTCTCTCACTCTCTGCTCTCTGCAGTCTCACTCTCTGCTCTCTGCAGTCTCACTCTCTGCTCTCTCACTCTCTGCTCTCTCACTCTCTGCTCTCTCACTCTCTGCTCTCTCACTCTCTGCTCTCTCACTCTCTGCAGTCTCACTCTCTGCTCTCTCAATCTTTGCAGTCTCACTCTCTGCAGTCTCACTCTCTGCTCTCTCACTCTCTGCTCTCTCACTCTCTGCTCTCTCACTCTCTGCTCTCTCACTCTCTGCTCTCACTCTCCGCTCTCTCACTCTCTGCTCTCTGCAGTCTCACTCTCTGCAGTCTCACTCTCTGCTCTCTCACTCTCTGCAGTCTCACTCTCTGCAGTCTCACTCTCTGCTCTCTCACTCTCTGCTCTCTCACTCTCTGCTCTCACTCTCTGCTCTCTCACTCTCTACTCTCTGCTCTCTCACTCTCTGCTCTCTCACTCTCCGCTCTCACTCTCTGCTCTCTGCAGTCTCACTCTCTGCAGTCTCACTCTCTGCTCTCTCACTCTCTGCAGTCTCACTCTCTGCTCTCTCACTCTCTGCTCTCTCTCTCTGCTCTCTCACTCTCTGCTCTCACTCTCTGCTCTCTCACTCTCTACTCTCTGCTCTCTCACTCTCTGCTCTCTCACTCTCCGCTCTCACTCTCTGCTCTCTGCAGTCTCACTCTCTGCAGTCTCACTATCTGCTCTCTCACTCTCTGCTCTCACTCTCTGCAGTCTCACTGTCTGCTCTCTCACTCTCTGCTCTCTGCAGTCTCACTCTCTGCAGTCTCACTCTCTGCTCTATCACTCTCTGCTCTCTCACTCTCTGCAGTCTCACTGTCTGCTCTCTCACTCTCTGCTCTCTGCAGTCTCACTCTCTGCAGTCTCACTCTCTGCTCTATCACTCTCTGCTCTCACTCTCTGCAGTCTCACTCTCTGCTCTCACTCTCTGCAGTTTCACTCTCTGCTCTCGCACTCTCTGCTCTCGCACTCTCTGCTCTCTCACTCTCTGCTCTCTCACTCTCTGCAGTCTCACTCTCTGCTCTCACTATCTGCTCTCTAACTCTCTGCTCTCACTCTCTGCAGTCTCACGGTCTGCTCTTTCACTCTCTGCTCTCTGCAGTCTCACTCTCTGCAGTCTCACTCTCTGCTCTATCACTCTCTGCAGTCTCACTCTCTGCAGTCTCACTTTCTGTTCTCACTCTCTGCTCTCACTCTCTGCTCTCACTCTCTGCAGTCTCACTCTCTGCTCTCGCACTCTCTGCTCTCTCACTCTCTGCTCTCTCACTCTCTGCAGTCTCACTCTCTGCTCTCTGCAGTCTCACTCTCTGCAGTCTCACTCTCTGCTCTCTCACTCTCTGCTCTCCTCTGTCTCCTCTTCTCTCCTCTTCTCTCTCCTCTCTTTTGCCCCAGCTGCGTCTGAATTTCCAGTCTGTCATGTTCAGTTCCCCTCACTCCCGATCACATGACTCCAATGCCTGCCCATAAACTTCAAGTGACAGGATCCTGTGAGATAACACTTGCGTTTGCATGAGTTTTTCTTTGCAAAAACAGGATCCGCTTTTGCAGCAAAAAAACGTTCATGAGGCATGTTAAAAAAAACGTAGTGTGAAAGCAGCCTTAGGCTGCTTTCACACTACGTTTTTTTAACATGCGTCCTGAACGTTTTTTAACACAAAAACGGATCCAGTGCAAATGCATTTTCATTTCAATGCATTTGCAATGGACTCGCGTCAACATGCGTTCACATGCGTTTGCGTGCGTTATAGTGAGGATTCAGCGACTTGCAGTTTTTTAACATTTTTCAAAAACGCTACTTGTAGCGCTTTTGAGCTGCGTCCAAATACTGCAAATTGCTGGATCCTGACTAAACAGCACGCAAACGCATGTGAACGCTGGCATGCTGATAGACAGGATCCTGTTTGGCCAGAAACCAGCCTGGCATGATCACAATCTCACTCTCTGCAGTCTCACTCTCTGCTCTCTCACTCTCTGCTCTCTTACTCTCTGCTCTCTCACTCTCTGCTCTCTCACTCTCTGCTCTCTCACTCTCTGCTCTCTTACTCTCTGCTCTCTCACTCTCTGCTCTCTCACTCTCTACTCTCTCACTCTCTGCTCTCTCACTCTCTGCTCTCTCTCTCTGCTCTCTGCAGTCTCACTCTCTCCTCTCTCACTCTCCGCTCTCTCACTCTCTGCTCTCTCACTCTCTCACTCTCTGCAGTCTCACTGTCTGCAGTCTCACTCTCTGCAGTCTCACTCTCTGCTCTATGCAGTCTCACTCTCTGCAGTCTCACTCTCTGCAGTCTCACTCTCTGCTCTCTGCAGTCTCACTCTCTGCAGTCTCACTCTCTGCAGTCTCACTCTCTGCAGTCTCACTCGCTGCTCTCTCACTCGCTGCTCTCTCTGCAGTCTCACTCTCTGCTCTTTGCAGTCTCACTCTCTGCAGTCTCACTCTCTGCTCTCTGCAGTCTCTGCTCTCTCACTCTCTGCTCTCACTCTCTGCTCTCTCACTCTCTGCAGTCTCACTCTCTGCTCTCTCAATCTTTGCAGTCTCACTCTCTGCAGTCTCACTCTCTGCTCTCTCTCTCTGCTCTCTCACTCTCTGCTTTCTCACGCTCCGCTCTCTCACTCTCTGCTCTCTGCAGTCTCACTCTCTGCTCTCTGCAGTCTCACTCTCTGCTCTCTCACTCTCTGCTCTCTCACTCTCTGCTCTCTCACTCTCTGCTCTCTCACTCTCTGCTCTCTCACTCTCTGCAGTCTCACTCTCTGCTCTCTCAATCTTTGCAGTCTCACTCTCTGCAGTCTCACTCTCTGCTCTCTCACTCTCTGCTCTCTCACTCTCTGCTCTCTCACTCTCTGCTCTCACTCTCCGCTCTCTCACTCTCTGCTCTCTGCAGTCTCACTCTCTGCAGTCTCACTCTCTGCTCTCTCACTCTCTGCAGTCTCACTCTCTGCAGTCTCACTCTCTGCTCTCTCACTCTCTGCTCTCTCACTCTCTGCTCTCTCACTCTCTGCTCTCACTCTCTACTCTCTGCTCTCTCACTCTCTGCTCTCTCACTCTCCGCTCTCTCACTCTCCGCTCTCACTCTCTGCTCTCTGCAGTCTCACTCTCTGCAGTCTCACTCTCTGCTCTCTCACTCTCTGCAGTCTCACTCTCTGCTCTCTCACTCTCTGCTCTCTCACTCTCTGCTCTCTCACTCTCTGCTCTCACTCTCTGCTCTCTCACTCTCTACTCTCTGCTCTCTCACTCTCTGCTCTCTCACTCTCCGCTCTCACTCTCTGCTCTCTGCAGTCTCACTCTCTGCAGTCTCACTATCTGCTCTCTCACTCTCTGCTCTCTCACTCTCTGCAGTCTCACTCTCTGCTCTCTCAATCTTTGCAGTCTCACTCTCTGCAGTCTCACTCTCTGCAGTCTCACTCTCTGCTCTCTCACTCTCTGCTCTCTCACTCTCTGCTCTCACTCTCCGCTCTCTCACTCTCTGCTCTCTGCAGTCTCACTCTCTGCAGTCTCACTCTCTGCTCTCTCACTCTCTGCAGTCTCACTCTCTGCAGTCTCACTCTCTGCTCTCTCACTCTCTGCTCTCTCACTCTCTGCTCTCTCACTCTCTGCTCTCTCACTCTCTGCTCTCTCACTCTCTGCTCTCTGCAGTCTCACTCTCTGCAGTCTCACTCTCTGCTCTATCACTCTCTGCAGTCTCACTCTCTGCTCTTTGCAGTCTCACTCTCTGCAGTCTCACTCTCTGCTCTCTGCAGTCTCTGCTCTCTCACTCTCTGCTCTCACTCTCTGCTCTCTCACTCTCTGCAGTCTCACTCTCTGCTCTCTCAATCTTTGCAGTCTCACTCTCTGCAGTCTCACTCTCTGCTCTCTCTCTCTGCTCTCTCACTCTCTGCTTTCTCACGCTCCGCTCTCTCACTCTCTGCTCTCTGCAGTCTCACTCTCTGCTCTCTGCAGTCTCACTCTCTGCTCTCTCACTCTCTGCTCTCTCACTCTCTGCTCTCTCACTCTCTGCTCTCTCACTCTCTGCAGTCTCACTCTCTGCTCTCTCAATCTTTGCAGTCTCACTCTCTGCAGTCTCACTCTCTGCTCTCTCACTCTCTGCTCTCTCACTCTCTGCTCTCACTCTCCGCTCTCTCACTCTCTGCTCTCTGCAGTCTCACTCTCTGCAGTCTCACTCTCTGCTCTCTCACTCTCTGCAGTCTCACTCTCTGCAGTCTCACTCTCTGCTCTCTCACTCTCTGCTCTCTCACTCTCTGCTCTCACTCTCTGCTCTCTCACTCTCTACTCTCTGCTCTCTCACTCTCTGCTCTCTCACTCTCCGCTCTCACTCTCTGCTCTCTGCAGTCTCACTCTCTGCAGTCTCACTCTCTGCTCTCTCACTCTCTGCAGTCTCACTCTCTCCTCTCTCACTCTCTGCTCTCTCACTCTCTGCTCTCTCACTCTCTGCTCTCTCACTCTCTGCTCTCTCACTCTCTACTCTCTGCTCTCTCACTCTCTGCTCTCTCACTCTCCGCTCTCACTCTCTGCTCTCTGCAGTCTCACTCTCTGCAGTCTCACTATCTGCTCTCTCACTCTCTGCTCTCACTCTCTGCAGTCTCACTGTCTGCTCTCTCACTCTCTGCTCTCTGCAGTCTCACTCTCTGCAGTCTCACTCTCTGCTCTATCACTCTCTGCTCTCTCACTCTCTGCAGTCTCACTGTCTGCTCTCTCACTCTCTGCTCTCTGCAGTCTCACTCTCTGCAGTCTCACTCTCTGCTCTATCACTCTCTGCTCTCACTCTCTGCAGTCTCACTCTCTGCTCTCACTCTCTGCAGTTTCACTCTCTGCTCTCGCACTCTCTGCTCTCGCACTCTCTGCTCTCTCACTCTCTGCTCTCTCACTCTCTGCAGTCTCACTCTCTGCTCTCACTATCTGCTCTCTAACTCTCTGCTCTCACTCTCTGCAGTCTCACGGTCTGCTCTTTCACTCTCTGCTCTCTGCAGTCTCATTCTCTGCAGTCTCACTCTCTGCTCTATCACTCTCTGCAGTCTCACTCTCTGCAGTCTCACTTTCTGTTCTCACTCTCTGCTCTCACTCTCTGCTCTCACTCTCTGCAGTCTCACTCTCTGCTCTCGCACTCTCTGCTCTCTCACTCTCTGCTCTCTCACTCTCTGCAGTCTCACTCTCTGCTCTCTGCAGTCTCACTCTCTGCAGTCTCACTCTCTGCTCTCTCACTCTCTGCTCTCCTCTGTCTCCTCTTCTCTCCTCTTCTCTCTCCTCTCTTTTGCCCCAGCTGTGTCTGAATTTCCAGTCTGTCATGTTCAGTTCCCCTCACTCCCGATCACATGACTCCAATGCCTGCCCATAAACTTCAAGTGACAGGATCCTGTGAGATAACACTTGCGTTTGCATGAGTTTTTCTTTGCAAAAACAGGATCCGCTTTTGCAGCAAAAAAACGTTCATGAGGCATGTTAAAAAAAACGTAGTGTGAAAGCAGCCTTAGGCTGCTTTCACACTACGTTTTTTTAACATGCGTCCTGAACGTTTTTTAACACAAAAACGGATCCAGTGCAAATGCATTTTCATTTCAATGCATTTGCAATGGACTCGCGTCAACATGCGTTCACATGCGTTTGCGTGCGTTATAGTGAGGATTCAGCGACTTGCAGTTTTTTAACATTTTTCAAAAACGCTACTTGTAGCGCTTTTGAGCTGCGTCCAAATACTGCAAATTGCTGGATCCTGACTAAACAGCACGCAAACGCATGTGAACGCTGGCATGCTGATAGACAGGATCCTGTTTGGCCAGAAACCAGCCTGGCATGATCACAATCTCACTCTCTGCAGTCTCACTCTCTGCTCTCTCACTCTCTGCTCTCTTACTCTCTGCTCTCTCACTCTCTGCTCTCTCACTCTCTGCTCTCTCACTCTCTGCTCTCTCACTCTCTGCTCTCTTACTCTCTGCTCTCTCACTCTCTGCTCTCTCACTCTCTGCTCTCTCACTCTCTGCTCTCTTACTCTCTGCTCTCTCTCTCTGCTCTCTCACTCTCTGCTCTCTCACTCTCTGCTCTCTCACTCTCTGCTCTCTCACTCTCTGCTCTCTCACTCTCTGCTCTCTCACTCTCTGCTCTCTCACTCTCTGCTCTCTCACTCTCTGCTCTCTTACTCTCTGCTCTCTCACTCTCTGCTCTCTCACTCTCTGCTCTCTCACTCTCTGCTCTCTCACTCTCCGCTCTCTCACTTTCTGCAGTCTCACTCTCTGCTCTCTCACTCTCTGCTCTCTCACTCTCTGCTCTCTCACTCTCTGCTCTCTCACTCTCTGCTCTCTCACTCTCTGCTCTCTCACTCTCTGCTCTCTTACTCTCTGCTCTCTCACTCTCTGCTCTCTCACTCTCTGCTCTCTTACTCTCTGCTCTCTCACTCTCTGCTCTCTCACTCTCTGCTCTCTCACTCTCTGCTCTCTCACTCTCTGCTCTCTCACTCTCTGCTCTCTCACTCTCTGCTCTCTCACTCTCTGCTCTCTCTCTCTGCTCTCTGCAGTCTCACTCTCTGCTCTCTCACTCTCTGCTCTCTCACTCTCTGCTCTCTCTCTCTGCTCTCTGCAGTCTCACTCTCTGCTCTATCACTCTCTGCTCTCTCACTCTCTGCAGTCTCACTGTCTGCTCTCTCACTCTCTGCTCTCTGCAGTCTCACTCTCTGCAGTCTCACTCTCTGCTCTATCACTCTCTGCTCTCACTCTCTGCAGTCTCACTCTCTGCTCTTACTCTCTGCTCTCACTCTCTGCAGTTTCACTCTCTGCTCTCGCACTCTCTGCTCTCTCACTCTCTGCTCTCTCACTCTCTGCAGTCTCACTCTCTGCTCTCACTATCTGCTCTCTAACTCTCTGCTCTCACTCTCTGCAGTCTCACTGTCTGCTCTTTCACTCTCTGCTCTCTGCAGTCTCACTCTCTGCAGTCTCACTCTCTGCTCTATCACTCTCTGCAGTCTCACTCTCTGCAGTCTCACTCTCTGTTCTCACTCTCTGCTCTCACTCTCTGCTCTCACTCTCTGCAGTCTCACTCTCTGCTCTCGCACTCTCTGCTCTCTCACTCTCTGCTCTCTCACTCTCTGCAGTCTCACTCTCTGCTCTCTGCAGTCTCACTCTCTGCAGTCTCACTCTCTGCTCTCTCACTCTCTGCTCTCCTCTGTCTCCTCTTCTCTCCTCTTCTCTCTCCTCTCTTTTGCCCCAGCTGCGTCTGAATTTCCAGTCTGTCATGTTCAGTTCCCCTCACTCCCGATCACATGACTCCAATGCCTGCCCATAAACTTCAAGTGACAGGATCCTGTGAGATAACACTTGCGTTTGCATGAGTTTTTCTTTGCAAAAACAGGATCCGCTTTTGCAGCAAAAAAAACGTTCATGAGGCATGTTAAAAAAAACGTAGTGTGAAAGCAGCCTTAGGCTGCTTTCACACTACGTTTTTTTAACATGCGTCCTGAACGTTTTTTAACACAAAAACGGATCCAGTGCAAATGCATTTTCATTTCAATGCATTTGCAATGGACTCGCGTCAACATGCGTTCACATGCGTTTGTGTGCGTTATAGTGAGGATTCAGCGACTTGCAGTTTTTTAA
Source organism: Anomaloglossus baeobatrachus (assembly GCF_048569485.1). Taxonomy (NCBI): domain Eukaryota; kingdom Metazoa; phylum Chordata; class Amphibia; order Anura; family Aromobatidae; genus Anomaloglossus; species Anomaloglossus baeobatrachus. The sequence continues at coordinate 103,111,425 of NC_134362.1, forward strand.
CATTTTTCAAAAACGCTACTTGTAGCGTTTTTGAGCTGCGTCCAAATACTGCAAATTGCTGGATCCTGACTAAACAGCATGCAAACGCATGTGAACGCTGGCATGCTGATAGACAGGATCCTGCATGCTCTACTGAGCATGCACAGAAACCAGCCTGGCGTGATCAGTCCCTCTCTCCCCCTCCCTCTCTGTCTCTCTCCCTCTCTTCCCTCTCTCTCTCTTCCCCTCCCCCTCCCTCTCTCTCTCTCCCCCGCCTGAGAGCGACTGACGCTCGTAACCAAGATAAATATCGGGCAACCAAGCAAAGCGCTTTTCTTAGTTACCCGATGTCTACGTTGGTTACACGTGCAGGGAGCAGGCAGCTGGCTCCTAGCAGCTGCGGATGCTCGTAACCAAGATAAATATCGGGTATCCAAGTAAGTTACCCAATGTTTACCTTGGTTACGAGCCTCCGCAGCTGTCAGAAGCCGGCTCCCAGTCTATCACGTTCAGTTCCACTGACTCCCGATCACATGACTCCAATGCCCGCCCATAAACTTAAAGTGACAGGATCCTGCAAAATAACACATGCATTTGCATGCGTTTTTTTGCTGTAAAAGCAGGATCCACTTTTACAGCAAAAAACCGTTCATGACGCATGTTAAAAAAACGTAGTGTTGATGTGCAGTGTACAGTACTGCGAGGAGTCAGCAGTGACCTGTGTAGCTAGGCTTTCTTGTTAAAGCTCCATGTGTACATAATCTCCATTTCATCATTTGTGGGGGGTTTTAAAACCACTTTCCTTTTTATCTTATGGTAAACAAATAAAAAAAGTGACCTGAAGTATGTGTTGGTGTACTTGTAAGCTCATGTTGACACTGGCCATAAAAAATAAAAAACTAAAGAAGAAAATATGTACATATACCCTGCTGTAACTAAATAAAATAATAATTCATATAACTAAACATAGGGCACTTAGTAAACACTATTTTGATCAAAAAACCGTAAAGCCATCCCACCACGACAAGGTGTACCCAATCGGGACAGTACCTACACTCTCTAATATTAAAACCATACCATGTGTCAACAGACATCAATCTGAATAAGAGCAGAGAATGGCTGGGTCCCAACTGGATACACAGCTATGGGAAGCATAAGATAAAATGTAATGCTCAGCTCACTGAGAAGGGGCCACACCTTATTTCTACTGAATACAAGAGACTACAAAACAAAAAAAAGTGAGCCAGAGTATGAGTTGGTGTGCATGCATCTTGTAAGCTTATGCTCACACTGGCCATCTTTGTTTTTTTATTTTTTATGGCCAGTGTGAACTTGGTCCCAGTTAATAAAGACTGATTTTGTACACAAAAGTCCTAATGAAGGCAGAGCATGTAGTAGAGGCACAGGCCACTTCATGAGTTCAGCACATCTTCTCAGTGGTCTGAGCCTCGACAGAAATGCTACAGTTTTGGACTGCAGTAACAGTTATGGTGTACAACACACCACCGCTATTGAATATGGCGGGCAGACGTTGCCAGCTTCATATCATCCTGGACACTCCCCCGTTCTGGCCATTGTGGCAGAACTGCCCAAAACTGTTGTGAAAATGTCAAATCTCACAAGATGTTTGCACAAGAAGTTTGAGACTTTTCAATGTGTTTTACGTCAGTTTTCTGGCGTAAATACTGAGATGAATGAGGGCTCTTTGTTTTAGGCCTGAAACACACATCCGTGAAACACGTGCATGTTTGGTCCGTTTCCGTATATACCGGAGACACGGCCAAACGGGCACCAATGTTATTTAATGTTTGAGGACACATGTGCGTTTTTCATTAAGGTCCGTGGGTCCGTGTGCGTGCTCCGTTTGTGTCTCCATTTTGCACAGAAGCATGTCCGTTTTCAGCACGCAACACGCAGCACGGACCCAATGAAAGTCAATGGGTTTGTGCGCACGTCCGAGTGACACGGACGCATCTCTGTTTGTTCCCTGTACGTTTTGTGCTTTTTTCATGTGATGTCGGTCTTTTTTTTTTTTTTCTGTTTCGTTCTCTCCCTCAGTCCGTCGGTCTCTCTCTATGTCTGTCGGTCGGTCTCTCTGTCTTATCTGTCTGTCCCTCTCGCTGTCTGTCGGCCAGTTCCCCCCTCTCTCATACTTACCGTTCCCTGATCTCCGGCGCTGCACGGCTGTTATAAAAGCTCCGGTGGCTTTTACTTTTTTTAAAAAGCCGGCCGCTCATTAAACAATTTCGTATTCCCTGCTTTCCCCGCCCACCAGCACCTATGATTGGTTGCAGTGAGACACGCCCCCACGCTGAGTGACAGGTGTCTCACTGCACCCAATCACAGCAGCCGGTGGGCGTGTCACTATGGAGCATAGAAATAAATAAATAATTAAAAAAAAAACGGCGTGCGGTTCCCCCCAAATTTAATACCAGCCAGATAAAGCCATACGGCTGAAGGCTGGTATTCTCAGGATGGGGAGCTCCACGTTATGGGGAGCCCCCCAGCCTAACAATATCAGTCAGCAGCCGCCCAGAATGGCCGCATACATTAGATGCGACTGTTCTGGGACTGTACCCGGCTCTTCCCGATTTGCCCTGGTGCGTTGGCAAATCGGGGTAATAAGAATTTATTGGCAGCCCATAGCTGCCAATAAGTCCTAGATTAATCATGTCAGGCGTCTCCCCGAGATACCTTCCATGATTAATCTGTAAATTACAGTTAAAAAACACACAACCCCGAAAAAACCTTTATTAGAAATAAAAAACACTAACAAAGTCCCTCATCACCAATTTATTAACCCAGACAAAGCCCTCCATGTCCGGCGTAATCCACGGACCTCCAGCGTCGCATCCAGCTCTGCTGCATGCAGGTGGCAGGAGCAGCAGAAGACACCGCCGCTCCTGTCACCTCCACGCAGCTAATGAAGGAAATAGCGCGATCAGCTGAGCTGTCACTGAGGTTACCTGGATCCAGCAGTGGATGCAGCGGTGGCTGCGGGTAACCTCAGTGACAGCTCAGCTGATCGTGCTACTCACCGCCGCTCCGGTCAGCTCCCTGCAGCAACTGAGGTGAGTAGCGCGATCAGCTGAGCTGTCACTGAGGTTACCCGCGGCCACCGCTGCATCCACCGCTGGATCCAGGTAACCTCAGTGACAGCTCAGCTGATAGCGCGATTGCCTTCATTAGCTGCATGGAGGTGACAGGAGCGGCGGTGTCTTCTGCTGCTCCTGTCACCTGCATGCAGCAGAGCTGGATGCGACGCTGGAGGTCCGTGGATTACGCCGGACATGGAGGGCTTTGTCTGGGTTAATAAATTGGTGATGAGGGACTTTGTTAGTGTTTTTTATTTCTAATAAAGGATTTTTCGGGGTTGTGTGTTTTTTAACTGTAATTTACAGATTAATCATGGAAGGTATCTCGGGGAGACACCTGACATGATTAATCTAGGACTTATTGGCAGCTATGGGCTGCCAATAACTCCTTATTACCCCGATTTGCCAACGCACCAGGGCAAATCGGGAAGAGCCGGGTACTGTCCCAGAACAGTCGCATCTAATGTATGCGGCCGTTCTGGGCGGCTGCTGACTGATATTGTTAGGCTGGGGGGCTCCCCATAACGTGGAGTTCCCCATCCTGAGAATACCAGCCTTCAGCCGTATGGCTTTATCTGGCTGGTATTAAATTTGGGGGGAACCGCACGCCGTTTTTTTTTAATTATTTATTTATTTATTTATTTATTTCTATGCTCCAAAGTGACACGCCCACCGGCTGCTGTGATTGAGTGCAGTGAGGCACCTGTCACTCAGCGTGGGGGCGTGTCTCAGTGCAACCAATCATAGGCGCCAGTGGGCGGGGAAAGCAGGGAATACGAGATTGTTTAATGAGCGGCCGGCTTTTTCAAATTAGAAAAAGCCGCCGGAGCAGTGTGAACGCTGTGCAGCGCCGGTGATCGGGGATTGGTGAGTATGAGAGAGGGGGGGACACTTCAGTCACTCGGGGGATTAGCGGTCACCGGTGAATCCTTCACAGGTGACCGCTAATCAGTACACGGCACAGACAGAGCCGCGGCATGACAATGAAGTCGGGTGAAGTTCACCCGAGTTCATTCTCATCCAGCTACTCTGTCTTCCGACATGTAGTAACGACATTTTGCGTCACACACGGATATTCCACACGGACAACACAAACACATGTCAGTTAAGTTTCACACGCACACACGGACATTTCACACGCACATACGGCTAGCATACGGGTTACATACGCAGGCCACACATACCATAAAAACGGACCTAAAAAACGGAAAACGGACCTAAAAACGGCCCGTTTTACACGGACGTGGTTTTCACGGATGTGTGTTTTAGGCCTTAGTACTGCTGTTCTTTTGTTCTTCATGTTGCAATCTTTATCTGCATTTTTCACATCACTTTGTAATATATGATTGATATAACATGTGAAATGAAGATTTACGTAGAATCACTCAGCACCATTTCTATTTACAAAAAGCAAACAAACCTTCAGAGAAGCTGTACTAAACATGCTGTTTTTCCAGTACCCCAATTGACACAAGGATTTATTGTCTCGAAAATTTGGGACCATCCTTGTGACTAAACGTTGGAGAACTGCTTTCTATAGTAGTTTCAGAAAGAATCGTCTCCAGTAAAGCTAAGGCAAGACATATGCTGTTTGTGACGCCCCTTGATAGACTATGGGCTACACTGATATTGCAGCTTAACCACATTCAAGTGAATGGTGCTGAGCTGGTATTTTATACACAGTCCATGGACAAAAGAAATGTACTTTTGGAGAAAAAAGCCATGTTTTTTAATTACTTAATTTTTTAAAGGAAATTTACATCCAGACTACCTGTATAGATAATTCTAAATTTGGCTGGCACAGTGGCGCATATTTTGAGTACTCTGGTAGTGTGTAGTGATGAGCCCGAAAGCCTCTTCTAGTCTCAGCTGCCAGGGGAGTCATAGGGGAATTGCAGGGGACTGCGTGCTGGGTTGTTGATGTATCTGGTTGTATTTCTGACGCTGGGTGGGGTTGATGACCCGCAGCTTTGTGTTCAGTCATGGAACTTTGTTTTGTGTTTTACACTTGTTTGCCTCAGAAGAATAGATTATGTTTAGACTCCCATCTTCTACAGTACTTTCTAGGAATACATGGGCATTGCTTTTCAGAGTGCAGGACTTATGTCATGGGATCTACTCTTTTTGGTATAAACACATGATGATAATATAGGATTATGTATTCCTGTTGGCTGCAGCAGTATATGCACTCATCATGTGCCCAGTGTGGTCCCTGCTTCTTGACTGCTTGTTCTCAAAATAGTGCCAGACTCACACAGAGCGCTCTCCTGGCACCTCGGCTTGTCTGCTCTTCTCTGGCTTCTCGTTCTCTCCCAGGGCATGGTTTTCCATCTGCAGCCTTTTTTTTTAATTAATTTATTTATTTCATTTTTTTTTAACCACAGCAGGGACATGTGAGTCCTTCCTCCGATGTACTGCTCCGCATCTCTTGCTCATTTTTAAAAGGTCCTCTAATGAGCCTCAGGTGCATGCTGTGACTCCTGAGAGTCCCTTGCTTTGCCATTTCCCTCTCGTGGACTTGTCATTTGTGTTATTTGCTGTCTGCTGTTTGCCTTTTTAGATGCATTATGCTCTTTATTCATTTTTATTGCCTTCTCAAAAAAAGAAATTATATATATATATATATATATACTAGAAGGTGGCCCAATTCTACGCATCGGGTATTCTAGAATTTACGTATTGTGTAGTTCATGTATGATTTTTGTTATATATATATATAGATGTTGTTGTGTGTAGTTACCAAGTGTTTGTGTAGGGCGCTGTACATGTTCTGGGTGTTGTCTGGGTGTGGCGGGGGGTGAGAGCGGTGTTGTATGTGTGTTGCGTGTGTTGCGTTGTTTGTGGAGCGCTGTGTGTCTGTAGCGTTGTGTGTGTGTGTGTTGCGCGGTTTGTGTGGGTGTGGTGTGTTTTGGGGGGGAGGTATGTTTTGTGCAATGTGTGTGTTGTGCGGTATGTGCGTATATTTATGTATGCTGTGGTGTATGTGTGTTGGGTGTTGTGTGTGTGCGGCGTTGTCTGTGTGTGTGGGTGTCTGTGTATGGCGGTGTTTGTGGTTCCCAGTGTGTGTGTGGTGTGTTGTGTGTGTGTGTTGGGGGGAGGTGTGCACCTCCCATCGTGCTCCATCTCCCATGCTGTGCACCCCCCATCGTGCCCCATCCCCCATGCTGCGCACCCCCCATCGTGCTCCATCCCCTATGCTGCGCATTCCCCATCGTGCTCCATCCCCGATGCTGCGCACCCCCCATCGTGCTCCATCCCCCATGCTGCGCACTCCCCATCGTGCTACATCCCCCATGCTGCGCACCCCATCGTGCTCCATCCCCCATGCTATAATAGTTCTCCTATTATACTCAGAGAGGAGTATAATAGGAGGACTATAATAGGAGGAGTAGTCCTGGGGGGAGAGGAGTATAATGCCGGCTCCCTGCACATGTGTACCGGGAGCCGATGTACGCTGGTAACTATGATACACATCGGGTAACTAAGGGACCTTAGTTACCCGATGTGTATAATGGTTACCAGCGTTCACCGGCTCAGTCAAGATCCCAGCATCGCAAGGTTATGTCTGGCGCTGCTGGGATCCTGACGGAGCCGGTGTACACTGGTAACTATGATACACATCGAGTAACTAAGGGACCTTAGTTACCCGATGTGTATAATGGTTACCAGCGTTCACCGGCTCCGTCAAGATCCCAGCATCGCAAGGTTATGTCTGGCGCTGCTGGGATCGTGACGGAGCCGGTGTACACTGGTAACTATGATACACATCGGGTAACTAAGGTCCCTTAGTTACCCGAAGTGCATAATGGTTATCAGCGTTCACCGGCTCCGTCACGATCCCAGCAGCGCAAGGTTATGTCTGGCGATGCGTGCGGAGGGCCGGGGCGAGTGGCCAATCCATGCGGAGGGCGGGGCCAGGCCGAGGCGAGCGACCAATCCGTGGGGGGGCGGAGGCGAGGCGAGCGGTCAATCCGTGCGGGGGGCGGGGCCATGGTGAGCCCAGCGGCCAATCAGCTTTGTGTCACCGTAAGGACACAATTTTGGAGCAAGACAGACAGACAGACAGAATAAGGCAATTTATATATATGTGTCCATATATATGGACTCTTATCATTGGGCTCTGTAATATATTTTTTGCAGTGTTGCTCAAATCAAAATGATGGTTTGGAAGGAGATGGGAAGTGGGACATTTTAAGTGTTAAAGTATATTTAGAAATGTGGCCTTAAATTCATGAAGAAGCCAACTAGATAATTCACCTAGAATATCATTGCTGGTGGTTAAAGGTATTGTCTCATAAGACATGACCCCTTTAAGATGGCAGCATTCATCTCCTTGGATTCATGGAAAACATTAGGTTTTTCCTGTGGGTTTCAGCTAGATATTGTATAGTACTATATGGACACTATACAGCTTCTTTGCTCTTTCTCATTGCACACTTCTATGGAGTCCATATGCCCTAAAAGCACATATAGGCAGCATTTTTTTTTAATAATTTTACTTTTTGGATTATTTTCTGTTCCTGTATCTGGAGTTTGTCGCTTCCTGGCTATTAAAATGGATCCAATAGTTGTCCAGCTGGCTCCTAAATTATATACTACTCTGTGCACCTTTACTAGTGACAGCCAATGGGTATTACATTCCAGAAAGCTGTCCATAAATGTAAAATTGGCCACAAATTAGATATTTCTGGACAGTTTAATTTCAAGGTAGCAATTTCATTTTCATATCTCCGTTTCTGCACCCCTGGGTGACTTGCTTTGAATAGTGAGTGCTGCATCATCATTCTATGTGACACGGACAGCAAAAATACTTTGGCAGAGGGGATGCGACCGAAAATCCCCAAAAGTCTGTTTAGAGATACTACCTGCTAAAACATACCCAAGGCTATATGCATCTTTTTCCTGATGTATGTTTTAACATTGCCATAAACATCCATTCACCAGACGGAGGCTATAAGTGTGTTCTTTCGGCCTCCGTCTAGAGCAGAGGTCCCCAACGTTTCTGACCTTGAGAGCCATATTCAACTCTGAGAAATGGTAGAGAGCTACATCCAGCTGCCGCTCCCTCACAGTAGTGACACCCAGAGACCCCATTGCCGGTATAATGACAGCCAAAACTTTTCCACAGAAATCCCACCAAGGCAGTATATTGAGATCCAAGGGTTCCTACCTTACCACCATTTAGATCTGCTTTTTTATGTGGGGCTACTCACAAAAGTCACTATCTGGAGACCTTCTCCTACCTGTTTGTTAGACCTAGTGACTATGCACCAAGCTGGAAGACAGCCGCGAGCCACAAATCACAGGCCTGCGAGCCACATGTGGCTCCTGAGCCACAGGTTGGGGACCCTGTCTGTACATGTCCCCTCTTAATTGTAAAGCGCTGCGGAATATGTTGGCGCTATAGAAATAAACTTATTATTATTAGTATAGTATCCCTACCTTTTATTTTACTGTATAGAAAAGCCCTGCAGAATGCACTTTCCTACAGAGAAGGCCACTGCTAAAACACGTATAACATGCCATATGTTTTTTTCAATGTGTCCCTAAGGTGTATAGATTCCTCGGCATCCATCCTGATTGTGGCCAATATCACGCAAATGTCTACTGAATAAAAAAGAAAACCTGTGGACGGATAGGCGCAATAGGGTTTTACCTGCTATATAAGAGGAGAGGAGGTGAAGGAATATACTCACCTGTAGGGGTTGTGAAAGGTCACAACACCTGGAAGAACATATAATGGTGGAGATAGCTGCAGCACTGGAGAATTAGGCAGATAGGAACATCAAGGGAAAACCGTTTTTTATCGTCGCACTTGTCACCACTCCGGAGACGGAAATTAATACATCCAAGTCTTTATTGAGAACGCTATATACAGGTCAACACGTTTCTGGGGTCACAGCCCCCTTCTTCAGGACAAAAGACAAAAATAGCACGGACAATGATAGACAATGTCAATGCTATTTTTGTCCTGAAGAAAGGGCTGTGACCCCAGAAACGCATTGACCTGTATATAGCGTTCTCAATAAAGACTTGCATGTATTCATTTCTGTCTCTGGAGTGTTGACAAGCGCGGCGATAAAAAATGGTTCTCCCTTGATGTTCCTATCTGCAGATGTCTACTGAGCGTATGCACCCGAGACTAGGCACAGATGCAGTGTAGACCGAGTCTAAAGGGTGCTTTACAGGCTGCGATATCGGTACCGATATCGCTAGCGAGCGTACCCACCCCTGTCGGTTGTGCGACACGGGCAAATCGCTGCCCGTGGTGCACAACATCGGTTACACCCGTCACACGGACTTACCTGCCTTGCGACGTCGCTGTGACCGGCAAACTGCCTCCTTTCTAAGGGAGCGGCTCGTTCGGCGTCATAGCGACGTCACTAAGTGGCCGGGGCGGAGATGAGCGGGCCAAACATCCCGCCCACCTCCTTCCTTCCTCATTGCCAGCGGGACGCAGGTACGATGTTTCCTCGTTCCTGCGGTGTCACACATAGCGATGTGTGCTGCCGCAGGAACGACAAACAACCTCGCTACTCACCTGTTAACGTTTTTTGGTGTTGGAGCGACCTCTCCAATACCAACGATTTTTATCTCTTTTGCGATCGTTTTAGGTCGGTCAGAGGTGTTACATGTTGTGATGTCGCTAACGACGCCGGATGTGCGTCACAAACACTGTGACCCCGACGATATATCGTTAGCGATGTCGCAGCGTGTAAAGCACCCTTAAATCTGTACTCCTCCCTTAAACAATAAGGGTCTGTGTGCATGTTGCGTTTTGACATGCGTTTAAGCAGCATTTTAAACTGCAGCGTAAACGCATGCGTGCTACGTCCCCAGCAAAATCTATGAGAATTAATCAAATTCCATGCACACATTGCGTTTTGAAACGCAGCATTTTGGATGCCAAATTTTTTACAAAATCGATGCGTTCTAAAAAGCAACATGTCACTTATTTTGTGCGTTTTGCATGCTTTTCCCTTTCTGTCTATGAGAGAGCAAGCATCCAGAACGCATCAATTCTGCATTCAAAATGCATTCAAAATGCATCCAAAACGCAAGAAACATTTTGGATGCGTTTTGAAACGCACATGCCGTGACAAAACACTGCGTTTTGTCACTCCAGAATGCAATGTGCGCACATACCCTTAGGCCTCAAATCTCACCGAATGTTATGGCTGACAGACTGAGTGGAGTCAAAACCCGAAAATATACTACAATCTCTAATGGGGATGACTATGTTTCAGAAATGTGAATGCCACCCTATATCTCCACTGTTAATCTCAACGATAGATTGATGCTGTGAGACGGACAGATACATGTGGAAAACAACTCTGCATTCATCACTCCATGAGATTGACCATTTTCAGCTGCACTAAGATTTTTACAAAAAAAAAATATTCACCAATAAGAACCTTGTCAAGTCACAAATTAATAAGAAGGCACAGAAAATCGGCACTTCTAAATCTTGATGTGAAAAACCACTTTAAGAAACTTAAGAGGATTTCAGGCTTTGCCACAAAGCACAAAAAATCAGTTCACACTTATATTATAATCCAAGGGTCTCAAACTCTCTCTCTCTCTCTCTCTCTCTCTCTCTCTCTCTCTCTCTCTCTCTCTCTCTCTCTCTATATATATATATATATATATATATATATATATATATATATATATATATATATATAATATGTATGTATGTATGTATATATATATACATATATATATATATATATATATGTATATGTATATATATATATATGTATATGGGACTCACATAGAAAAAAAATAATTTTGGGGAGCCACATTCTTTGCAGAACAGAGTGAGATTTTTAATGATACCATATTTTTTCTATATACCTTTTGATAATTTTTTAAAACATTTTTGGCATGTGTATTTTATTTTTTAAATAGCATTCATGGGTTATGGTACACTTTCATAGCTTGGGTCATTACAGATTTGCAAATAACAGACATGCATTTTTTTCTTTTCTTTAGTTTGTATAGAAAACAGTATTTTAGGGGCAAAATATTTTTTCATGCTTTAGTATTAATTTCCTTTTACATTTTTTCCCCCATTGGCCACATACAGTAATTTTATATTCTAATTGGCACAATCTAGTAATTCTGGTCAACAGCTTGTAGTAATGTCTTCTTTCTGGTCCCCATTTTATAGTAATGTCCCCTTTCCTGGTCCCTGTCTTGTAGTTATGTCCCCCATCCTGGTTCCCATTATGGTCCTCATGATGTAGTAATGTTTGCTTATTGTAGTAATGTCCCATCCTGGTCCCCTTCATGAAGTAATGTCCCCATCCAAGTCCCCATATTGTAGTAATGTCCCCATCTTGTAGTAATAACCCAGCCTGGTCCTCTGCTTGTGATAATGTGCCCCTCTTTGTCCCCTTTGTGCAGTAATGTGCACATCCTTATCCCCAACTTGTAGTAATGTCCCAATCCTCATCTTGAAGCAATACCTCTTCCTGGTCAATTCTTGGAGTACTGTACACTTCCTCGTCTCCATCTTGTAGTAATGTCCTCATCCTGGTCCTCATCTTGTAGTAATGTCCCCATATTGGTCCCCTTATTGTAGTAATGCCCCATCCGGTCCCCATCTTGTACTAATGCGCCCATCCTGTTCCTCACCTTGTAGTGATGCCCCATCCAAGGATGCACATTCAACTGAAATAAAGCGCTGACATTGATGGCCTCCTAGATGGGCCACAATTGTCAAGGGGTCTATGGTTCCTGCAGGCTTCACAAAACAGCCTTTGGGGGCGTGTGTGTCCTGCATGCCTCGTGTTTGAGACCCCTGCTATAATTAATCCTTACATATTAGGATATACCTGATTTTTATTCTTCTGGCAGATGTTTCTTTTCAGACCACATGTACTGTAAATTTGTTCAAGTAGATGTAGAAACTTTGCTCTCAAGATCAATGTGAATAATGGTCTTTTATTCTGAAGAACATGTAGGACCACCACAAGCACAGACATTTCAGTCAAAGACCTTCATCAGTGTGCATGCAGAGGGTCCTCAGAAAGTATAGCAACTTGGCAAACGGCATAGCCAGGTATGACGTGGTGTCCACCGGTGTCTATATGGTATGGACACCGCGTCATACCCGTCTATGCTATTTGCCAAGTTGATATACTTTCTGAGAACCCTACGCACGCACACTGATAAAGATCGTTGACCAAAACGTCTGTGCTTGTGCTGGTCCTACAAGTTCTTCACAATAAAAGACCACTGTTCATTCACATTGATCTTGAGTGCCACGTTTCCACATCTACTTGAGACGGTTTTGGACCCTACTGGAGCACCACCCCGGAAGTACTCAGTGTATCAACTCACATGTGCTGTAAGTCCTAAAAATGCAGGGTACACAAGTTGTTTTAGCATGGCGCTAAAACTACATTACCCAGGCTGCACCTGGCTGATCTGAGGTGCTTCACCCTCCATTACTTTCTAGTTCTCCAGGTTTTGTTCTACATCTCATTGCTGTCTTCTTCCCCAGCATTGGGTCCTTTTCCCTCAAAATAATATTTTTCTTCTACTTTTTTTTCCATTTCCCTTTGCTCCTTTATCCAAGATGTAGTGCCTACACACAGATCGGTACATGTTATCTTAAATTCAGTAAATACAGTACTATTATAAAGTGTACTGATCTTGGTGTGCATAGATTTATGTATATGTATTATATTTCTCTAATAGGTACAGTACCATATATTCTACTTGAATTCCATGGACTCCACTATCCAAGATGTCAGGCTCTTTCTGTGTTGTTTCTAGTTAATTTACATCCATGTAATGATCAATATTTTATTTATGGTGTGTAACCAGTCATTATAAAAGTGCGCAATATTCTCCCTTTCTCCGATGAGGTGCCTTCCTATAGACTGCAATCATGGCAGGTAGTGGTCATGACGAGTAGAGGTAATTACAATGGTTCCTAAATGCTGATTTCTAGACATGCCTGTTCAGACCTGTGTACTAGAACAGGGCGAGCACCAAAGTGTACATTGTACATGTGGGCCAAGCTTCTGTCAAATTTGTCCATTCAGTCACATTATAGAGGCAAGTAGGAAATGTCCTGAATCAATCCACCATTGGTGACCTACCATTGACGAGGAAGATCCAAGAAGACTGTAGGCCATGTGACAACTGGATCACAACAAAGGAGACAGGGATATATGATTACGGGTACGATTCCACTTGCTTATGACTCGTGCGAGTCTCACATCGGCATCACCCGCCATAGCCGCACACTCTCTGGACACGAGCGCCTCAGCTACCTAGAAATACTTGCATCTTACCCGCTCCTGTCAGAAGAGTGTGCAGCCATGCCGGGTGGTACCAATGCGAGACTTGCGTGAGTCATAAGCAAGTGGAATCGTACCCTACTACTGAAGAACGGATGTAATTTCCCTGATTTAGTCACAGTGCAAAAATTATTAAGGAGATGATATGAACATATTTGTGGGGAAAAAATGTAATCCTGGACAATCCTATAGTGATGTGATTTATCTGGATTCAGTGGGATCATTTTGAAAACAGATGCGTTTTACCAGTAATGGCCGAGATAAGATGGGAAACCATGATCACAGTCCTCTTTTATTTTATTAGATGCTGTGGGTTGTTTTGGGAAAATTTTTAAGGTCTTGAATATGTATCACCCTTGATGGGTTTGAAGATTTGATATATTATTCATGATGCCTTGTTAAATACCTAAAACTCAAATTGACAACAGTGTTATTGAGCGTGAAAGCTTATAACATTAACATTATTGGTACATGATCCCCATACTTCAGTCTATAGAAGGGAATGGAATGTAAAAGCTGAGCGATGCCTGAAGATGACCTTCTGCTCAGATAAAAAGGTGAAGAGTTTGAGCTTATTAAAAAACATGAGTCTGAGCTGACAGGTGTGTGACTACCTCTGTCTGCTATGTGATATGAAGGACAGAGGCTGATCGGTATCACAAATTTCACTATGGCTGCTGGTATCACATAGCCAAGAAATGTGTTAGAGGCCCTGCAGTAATAGGGGTGAGGATGCAGCATCCTAATCACCCAGAGGTGACAATTTCAGCTAATCCATTGCCTCAAGCAAGAATATATTAAGGTCTTGTGTACGACTTGTATTGTGACTAAGGGAGCTCTGCATACTTTTCTGGGTTAAAAGGTTTGGGGAGATGAGCATGCAACAAGTCATAATGCTAAGTCACAACTCTCGTCTCCAACTTCCCTTCTAATTAAGTGTGAGAAATATTTCCGAAGGTGAGTGCAGGGGTGAAAGGGCTTTATATGTTTGTAGAATGATATAATCAAGATCATTTTAATTCACCTTTTTGCTTCAGGTAGTTTGACCTATGAATACTTGAGAAGTTTAACATGTAACTATAATAAAAGCACACAAGATGTTTTTTTGTTTTGTTTTTTGTTTTTTTTAGATCCAATATAGACAAAAAAAGGCTGGCTGCATTTTTAAAGACTGAGTCAAGGGTCTTGAAAATATGGGTTGCCCATATATACTTAAGTACTCGAGTGTTCAGGTAATAGCGTATTTTGTCACACTAGGTATGGAGAAGTATGATAACTAGCGTGGAAGGGAAACCCTGTATCTAGGGAAGGGGGAGATGGTGACCCCTGTCCAAACGTTCCGCTGGCCCCTGGCTCCCCTGACCACCCTAGATAGGTTCCACATCTTTGCGCCGAGCAGGATACCTGATCCTGACTGACCCTAGAACTGGGCCCTAGTTAGGGAATGGATGATATGAGCACTTAGTCAGCTCCACCAAGCTCTAAAAAAGACACTGGGAGCACACACAGGGGAAAGCACTTGAACAAATTATCTCTAGGATGACTCAGGGAGAGGTACAGCACCAAACAACGTTTCTTCAGATGGATACAAGCTGGCTGCTTGCATCCAAGGCCTGTATAGGCTTTTAACTATCACCAGCAAAGACAAAGGGGAATGAGAGTATTTAAGGACACCAAGGGACGTGGAAGTGCTGATGATTAACAGCTGAAAGGTAAGGAAATCTGCAGGGTCCTAGGGGGAAAGGGATTAACCCCAAGCAAAGAATAAAAGAATGTCAGAGTGCAGTTTGTCACATTTATCACTCAGTCATGGCTCTCATCCACCCAGGTGTCTGTAATGCACACCACATCGTAATCCGGGGTTGACATAAGAGTCTCCAACTCATTCATTTTGTTTGCAAGACTTATTGCATTTAATACTATTAGCCTTTTCATTGTTCCTGCTCACCTTCTTATTATCCTTGCATGTCCCAGCCACCCAAAAACTCACTGACCCATTCTGACTCTCTCTGTGTTTACTCTATTCTTTTTTTTTTACAACTACCCTCCCTCCCACCAGATCCTAGTTTAAAGGTTTCTCCATCGTTCAGACCCTGTCTCTCTAGCGGAAGACTCTCTCTTTACTCCTAATTAGAGTCCCCGACCGCCAATTTCTGTCTGGCCTTTCATGCAGTCCTATTTCCCTCCTTTTTGCAGCAGTCTTTTTCTGGTTGCTAGGAGCAACGTCCTGCTGTAGTGATCTAGTCCTGGGTCAGTAACCCTAATATCAGCCAAATAGGCTTTAGGCTAGGCTCCCTGACACTTTTTCCCTACCCCTTTTTCTGTTATCCACCTACTTCTGGGTCCTGACCATCTCCTCTTTCATATCACTGACCCCAGCCAGAGGATGCTCAAGGAACTCTTAACTCCTCCCCAGACTTGCAATGCTCATGAGTGTTGAAAAATGTTCCAAACATGCAACTCACTAACGTCAAATGCATATATCTTCACCATCAAACAACTGTTCAAGGCATGCCTACATCTCACACGATGCACACGTGGTAGCATTGACCATGGAGTACATACTGTACTAAATGGTTATAAACAGTACAGATAAAAGCATAAAAACAATGGAAAATACCAAACTCTGCTTTTGTGTTAAACTATGATACGGTGTTTAACTATATACTTATCTGCATGCCCCAGCATTTAAAATGCAGCCCTTGCTTCACTCAGCAGCCCTCAATTTGAGTCACTGGAACTTGTAGTTCTCCAACCGGCAAGGATGATGAAGGTGGACATTTCAGCAAGACAGAGAGCCCAAATCCACAGACAAGGAAACTCTTAATTGTTTTCTGAGAAAGAAAATAAAGTGGCTAGAATGGCACAGACCATCACCTGTCTTGAATCCAATAGAAACTTTATGGAAGGAACTATTAAGCTCAGAATTCCTAGAAGGAGCCCACGGCACTTTCAGGATTTGAAGAGTGTTTGTGTAGAAGGATGGGCCAAATGAAACCTGAGCAATGCATGCGACTACTTTCTCCATACAGGAGGCATCTTAAAGCTGTCATCACCAACAAAGCCTTTTGTCCGACTTATTAAATAAGTTTCAGAAAGCGTGTTCAATACTTTTTGCCTGTGTCATTTATCATTGTTACACATCACTAACTTTATGGACATCTGTTATTTGATTTCTTTGCCTGTGTGGGATGGATGAGTTGTTACTGACATCTGATAAGAAATTCATGTCACTAGCACCTATAGAAATATATTTACTTAGAAAATTGTTGACTTGTTCAATACTTATTTCACCGGCTGTACATGTGAAGGGGGCTTAATACTGATGATTTATCCTGCACTTTTGGCTATAGGAATCTCAACATCAGTGATCTGTGCTTCCGTCTGAAGAGAAATTAATATTTATCTCATAATATGGTATTTAGAGAACTCAAAATCTCATATTGAAAACATAAACTATCCGGCTTGTACCACATCTCTGATCTGAACCCTGTTGTGTTAATAAAAAGTAATATATATTACAAACAATGATTTGTAGCTAATAAACTTTTCTTTCTTTACCAGCAGAAAGGACAGAAGAAAATCTTACGTATTGGAATCCAGTCCCTGGCATCGGTGCTATGGGGAGACGACCTCTGCAGTCAGGAGCGCCCTCACAATCCCCACAGCCTCACTCGTTTTTTGTATGCCCTCAGAGGCCTGTTACGGTCATCGCTGTCCGTGGGTGTCATCACAGTGCCCACCCATCTTCTCCAGGTGAGGCCTTGAGTAATATGCCAGTGAAAGCATCTAAAATCCAGCATTGCTTTTCACATGTTACTTGTTTACTTCTAGAATTGTTTCCTTAAAAACACATAGGGGTCAGATCTAAGATGAGACCTGTATGGATAACATATGTGGCAGCCATGAGGTGGTGTGTGAATCGTATGTTTCCAAGTTACATCAATTGTGTGAAATAGTGAGCACAATTTTTATCAATTTATTGTAGTTTGTAACAAAGTAAAAGTTAATTTCTTTGCGTGTCATGTTTGATCCTGGAGGCATGTGTAACACTGTCCCTTGTAATCTGGCTATAAATTACCACCCAGAAACGGAAAAGTTCACGTCGGTACTAAAAAGATTTCAGTTTTATTGGATCAGGCTGTTATATTAAGTTATAATAATTGTTTTCAGTTGAGCTCTGCATATATGGAGCTCTAGGTACCGTGTTTTTCCAAAAACCTCCTCCAAAAATAAGCCCTAGCAGAAATTTTCAGCATTTTCGGTGTAAGGCTTAAATGCAAGCTCTACCCCGAAAATAAGCCCTAGTCGTGGTTCAACAATGAAGTGTTCATGCAGCTAAAAAAGTTAAAGATACTGCAGGACACTTCATTATAGACAGCGGGCACCCTGCAATCATACTCCCCAGACGCCAAGCGGCAGGACCTGTAGTGATAGCACATCCGATCTCACACACACAAACATCGGATCACACACACAATCAGATCACACACACACTCATACTCACACACACTCTCACAAAATCCAGCTATACCATTTTCTTCTTGCCGGCAGAATCCTGAGAGGCTGTACGGTGGAGCGGAAGGACCTGCCGCAATGCATGCTTACAAGACCTGCTGAAACGTTACTTCCTCCCATTGTTCCCTGCGGCCGGAAGCATTCTGTAATGCTGGATGTGAAGAGTAAAGGTACTGTCACACATAACGAGATCGCTAGCGAGATCGCAGCTGAGTCACCGTTTTGGTGACGCAGTAGCGATCCCGTTAGCGATCTCGTTGTGTGACACCTACCAGCGATCAGGCCCCTGCTGTGAGATCTCTAGTCGTTGCCGAATGGTCCAGGTCATTTTCTTCAAAGGCGATGTCCTGCTGGGCAGGACACATCGCTGTGTTTGACACTGTGTGACAGGGTCACAGTGACTGCTGAGATCGTTATACAGGTCGCTACTGCGACCTGTATTGTTCCTGCATCGCTGGTAAGATCTGACTGTGTAACATCTCACCTGCGGCCTCCCAGTGACTTACCTGCGATCCCTATCAGGTCGCATCGTTTTCGGGATCGCTGGTAAGTCGTCGTGTGTGACTGGGCCTTGAGTCTGGGTGCAATCTATTGTGTGTGTAATCTGATGTGTGTGTGATCTGGTGTGTTTGTGTGTGTGTCGGCCAGAAGCAGGGGAGGATAGCGTGGAGCATACCTGCTGGGAGCATCCACCAGAGATAACAGGAGTACCTGGGAGCCACACAGACGTTCGGGTCTGGTAAGTATGAGTCTCCTGGGAGGTGGGGGGGGGGGGTCTGCTTACTTTACATGGTAAACTTACCCTAACCATGGTTCTCCAAGAATAAGACCTCCTCCAAAAATAAGCACTAGTGCTTTTCTGGGGGCAAAAAAGTATAAGACAGTGTCTTATTTTTGGAAAAACACTGTATGTATTATTATCCATGGACTTATTTAAAAGGCTTACCACATTTGGACAATGTCCTTCTATTAGAAGACTTTCCTAAAATAAAAGAGAATCTCCCGGGTTCATCACCTGTAATCTGCAAGAGCACAATGCCAAATGTTCACTTTCCCTTCAGCGTCACCTCTGGGCAAATATTCTATTACACAATGCCCATTAAAAATTATTAAAGGGCACCAACCAGCAGGATTTTCCCATATAAAGTAAAGGTAGTGGCGTTCTGATGCTAGGATGGTGAATGAAATCATACCTTCAGTTTAGAGATTGGATGTTTTATTGCAGATAAAAACATTATCAAAGGTCCAGAAATGTTTGCATAGATTGAGTGGTGTGTGCATCCAGGAGGGATTTTGTGTGTCGGGTCTTCAGTAATGATTCCTTCCCTGGCTGCCTACATCCCCTCTTTTTAAATCAATCCCCTCTGCCTCTGCGATTAACACTATGGTCGGCACGTGTGCAGTGTTTATGTTTTTCTCCAACTCTTTAATAAAATGACGCTGCAATCAGCACATGCGCCCACCGCGATCTCTGGCACTAGTTTATTTAAGACACTGTAAAGACAAGTATGAGTGGCATCGGCGCATGCACAGATTGAAGGTTTTTTTTTATCAACGCATGCGCCGCCACCATTCATACAGTGCCTTGCTAAAGTATTCCGCCTCCTTGATTTTTTTTCAACCTTTTCCCATATTTCAGGCTTCAAACATAAAAATAAAAATTAAAATTTTATGGTGAAGAATCAACAAGAAGTCTGACACAATTGTGATGTTGAACGAAATGTATTGCTTATTTTAAACTTTTTTAAAAAATAAAAAACTGAAAATTGGGGCTTGCAATAATATTCGGCCCCTTTACTTTCAGTGCAGAAAAGTCACTCCAGAAGTTAATTTAGGATCTCTGAATGATCCTATGTTGTCCTAAATGACTGATAATGATAAATATAATCCACCTGTGTGTAATTAAGTCTCCGTATAAATGCACCAGCTCTGTGATAGTCTTATGCGGGCTTTACACAAGACGAGCTATCGTGCGATGCATCGTCGGGGTCACGTTTTTCGTGACGCACATCCGGCATCGTTCACGACGTCGTCTCGTGTGACACCTCCGAGCGACACAGTATCGCTCACAAATTGTGATTCTTTTACTCGTCGCTCAGTTTTAAAAAATTGTTAAATTAAAATGGCGCCGGTTGTTCATCGTACTTGGGGCAGCACACATCACTCCGTGTGACACCCCGGGAACGATGAACACAGCTTACCTGCGTCCCGTGGCTCCCGGCGGCTATGCGGAAGGAAGGAGGTGGGCGGGATGTTTACGTCCCGCTCATCTCCGTCCCTCCGCTTCTTTTGGGCGGCCGCTATGTGACGTTGCGGTGAGGCCGAACGTCCCTCCCCCTTCAGGAACATCGCCCACAGCGAGGTCGCTCAGCAGGTAAGTACGTGTGACGGGGGTTTCACGACTTTGTGCGACACGGGCAGCGATTTTCCCGTGACGCACAAACAACGGGGCGGGTACGATCGCTCGTAAAATCGCATGATCGGTCGACTCGTGTAAAGCAGGCATTTGTGTTCTGTTTAAAGCACATAGAACATCATGGAGTCCAAGGAACACAACAGGCAGGTCCGTGATACTATTATGGAAACGTTTAAAGCCGGATTTGGTTACAAAAAGATTTTCAAAACTTTAAACATCCCAAGAAGCACTGTGCAAGCAATCATATTAAAATGGAAGGAGTATCATACCACTGCAAATCTACCAAGACCCGGCCGTCCCTCCAAACTTTCATCTCAAACAAGGAGAAGACTGATCAGAGATGCAGCCAAGAAGCCCATGATCACTCTGGATGAACTGCAGAGATCTACAGCTGAGATGGAAGAGTCTGTCCATACGACAACAATCAGTCGTACACTGCACAAAACTGGCCTTTATGGAAGAGTGGCAAGAAGAAAGCCATTTCTCAAAGACATCCATAAAAAGTGTTGTTTAAAGTTTGCCACAAGCCACCTGGGAAACACACCAAACATGTGGAAGAAGGTGCTCTGGTCAGATGAAACAAAATCCAACTTTTTGGGAACAATGCCAGACGATATGTTTGGCGTAAAAGCAACACAGCTCATCACCCTGAACACACCATCCCCACTGTCAAACATGGTGGTGGCAGCATCATGGTTTGGGCCTGCTTTTTTTTTCTGCTGGGACGATGGTTAAAATTGATGGGAAGATGGATGGAGCCAAATACAGGACCATTCTTGAAGAAAACCTGTTGGAGACTGCAAAAGACCTGAGACTGGGACGGAGATTTGTCTTCCAACAAGACAATGAACCAAAACATAAAGCAAAATCTATAATGGAATGGTTCACAAATAAACGTATCCAGCTGTTAGAATGGCCAAGTCAAAGTCCAGATCTGAATCCGATCGAAAATCTGTGGAAAGAGCTGAAAACTGCTGTTCACAAACACTCTCCATCCAACCTTACTGAGCTCAAGCTGTTTGCAAAGGAAGAATGGGCAAGAATTTCAGTCTCTCGATGTGCAAAACTGATAGAGGCATACCCTAAGCGACTTGCAGCTGTTATTGCAGCAAAAGGTGGTGCTACAAAGTATTAACTTAAAGGGGCCGAATAATATTGCACGCCCCAGTTTTCAGTTTTTTATTTTTTTACAAAAATATAAACTAAGCAATAAATATTGTTCAACTTCACAATTGTGTCCCACTTGTTGTTGATTCTTTACCATAAAATTGAAGTTTTTATCTTTATGTTTGAAGCCTGAAATGTGGGAAAAGGTTGAAAAACTCAAGGGGGCGAAATACTTTCGCAAGGCACTGTAGTCCTCTCCACAGTTTCTTCAGTAAAATAGCGGTGGAGATCGTGGTGAGCGCATGACCTGATTCTGGCGCCATTTTATTGTAGACTTGGAGAAAAATTTGAACATAATACTCTTGTGCGCAACCATAATGTTAATCGTGGTTGCAGAAGGACGAAATTTAAACAGAGGGCAGGCAGGCAGCCAGGGGAAGAATCATTACTGAAGACCGGACACATAAAGTCCTGCCCTAATGCACATGCCAATCAAGCAGTGCACTAATTTCTGGACCTTTTGATAACGTGTTTTCTGCAATCAAACATCCAATCTTTCAACTGAAGGTATGATTTCATCCTCATTCTGAAGTTCACGCGGTGTTTCCTCTCTTGGTCAGATATATGAACAAAATGTCTTAATATTGTTTGAACACATCCAGTCCAGATTTAATGTTACCAGATGTCATTTCTTTAGATATTTGCAGCTCAGAACAGCGATCCAGCATCACATGAGACATACCCATGGTATTCCTCTAATTCCTGCCTTCCGTTTAATAGGGATACTTTGGTCTCAGGGCCCGAAGGGGCTGATTTCCTCCTTGTATACATACCTGCCATCTGTCCCAACTTTTGACAGTCAAAGAAAAGTGGGGGCTGTTGATTCCGAATCTGCAGGAAGATGACTGGGAGGAGGTCGTGGAATCTCCTACTAGGGTCTCCCCATCAATTAATAATAAGATGATCCAGATCTATATAATACACTAGGCGTACCTTACCCACTGAGATTTTTCAAGATGGGACATCAGGAGGTGTCAGACTGCCTGCGGTGTTATGGGGAGGGTGCAGATTTTGTCCATATGATTTAGAGTTGCCCAGTAATGGCTGCCTTCTGGCGTGATGTTGTTGCTCTCCTTTCCTCCCTGGCCTCCTTCCCTATACCTCTTGATCCATTACTCTGTCTGTTCGGAGTCTTGGACGAGGGGACCTGGTCTCACCACCACAACATTTTTCTGCGAGAGTCCCTTTTTATAGCCAGGAAACTTATTGCCTTGCGGTGGATGGGCAGCTCCCCCTGACTGTACACCCATGGATAGAACTAGTCAATAGGATGTTACTCTATGAGCGGACAGTGTATCAGAATAGAGACTGCCCTGAGAAATATAATAAAGTCTCAGAAATGTGGAACTCTTCTCCCTTGACATTATCAGCATCAGAATGATCACTTTAAGAGCTGTTTGTTTTGGGTTGTACTAGGATAAGTATACTAAGGACTGGATCTTCCTTGTATTAATGTCTTGTAGGTTGGTGCCAAAGGGAACGGTCACTAAAATGTCTCTGTTGCGTTTGTTCCTCTTGCTCTTTGCATTCTGTTTGGGTGTCTTGGCACTCCAGGTATTTGGATCCTGCACTTTATTATCACTGAACCTTGTTTCAACTATGTACATGTGTATTATGTTTATATACTATATATTCTGTACCTGGTGCATTTCCGTTATTTAATAAATGAATTTAAAAAAAAAAAAAAAAAGTATGATTTCATTCACCATCCTAGCACCAGAATGGAACTGCCTTTACTTTATATGTGAAAATCCTGCTGGTTGGTTCCCTTTAAGTGTCATTAATTAGACCTGTTACTCCTTTTAAAGGGCTTATTTGTCCAGGACTCATTTTTAGTCACTTCTATGCTTTACTAGAAATAGGCCCGATGCGGGTGCGGTGAAATGAACATCTGTCTATGCTTAGTGGTGCTGACAGGAGCAGTGGTGAGTGGGGCTGGGGGCATACAGATTTAGTGGAGGGCTGTAGGCATACAGATCTGGTGAGAGGGGCTGTGGGCATACAGTTCTGGTGAGAGGGGCTGTGGGCATACAGTTCTGGTGAGGGTGGCTGGGGGCATACAGATCTGGTGAGGGGGAGGCTGGAAGCATATAGTTCTGGTGAGGGGAGCTGGAGGCATACAGATCTGGTGAGGGGGGGGCTGGAGGCATACAGTTTTGGTGAGAGGGCTGGGGGCATACAGATCTGGTGGGGTCTGGGTGCATACAGATCTAGTGAGGGGGCTGGAGGCATACAGATCTGGTTGGGAGGACTGGAAGCATACAGATCTGGTGGGGGGCTGGAGGCATACACATCTGGTGGGGGGACTGAGGGCATACAGATCTGGTGGGGGGAGGCTGGGGGCATACATATCTGGTTGGGGGTGGTGAAGGCATACAGATCTGGTTGGGGGGGCTAGGAACATACAGTGCTGGTGGGGGGGCTGGGGGCATACAGATCTGGTGGGGGGCTGAGGGCATACAGATCTGGTGGGGGGACTGGGGACTTACAGATATGGTGGGGGGGCTGGGGGCATACAGATCTGGTGGGGGGGCTGGGGCATACAGATCTGGTGGGGGGTGACTGGGGGCATACATATCTGGTGGGGGGGCTGGAGGCATACACATCTGGTGGGGGAGCTTGAGGCATACAGATCTGGTTGGGGGCTGAGAGCATACAGATCTGGTGGGGGGGCTGGGGCATACAGATCTGGTGGGGGGGCTGGGGCATACAGATCTGGTGGGGGGGCTGGAGGCATACACATCTGGTGGGGGAGCTTGAGGCATACAGATCTGGTTGGGGGCTAGGGACATACAGTTCTGATGGGGCTGGGGGCATACAGATGTGGTGGTGGGGTGGAGGCATACAGATCTGGTGGGGGGCTGGGGGCATACAGATCTGGTTGGGGGGGCTGGGGGAATACAGATCTGATTGGGGGGCTGGGGCATACAGATTTAGTGAGGGGGCTGGGGGCATACAGATCTGGTGAGGGGGCTGGGGGCATACAGATCTGGTGGCTGGGCTGGGGGCATACATATCTGGTGGGGGGGTTGGTGTCCCCTGCAGTAATTAGCCCATTGTTTAGTAGTGTGCCTTTGTTTAGTAGGGTTCCCTTCTGTCCCCTATTATGCTGTGTCTCACCTGTCCTCCGTGCCTACAGAGCCTCCAGCTGCAGCACACAGACCCCTTTGTGATAGCGTCCGGTGTACGGAGCGGCCGCTGCAGGAAGCTGTCAGCGCTTTACTGCAGTTGAATGCTTTACGGCGCCACAAAGCATTCAACTACAGTAAAGCGCTGACAGCAGAAGCGGCAGCGGCCCCAGACAGGTGAGTATACAGCAGTGTGTGTGTGTGTGTGTGTGTGTTCAGTGTATACATTCATGTGCGCTATGTGTGTGTACAGTCATGGCCAAAAGTTTTGAGAATGCTACAAATATTAATTTTTACAAAGTCAACTGCTTAAGTTTTTCTAATGGCAATTTGCATATACTCCAGAATGTCATAAAGAGTGATCAGTTTAACACCAATTACTTGCAAAGTCAATATTGGCTAAGAAAATGAACTTCAACCCCCAAAGCACATTTCAACATCATTGCATTCCTGCCTTAAAAGGAGCAGCTAACATTGTTTTAGTGATTGTTCCATTAACACAGGTGTGGGTGTTGATGAGGACAGGGCTGGCGATCAGTCAGTCATGATTAAGTAAGAAAAAAAAAAAATAATGCAGCCACTGGTATGGTATATATATTAGAAAGAACCAGAAATTACAGCAATAATACCTAAAATATAACTTTTAATAATTCCTCTAAAAATAGGGAAGGGTTCACCTTGCCTATGCATAAAATTCAGAATATTGCGAGATCCTCTACAGACCTGGGGAACTGGCAAATCCTATGACCACACAAAAACACCTAACAGTATGATTGGTGCTGGCAAAAATAAGCAAATTTAACCGAAATGGTCAAGATAATTTATACAGGCATTCACCTAGATCCCATTGACATTTTGAAAATGGCGCTATTTCACTATAGTGACTAAACACCCACAGGTATGTGACTAGGATGCTGCACATTCGGTTAAACAATTCAACATCAACCAGGGATTCAAAAAAGCCAAGTTATTGACCTGGTTATATCTGATAGGGAACAATCTCACCCATTTGCTGGTGTCTTGTCTCCCAAAAATGGTCAGTAAGTCCTCATATTCGGCGTATCCAAAGCAGACCCTCACCAAACAGGTCCTGGATCCCTTATGAACGGACTAACTGTCCTCTCCCAGAATCTCCTTCTCCCTTCTCCCGACGCGTTTCCTATACATCATTCATCAGGGGAGTCAATGAGGAGACAACCTCTACTGGGTTAATCTAGAAAAAAAGTGTGAGAACATGGGGAGAGTAAAGGGGGGGTGCTCTTTTGATATGTATACAGTAACCCCCAACAAACCTCACCCTATTAAAGAAGAAAAAGAAACCAGCGACTTACCAGACGGTGACAGCACAATTCTTATAAGCTGTACACCGCTGCCCAGTCAAAGTACTCTTAAGTAGTCGCCGTTCCCCTGCCGGCGTCTGACGTCACACCCATCACTTCCGCCCAATGTGGTGGAGCGCATCAGTGGAACGCACAGCGTCCCACAGGAAATGACGTCAGTTCACATCCGGCGCGCTCCTAACATCGCTTTGCGGGGAACGGCAACTACTTAAGAGTACTTTGACTGGGCAGCGGTGTACAGCTTATAAGAATTGTGCTGTCACCGTCTGGTAAGTCGCTGGTTTCTTTTTCTTCTTTAATAGGGTGAGGTTTGTTGGGGGTTACTGTATACATATCAAAAGAGCACCCCCCCTTTACTCTCCCCATGTTCTCACACTTTTTTTCTAGATTAACCCAGTAGAGGTTGTCTCCTCATTGACTCCCCTGATGAATGATGTATAGGAAACGCGTCGGGAGAAGGGAGAAGGAGATTCTGGGAGAGGACAGTTAGTCCGTTCATAAGGGATCCAGGACCTGTTTGGTGAGGGTCTGCTTTGGATACGCCGAATATGAGGACTTACTGACCATTTTTGGGAGACAAGACACCAGCAAATGGGTGAGATTGTTCCCTATCAGATATAACCAGGACAATAACTTGGCTTTTTTGAATCCCTGGTTGATGTTGAATTGTTTAACCGAATGTGCAGCATCCTAGTCACATACCTGTGGGTGTTTAGTCACTATAGTGAAATAGCGCCATTTTCAAAATGTCAATGGGATCTAGGTGAATGCCTGTATAAATTATCTTGACCATTTCGGTTAAATTTGCTTATTTTTACCAGCACCAATCATACTGTTAGGTGTTTTTGTGTGGTTATAGGATTTGCCAGTTCCCCAGGTTCTGTAGAGGATCTCGCAATATTCTGAATTTTATGCATAGGCAAGGTGAACCCTTCCCTATTTTTAGAGGAATTATTAAAAGTTATATTTTAGGCATTATTCATGATTAAGTAAGAATGACACCACTGGACACTTTAAAAAGATGCTGGTGCTTGGTATCATTGTTTCTCTTCAGTTAACCATGGTTATCTCTAAAGAAACACGTGCAGCCATCATTGCTCTGCACAAAAAATGGCCTAACAGGGAAGAGTATCACAGCTACAAAGATTACACCTCAGTCAACAATCTATCGCATCATCAAGAACTTCAAGGAGAGAGCTTCCATTGTTGCCAAAAAGGCTCCAGGGCGCCCAAGAAGGACCAGCAAACGACAGGACCGTATCTTAAAACTTTTTCAGCTGCGGGATCGGACTACCAGCAGTGCCGAGCTAGGTCAGCAATGGCAGCAGGCTGGTGGGAGTGCTTCTGCACGCACTGTGAGGCGGAGACTGCTTGAGCAAGGCCTGGTTTCAAGGAGGGCAGCAAAGAAGCCACTTCTCTCCAGAAAAAACATCAGGGACCGACTGATATTCTGCAAAAGGTACAGGGAGTGGACTGCTGAGGACTGGGGTAAAGTCATTTTCTCAGATGAATCCCCTTTTCGATTGTTTGGGACATTTGGAAAACAGCTTATTAGGAGAAGAAGAGGTGGGCGCTACCACCAGTCTTGTCTCATGCCAACTGTTAAGCATCCTGAAACGATTCATGTGTGGGGTTGCTTCTCAGCCAAGGGAATCGGCTCACTCACAGTCTTGCCTAAAAACACAGCCATGAATAAAGAATGGTACCAGAATGTCCTCCAAGAGCAACTTCTCCCAACTGTCCAAGAGAAGTTTGGCGCCCAACAATGCCTTTTCCAGCATGATGGAGCACCTTGCCATAAAGCAAAGGTGATCACTAAATGGCTCATGGAACAAAGCATAGAGATGTTGGGTCCATGGCCTGGAAACTCCCCAGATCTTAATCCCATTGAGAACTTGTGGGCAATCATCAAGAGACGGGTGGACAAACAAAAACCAACAAATTCTGGCAAAATGCAAGCATTGCTTATGCAAGAATGGACAGCTATCAGTCAGGATTTGGTCCAGAAGTTGATTGAGAGCATGCCAGGGAGAATTGCAGAGGTCCTGAAGAAGAAGGGTCAACACTGCAAATATTGACTTGCTGCATTAACTCATTCTGTCAATATAACCTTTTGGTACTCATAATATGATTGCAATTATATTTCTGTATGTGATGTAAACATCAGACAAACACAATTAAATACCAGAGGGCAACAGATCATGGGAAAATATAATTTTGGTGTCATTCTCAAAACTTTTGGCCATGACTGTATGTGCTCGGTGTATCCATGTGTGTCTGCTATGTGTGTATATGTGCTCACGTGTGTGTGTGCGTGCAGTGAGGACCTGGAAGCTGGGGCATTGTTCAAACTGCGGCTGCGCAACGGACAGTGCCGTGGTGTATGACGGAATAGGAGGACAGACACAAATGTAGATTATATATGTAGAGTATTATGAGTTTTTGTATTTTTTTTTTAGTTTTTATTAATCATATCTTCACTATTATGTGACTCTTTTTCCTCAAAGATGCACTAACCATATGTGACACATACTCTGGAGCTTGCCTCCCCCGTCATACAAACAACAAGACTATGACTACTAAGGTTTATTAGTAAAATACTTAAAATTTAGGTATAAAGTAAAAAGAAGGCCCCCATCCCAGACACCCTTTTTTTTTTTGCTTGAGGAGCTTACACATCAGACATCCTTTTGTGCATTTATATTTTAGGATTTAACAATTGTTCCTTTTGCTTGATCTATCTAAACGGTGTCTGTGAATGAGCACTAGGTACGTCTGCACACGCCGTCATGTGTTTGACATACTAAGTTGTTGTATTGTGTTTGAGGGAATGAAATCTGCTTTATTTGTCTGGGATTTGAGATGTATATTATTGTGAGTAAGGCTGAAAGTGCTTCTCCTTACATCTCCTCCTGTACAGATAGCGTTTTAGCCCTGACCTAGATAACCCTTCCTTCTGAGAGTGCTTTTCTTGGCTCTGGCTGTCAGTGATGCTGGAGTGTGTGCTAACATTCAGATCTGTGTCCGCATCGCAATGCACCAGTCACTGGGCTCTCCGGTTCTCAGCGCTGATTTGTTGTCTTCGTCTTCTTCCTCAAAGCCTAGCTGTATTAATTGTATATAAAAATTACTGTTATTCTTCTTGCTTTTATTATTACATAATATTTTTTCTAACTTCTTTATTAAGGTTGAAATAGGGAAACATTCACAACATCTTAGTGATACAAAAGCTGCACAGAGCTCGTAAGTGACAAGGAAGAATAGGGTAATGGTCGGACGAGGACAGACCGCAAAAAGGAGAATGAAATATGGAGTGCTTTCTTTTTTTTTTTTTTTTTTTTTTTATAAACCAATAAGTCAAATAATTCAATTGAGTAATAAGTTAATAACCTTTCATTTTGGCATTGACCATGGGAACAAAATGACTTTATTTTTAATTAATTCAGTGCCTTGCGAAAGTATTCGGCCCCCTTGAATTTTTCAACCTTTTCCCACATTTCAGGCATTAAACATAAAGATAAAAAATGATAAATTTTAGGGTGAAGAATCAACAAGTGGGACACGATTGTGAAGGTGAACGATATTTATTGCTTTTTTAAAAAAAATTGTAAAAAATAATAAACTGAAAATTGGGGCGTGCAATATTATTTGTCCCCTTTAAGTTAATACTTTGTAGCGCCACCTTTTGCTGTGATTACAGCTGCAAGTTGCTTGGGGTATGTCTCTATAAGTTTTGTACATCGAGAGACTGAAATTCTTGCCCATTTTTCCTTTGCAAACAGCTGGAGTTGAGTGAGGTTGGATGGAGAGTTTTTGTGAACAGCAGTTTTCAGCTCTTTCCACAAATTCTCGATTGGATTCAGGTCTGGCCTTTGACTTGGCCATTCTAACACCTGGATACGTTTATTTGTGAACCATTCCATTGTAGATTTTGCTTTATGTTTTATATCATTGTCTTGTTGAAAGACAAATCTCCGTCCCAGCATCAGGTCTTTTACAGACTCCAACAGGTTTTCTTCAAGAATAGTCCTGTATTTGGCTCCATCCATCTTCCCATCACCATTTTAACCATTTTCCCTGTCCCTGCTGAAGAAAAGCAGGCCCAAACCATGATGCTGCCACCACCATGTTTGACAGTTGGGGATGGTGTGTTCAGGGTGATGAGCTGTATTGCTTTTACGCCAAACATATCGTTTGGCATTGTGCCCAAAAATTTTTATTTTGTTTCATCTGACCAGAGCACCTTCTTCCACATGTTTGGTGTGTCTCTCAGGTGGCTTGTGGCATACTTTAAATGACACTTTTTAATGATATTTTTTAGAAATGTCTTTCTCCTTGCCACTCTTCCATAAAGGCCAGATTTGTGCAGTGTACGACTGATTGCTGTCCTATGGACAGACTCTCCCACCTCAGCTGTAGATCTCTGCAGTTCATCCAGAGTGATCATGGGCCTCTTGGCTGCATCTCTGATCAGTCTTCTCCTTGTTTGAGATGAAAGTTTAGATGGACGGTTGGATCTTGGTAGATTTGCAGTGGTATGATACTACTTCCATTTCAATCTGATCGCTTGCACAGTGCTCCTTGGGATGTTTTGGAAATCTTTTTGTAACCAAATCCAGCTTTAAACGTCTCCACAACAGTATCACGGACCTGCCTGTTGTGTTCCTTGGTCTTCATGATGCTCTCTGTGCTTTAACCGGAACACTGAGACTATCACAGAGCAGGTGCATTTATACGGAAACTTGATTACACACAGGTGGATTATATTTATCATCATCAGTCGTTTAGGACAACATTGGATCATTCAGAGATCCTCAATGAACTTAATGAAATTTTTTATCTTTATGTTTGAAGCCTGAAATTTGGAAAAAGGTTGAAAAATTCAAGGGGGCCGAATACTTTCGCAAGGTACTGTAAATGTGTTTAGATCATGATTTTGTGGCATTTACTAATATATAGGTATTACAGGTTCTCTCCCTGGACTTAGTGAAGCTTTCATCAATGGCTGAACTTCTGTCAACAAAAATGTCTAATAGTGAAGCATCATGTGACCAAACCAGTCCATCAGCCTGGTCCTGTAGATTTTTTTTCAATTGGAGGAGACTGATCAGCTGGTCTGGTCACATGCTCCTCCATCAGCACCCATTTTTGTTTACCTGAGTTATGTGCAACCTTTGATGACAGTTTCAGTAACAAGTGCAGAAGGAAAACCTATAATAATAATAATAATAATAATATATTAGTAAGTGCCATAAAATCACGTCCCCATCGTATCTCTTAAAATATGGATGAAAGGTCCAACCTCTTTAAGTATGAGGGATTGAGAAGAGATTAGTTTATACTTATGCCTGTAAATAAGCCATAGGGTGAGAGAGTGCCACTGCGTTTTGTTTCTTAGGTGATGTTCTAATGGAGGGAACCACATTATTGCCCTCAGAATTATAATTCTGTGAGGTCATCTGCCCAAATCATGCAGATATATATTGAAGTTTAAGGTATGGAAGGACGTGGCACTCTTGTTCTGGATGATCTTCATCAAATTTATTTTCCTACACATGTTTTACTCCCAAATAAAATTAGCAAAGACTTATTATAGTTTGAAAAATACCCTGTCAGGGATTCTTACCAGCAGAACCCTAAGTCGGGAGGGTAGTTTAGTCAGCATAGACATGCAGATTGCAGTTAGGCTGTACAAACAAAATGTATGATACCTGGACCAGTCTTCTGAGATGTTCCTTACAGAAGCAGTCTTTTTGGGAAAGTTGCATAGGAAAAGATTTTCGTGGTCTTTCTCAAGCTATACTCCTAGGTACAAATTTGAAGGGTGCCATGTGAAACCAAAATGTAGCGTAAGGAGTTTCTCAAGATTGAGGAACGTTGATATCCATAGCCACTAATTGGTTAAAGTTTACAGACAAACTCGACATAAGATCAAAGTCGGCAAAAATTTTCATGAGTGACAGCACAGAGATAAGTGGGCCTCACAATGGACATGAAACAAGAGGTCATATAGGCCAACATTAAATTCATAGCTATCTAGATGGTAAACTGAGATGCAATTGTTAATGTGAATTTGCTGAGCTTTATGGTAAATATTTCTTTTACTATTAATAATTAAAATTATATTAAAAGACCTAAAAATGTCCTGTTAGTAGGGATGAGTGAACCCAAACAGTAAAGTGCCAGCTATCAATTCACAGCTGACATCAACCCCAAAAATATTACCTCGATTGCCACCATAACCAGGGCAATTGGGAAGAGCAAGGCAAAGCATCAGAATTGGTGCGTCTAATGGATGTGCCACTTCTAAGGTGGGGTGGGCTGCTATTTTTAGGCTAGGAATGACCAAATAACCATGGGCCTTCCAAACCTAATAATACCAGCCCCCAGCTGTCTGTTTTACCTTGGCTTCTTATCAAAAATAGGGAGGACTCAACGACGTTTATTTAGAATGATTTATTAATAAATAAATACTTTAAAAAAAAAACTGTATGGATTCCCTCTATTTTTTATAGCCAACCAAAGTAAAGCTGACAGCTGAGGGTTATAGCCTCGCGGCTTTTTTTTTCGTAGACATTGCCTGTTCACAATTGTTCTGCTCTTACCCTTCCTGTTAGATCTCCTGACACGTATGGTTTATGTGCTTGTATTCCCCATGAGGTGTCAATTGTGGCCATTTTGTAGTAGCACTTGTTGCCTATCCTGTATTATTCATCTATTATTCTTCCTCAAGATCTAAAATGAACTATACCGTACAAATTTGTAGTACAGTCACTGCTCAGTTATATGATTATAAACATACAGTCAGGAGAACAACTAAGTAGACCCTCTTTGATTTATATGGTTTTATGTATCAGGACATATTAGAAAAATATCTGGTTTTAGATGGTCTTAAAGAGAATCTGTCCATGGGTTTTTGCTATGTAATCTGACAGCCCCCATGATGTAGGGACCGAGACCCTGATTCCAACAATGTATCTCTTAGATTACTGGTGGCAGCAGTTGTGACACAATTAGTTTTCTCTGCTGTAGGTCCAGCAGTGCTTGGAATGCTGATCCCTGTATAACACTGCCCACGCCACTGATGAGGAGCTTCCTGTGTACACTATATAGTGACAGAAAGCTACTAATCAGTGCTGGAGGCATGGTTGGACCAGCAAGTACACAGCTAGTCAGATATTGATAATTTGCTGCCAAATATAAACTGAACCAACACTGGTAACCCAACAGGAATTACTAGGATGCTATAGCGTCAGTAAAACACATCTCTTTATTATTTTTATCATTAAAAACAAGAAAATGACAGTATTCACTCAGCAGACAATTATGGAAGTGAAAATTACAACTACAACCCTCCTAACAGGGAGAGCGGCTGGCGCACGCACGTTGACATTGTCAGTATAGATCAAACGTATTCAGTATTTCAAAAGAATATTGATTGACTAGCAGAGGTAGAGACAGCCTGTGGATAACAGTACATATACGGACACTAACAGAATTTTATTCAAAACAGTATTAATTTCTCCGCACTGTATCCACCTCTACTATAAATCAACACTCAAGTGACAAATCAGTGCAGTCACTAAATCAGCATTATAGTAGCTACATCAATTTGACCAATCTGAAGTCATAGGGAGTGACCTATAAGGGGATATCCCAGCAACGTAAAGGGATGTTTTTATATACATTCACTGTCCCAACCTGAAAAATCCAGGGTGGGATTGCATAAAGAAGAGTACAATTCCCCCCCATTGACTCCCTCTGCTCAGATGGGCCACACAATCATTAGAGTATGTCCATAAACAATACAGAGTATGATCTCTATCAGAGCTAACTATGTACTAAATACAGTAATCATTAAAGTCACAAACCTGAACGGTCTGAATATCAGCGCGCCCACAGCCACCACACCTCTACGCGTTTCGACTGCTTCTTCAGGCGTTTCGACTGCCTCCTGAAGAAGAAGCAGTCGAAACGCGTAGAGGTGTGGTGGCTGTGGGCGCGCTGATATTCAGACCGTTCAGGTTTGTGACTTTAATGATTACTGTATTTAGTACATAGTTAGCTCTGATAGAGATCATACTCTGTTTTGTTTATGGACATACTCTAATGATTGTGTGGCCCATCTGAGCAGAGGGAGTCAATGGGGGGAATTGTACTCTTCTTTATGCAATCCCACCCTGGATTTTTCAGGTTGGGACAGTGAATGTATATAAAAACATCCCTTTACTTTGCTGTGGGATATCCCCTTATAGGTCACTCCCTATGACTTCACATTGGTCAAATTGATGTAGCTACTATAATGCTGATTTAGTGACTGCACTGATTTGTCACTTAAGTGTTGATTTATAGTAGAGGTGGATACAGTGCGGAGAAATTAATACTGTTTTGAATAAAATTCTGTTAGTGTCCGTAATGTACTGTTATCCACAGGCTGTCTCTACCTCTCCTAGTCAATCAATATTCTTTTGAAATGCTGAATACGTTTGATCTATACTGACAATGTCAGCGTGCGTGCGCCAGCCGCTCTCCCTGTTAGTTGTAATTTTCACTTCCATAATTGTCTGCTGAGCGAATACTGTCATTTTCTTGTTTTATGATAAAAATAATAAAGAGATGTGTTTTACTGACGCTATAGCATCCTAGTAATTCCTGTTGGGTTACCAGTGTTGGTTCTATATGTATAAGATGCTGTCTAAATAGGTAGCAAAATGTGGTTATTGTGGTTTCTTTAATTAAAAACTGAATTTATGGAAACAAAACCCCAGTAAATTACACATCCCTGGAATCAGAGTCTCTGCTCCTACATTATGTTGCTCTTAGAACACACCAATGTCTTGATATAAAGACTCTGTGTGACTGTGTAGCACTACCTGCACCATACCTGTCCTCTCTGCCTATGGCCACCAGTGCTTCAAGTTTCTTTTTTTCGGGTGTTATGTCTGCCTGTGGCCTCCAGTGCTCCTTGCTTCCTACGTACCTTTCTACTGTATCAACGCTCGGAAGCCGTGTACCCTCCCGAATGTGGGTTTAGAGAGTTGACCTCACCAAGCGAGCCCTTAACTCTTAATATGGACAACAGCAGTTGTTCAGATGGATTTTACTTCCTGGAAGGCAATCAAAAAGCTCATGCAAAATTTTACAGAACTATTTACAAGTTACAGTAGACATGTATGTCATGCTTTATCTTAAAAGAGTTGCCCACTGATGTAAAAGTAAATCTTACTAAGCCAACACTGAGGAAAAAAAATGTAATACTTTCTTTCTGGACTGGAGACACTCTTCTGTGTAAAAACGTTCCTCTGACCACCTAAACTATTTGTTTATATTGGATTGTGTATGGTTCATGTGTCTCCCATTTAGCAAACAGACAGCATACGGAATGAAAATGTCCTTCACCAGCAAAGTCTATGAGATTTCTTTTTTGCTGTCCGCACAGTGCATCTTTTTTGGCTGCCTCTTGGCTGCGTTTTTGAAGATGCAGCATGTTAATTATTTTTGCGTCTTGTCCCTGCGTTTCGGAGAATTGGCAGATCAATCCCCTTGGTATCTGGCTAAATGCCAGTTCCCATAAACTCAATGGGAACCAGAATCTGGCATAAAGTGGTAGGAGCAAGCGCTTCATACTTGCCGAATCACCATCACGGCTGTCACACTGCTCGAGCAGCCGGTCATTCACTTCCCGAGCCACTCATTACCTTCATTGAATATGCACTGCTTTCCCTACCCACCAGTGGCTGTGATTGGTTGCAGTTAGACGTCCCCATGCTGAATGACAGTTGTCTGACTGCAACCAATCACTGCCGCTGGTGGGCAGGTCTATATCATACAGTAAAATAAATAAATTATTTTAAAAAAACGACGTGTGGTCTCCCCTAATTTTGATACTCCGCCAAGATAAAGCCTCACATCTGAGGGCTGGTATTCTCAGGCTGGAGAGACCCACATTATTGGGAGGCCCCAGCCTAAAAATATCAGCCAGCAGCCGCCCGGAATTGCCGCATTCTTTACATGCGACAATCCCGACACTTTACCCGGCTCATCCTGATTGACCTGATGCGGTGGCAATTGGGATAATAAGGAGTTAATGGCAGCCCATAGCTGCCACTAAAGGGGGCTTTACACGCTACGATATCGTTAATGTTTTATTGTCGGGGTCACATCGTTAGTGACGCACATCTGGCGTCATTAACGGTATTGCAGCGTGTAACACTTACCAGCGACCTTAAACGTCCTCCAAAGTGGTGAAAATCGTTCACCATGGAGAGGTCGTCCTAAAACCAAAAATTGTTAATGGTTGCTTAATGGAGTCATCCGACATATACTCAAAAAAAAAAGTAAGCTAATCTGTGCTGTATTGTCATATAAATCACCCCTACATTGTTATTTTTTGTTTTCTGACTTTTGTTCCTCTTGAATTATCCCTTTATTCTCTGCAGCTCTTTGTTTACCTTCAGCTCAAGCAAACATGATAAGTTCCTGTATTCTTGGTTACCAAACTCACAGTCAGAGCTGGCACCACCCGGCCTCACTGTCTAGCCCCGCCCCCTGCCCGCCCCGCCCTCTGCACACTCATTGGCTGTCAGCAGTCTGCCCCAGCACCTGACCTCTCTGCATTAGAAATAACAGAGCAGAGACCCTGCTTCTCTCATCTGTGACAGCAATCCCCTCACATCCACAATGGTGACGCATAGAGAGATATTACATGTTCCTCACCCCTTATAGATAAATGAATACTGTGTAAGGAAGACTATATATAGCATCTAATGTGAGTCTATAGTAGATATGAATGCCATGTATGTATGGTACATGTGTGTGTGTTTTGTGTCATGGTCATGTTTTTTCACGGATGCATCTGTGTGGCATCTGTTCCGTTCCGTATACGGTCCGTGTGTCATCGGCATGCCTTCCTATTTTTTGCGTCCTGCAAAAAAAATGGAAGCAGCTAGATAGATATATAGATGGAAAGATATAGATAGAGGGATAGATAGATACAGAAACACATAGCTAGAGGGATGGATGAAGGAATGAATTAATTAATTAATGAATGAAGGGATAGATAAAGGGATAGATAATAGATGAGAAAGACTTATAAAATGTCCTACTCCCCTACATTTTGTAATCTTGCACCCTTTAGTGCCATTCATTTGGCACTAAGGGGTGCTTAGCCTTGTATTTAGCCAAAAAGTAAATAAATAATTTAAAAAAAAACAAAAACGTGGGGTTCCCCCTATTTTTGATAACTAGCTAGGGTAAAGCAGACGGCTCCAGCCTGCAGACCACAGCTGGCAGCTTTACCTTGGCTGGTAATCCAAAACAGAGGGCACCCCACGCTGTTATTTAAAATTAAATAAATAATTTAAAACAAAAAATGTGGGGTCCCCTCTAAATTGGATCACCAGCCAAGGTAAAGCGGACAGCTGTGGTCTGGTATTCTCAGACTAGGGAGGTCCACTGTTATTGGACACTCCCCAGCCTAAAAATAGCAGGCCACAGCCGCCCCAGAAGAGGCGCATCCATTAGACGTGCCAATCCTGGCGCTTTGCCCCAACTCATCCCGTTGCCCTGGTGCAGTGGCAAACGGGGCAATATATGGGGTTCATGCCAGATGTGTATTGTCACCTGGCATCAAGCCCTGGGGTTAGTGATGTCACGCGTCTATCAGATACCTGACATCACCAACCCAGTCAGTAATAAAAAAAATAGGCACCAAAAAAAGTTTTATTTGAAAAAACACTTCCCAAAACATTCCCTCTTTCACCATTTTATTGAAAAGAACAATCAAATCCGGGTCCAGCATAATCCAATAAGGGGGTCCCAGGACGATCCATACCATAGTCACTGTCCCAGTCAATGAAGAACAGAATGTTCCCCATTGGCTGGGAGAGCAATGCAGTGACCTGAGCTAACATCAATAGGTCAGCCCAGGTCACTGCAGGGGATGGCGAGCGCTGACTTCAGGAGGTTAGATGAGATCATTACCTGCAGTGACAATCTCCTGCAGTGCTGACGTCAGTGCTGTCACTGACTTCTATGCCCGCCGCATTCTCAGCAGTATCGCGGGAGCCCGTGACGTCACCGCTAGTGGCAGTCTCGGGCCGCCCGCAAGACTTGATGTGAGAACGCAGTGGGCGTAGAAGGCAGTGACATCGCTGACGTCAGCAGTGCAGAAGATCGTCACAGCAGGTAATGATCTCATCTAACCTCCTGAAGTCAGCGCTCATCATCCACGCGGCTGTCAGCACTGCAGTGTGGAAGCTGCTGATACTGACTGCAGTGCGGACAGACACTGACACTGCAGTGCGAGCAGCTGCGGGGCTGGCAGGGAGCACATATGACACAGATGACACATGATGACACAACCAGCGTGCACGGGGGAGAGGGGGAGACAGTTCCCTGTCTGTCAGGCAGTAAACATGATAAAGCGCTGGGGACACAGCGCTGACAGTGTATCTGAAAAGCAAGTGTGCAAATTTCTTGTTCCTTGCCTTATTGAACTGGACACTGAATCGGCTGGAATTCAGGGTGCACGTAGCTGGGCACAGGAGGCGGGGGAGGGAGACTACGGAGTGTGTGGGAGGGGGTGAGTACTCATCGCACTATACCTGCCCACTAAGCAGCGGGGCGGCAACATGCTGTTCCCAGATTTGCATGTCAACATAGTCCTGCCCATGTTGACATGAAATGACCGGAAGCAGCAAAATCGCGGCAGGAGCGGTCACATGACCACTTTGAGCCGGGTGAGAGGGGCTTACAGCAGGGCAGGTAAGTGGTCTCTATCTACTTACCTGCCCCAATGTAGCCCAATAGTGAAATA
This sequence comes from Anomaloglossus baeobatrachus, assembly GCF_048569485.1. Taxonomy (NCBI): domain Eukaryota; kingdom Metazoa; phylum Chordata; class Amphibia; order Anura; family Aromobatidae; genus Anomaloglossus; species Anomaloglossus baeobatrachus. Next base: position 103,150,201 of record NC_134362.1, read on the forward strand.
ATAAAAAAAAGTCAAAATAAGCCGGATAACCCCTTTAAAGATGTTGTTCCTCGTTCCTGTGGCAGCACACATCGCTGTGAGTGACACCGCAGGAGCGAGGAACCTCACCTTACCTGCGTCCCGCCCGCAATGAGGAAGGAAGAAGGTGGGCGGGATGTTCGTCCCGCTAATCTCCGCCCCTCCGCTTTGATTGACCGGCCGCTTAGTGACGTCGCGGTGACATCGCCGTGGCGCTGAACGCACCTCCCCCTTGAGGGAGGGATTGTACGGCAGTCACAGCGACGCCACCGACCAGGTAAGTGCGTGTGACGATGCCGTAGCGATAATGTTCGCTGCGGCAGCGATCACACGATATCGCGTGCTCAACGGGGGCGGGTGCTTTTGCGTACGATATCGCTAGCAATTGCTAGAAATATTGTAACGTGTAAAGCCCGCTTTAGTCCTAGATTAAGTAATGGCAGGCATCTACCTTAGACACCCTCCATCACTAATCTGTAAGTCAAATATAATAAACACAAACACCGAAATAATGCTTTATTTGGAATAAAAGACAAAAAAACCACCCTCTTTCACCACTTTATTAACCCCAACACAACTCTCCAGGTCTGACATAATCCATACAAGGTCCCACAATGCTTCCAGCACTGCTACATATCTCACAGTGAGCGTCGTAGAACAAGTTTGCCCGCTGGGAAGTTCAGGTCGCAACTGAACTGAGCCGCACGCTCAGCGGTGACGTCACTCAGGTTTTCCGCGGCCGCAGCATGACCACGGCCTCCACCTGTGATAGTAAATCACCTGAGTGACGTTCGCTGATCGCACGGCTCACTTCAGTTGCTTTGTGGAGCTCACAGTGGGTAGTCTTGTTCTATGGCCGCTCGCTGTGATGTAGCAGAGCTGGAAGCGGCGTGGGACCTTGTGTAGATTATGTTGGACCTAGAGGGGTGTTGGAGGGTTAATAAAGTGGTGAAAGAGGGTACCTTTTTGTCTTTTATTTGAAATAAAGGATTTTTGGGGTTGATTATATACTTTTACTTACAGGTTAGTGATGGGGGGTGTCTCATAGATACCTGCCACCACTAAACTAGGGCTTAGTAGCAGCTGTGGGCTGTTATTGACTTTTATTACCCAGATTGCCACCGCACTAGGGCAATGGGAAGAGCCGGGCCCAGCGCCAGAATTGGCACATCTTACGGATGTGCCACTTTGAGGACGGCTGTGGGCTGCTATTGTGCCATCACTAAGCTAGCGCTTAGTAGCAGCTGTGGGCTGTTATTACCTCCTCATTACCCCAATTGCCACCGCACCAGGGCAATGGAAAGAGCCGGGCCCAGCGCCAGAATTGGCACATCTTATAGATGCGCCACTTCTGGGCTGACTGTGGGCTGCTCTTGTTAGGCTGGAAAGGGCCAAATAATGATGGCCCTTACCACCCTAGTAATATCAGCCCACAGTTGTATGCTGTACCTTGGCTGGTTTTAAAAAAAAATGGGGGGACCCCACATCATTTTTTTTATTAAATAAATCAAATAATTAAAAAAAAAAAAAAAAAAGCATGGGATTCCCTCTATTTTTCATAACCAGCCAAGGTACTGCACACAGCTGAGGGATGCAGCCTGCAGCTGCTGCTGTTCCTGTGCTGGATCTGAAAAACGTCATTTTTTTTTACAAAAATAAAATAAAAAAAAAAACAGCTGACCAAGCTAGCTACTCCTCTATAGAGCTTTTCTGTTATTTCTTTCTATCTATTCTATATGTTCTTTCTATTATCTATGTATTATCTGTTATCTATCTATTATGTGTTATCTAGCTACTATATATTTGTTATATATCTATTATCTGTTATTTACCTATTATCTATTTTCTATCTATTCTAGCTATCAATTATCCTATCCTATCTCCTTAAAAAAGACATTAAGGCTATGTGCGCACGTGTGCGCTCTGCACCGCACCTAAAAGGTGCGCTTCAGAGCGCAGCTGAAAAGCTCCGTTCTGAAGCGCATGGTGCCGGCAGAGAACGTGCACTCTGCATACTGCTTCTCCCTATAGACAGTATGCAAACCGCACGGAAGAAGTGACATGTCACTTCTTAGAACGCAGCGATTCGGGCAGCAGCCGAATCGCTGCGTTCTAATATGCCACGTGCGCACGGCTCCTGCACAATCTCCATAGACTGTGCAGGGGACGCAGGACGCATGCAGTTACGCTGCGCTGCAGATCGCAGCGTAACTGCATGTAATACGCACACGTGCGCACATAGCCTAACAAAAACATATCATCCTGTTGCACCATCTACCCGGTACCGCAGGGAGGCTTCTGGATTTGCGGTCTACTCCCTGGTGTTGTCCCCTGATGAACCCCTAGCACCTTTGGGGAGAAACACATCGGGACTGCGTCTCTGGACACCATCATCAGATAAGTTACCATGTTGTGGCCCACCGTAACACTCCTATGGGAGCCATTGATAATTTTTATATATATGATGTTTTTAGTCAGTGTAGGGTATAACAGGGTGATTTAGGGATTCCTGTCGGTGAATGAGGGCGCCACAACCCTAGGGCATCATACCCTCCATTGCTATGTAGGGAGAGGCAAATTGGGGCCTAATTAGGGCCAGTCTTTATCTGTTTTTATCTTTCACCTAGTTATTGTTACAATACACTCTGCACCCTACTTTTTTCTGCATTTTTGTGTGTTGTTGGTCACTTGACCTTTTAATGCTATCATGAAAAGTTAATTCTTAACGGGATTTATTCTTGTTCCTTGTTTTTCTAATTGCTGTACCCTTTCTTATCGGCTGCGGCCTGGTTTTGCATAGAATGCTGTGTATAAAGGCTGCTCTGTATGGCATAAAAAGACTCTTTATTATACTCACCTGCAGGGCGGTCAGGTTCGATAGGCGTCTTGGTCCGGCGCCTCCTATCTGCTTGAAATTGCCGTCCTCTTTCCCTGCTTTGTGTGGATGACACATCTTACGTCATCCATACAGAGGCCTCCATCGCGCTTCTGCGCACACACACGCTCACTTCCTGCTGAGGGCAGATCTAAGCATTGTAGTGCACAATTACAGGAGGTCTTGACCATTTGCCGCTCCTGCGAGCAGGAGGAGAACCTGTAATATTTACAAAATCATATCTACAATACAATTTGAAAATAAAGTGGACAACGCCTTTCACATATTTATTGAGTGGGTTGCCCATTTTGCCTCTATGGCATGAAAAAATAAAAATGGAGCGATCCTTGCTGATCTGTGGCTCCTGACCTGACACTTCATGCACCCCTGCCAGTCTCTACTTTCTTCTGGGCTGATAAAAATCCATCAAAGGGGATTGTCAGAAAATAGAGAAAAGAAGGGGCCTCAATATGGAATGAAGATGGCAAAGGACTTCTTTTTATGCCATTCAGTTCTTTTTTTAATAGTGGACCAGCTTTTTAGGCATGTGTCATATGTGGGCCCTGCTGATGATTTACGTTGTGATGCCAGTCTGTCACTTATCTTTTTTTTTGTTATTTATTGAAAGTATTTTGGAATGATATGACATAGTTAAGGTGTCACTCCCAATCACTTCTCTAATGGAGAGTGGATTTGTACTCTCTACATGGAGAAAAAGGCAGTGGTAAATTTTTAACAACCTCCGGAAGCTCAGTGCTAGTGAGTAAAATGCCATTAAGAAGCCTTAGCAGCGATGGGCTCTGTATACCCTGCATTACTGTGTTCCCAGAGCCCTGCTGTGTGCTTGTTCTGCTTTCCTAGAAGCCTGTTAAAGAACCTCTGAGAGCATGTGTAGGACCCTGGATGTTAATAGATAATTGGGGTAGATGGCAGGATGGAAGAACAGGCGAACATGTGGTCTTGGGCTCCAGCACTCCACTCCACAGACCTTTATAGTGGAATAACAGCAGATGCTCACTTTGTTTAACCCTTTGGTTCCTTGAAGGGGCCAAAATCACGTTGCTTTGCACATCTTGCTCATCTCTTGTTTTGCCTACGGGCTTAGACAACCTACTTTCAGGATTGGGCTGCTAAATATACAGTGCACACGTACACAGCTGCTGTCTCTAGCAACATGCACATATGAGAATGTATTATATGGGTACATTTGGGCATTTTATAGAAATACATCCTTTGAATAAACACACATTCCATACATAAAACTTATTTCGCTCTGCGATAGGAGAATCTTTCACATGTGCAGGGATAAATTAATATGTGAAGACTCCTAGTTATCACCCCGTGTTTAGTTGTTAGATAGGGATAAATAGGACATTTAGTGAATTATTGCTGCTGTTCACTGATCTGCTTAAGCTCTATAGATTTGTTGTTGTTGAACCTTGAACCAGTTGAAGACTAACCCTCAGAATGAAGGCCCAGTCACACACAACGACTTACCAGCGATCCCAACAACGATACGACCTGACATGGATCGCTGATAAGTCGCTGGGAGGTCGTTGGTGAGATGTCGCACAGTCAGACCTTACTAACGACACAGTAACAATCGGCAACCTGTATAACGATCTTGGCGGGCATTGTGACCGTTTTAAGAGGTCGTTGGTATGCGTCAAACACAGCGATGCGTCCTGCCCAGTAGGACATCGCCTTTGAAGAAAGTGGTCCGGACCATTCGGCAATGACTAGCGATCTCACAGCAGGGGCCTGATCGCTGGTAGGTGTCACACATAATGAGATCGCTGGCGAGATTGTTGCGGTGTCACAGAAAGTGTGACTCAGCAACAATCTCGTTAGTGATCTCTTTTTGTGTAACGGGGCCTTTAGGGTATTGGGCAGACAATGTCTTTTTGAAGCTGAGAAACTCAAAGTTTTTCAAGAGCAAGACTCTCCAGGAAGCGTCGGGCTCTTTTTTTTTTCCTGAAGCATCTTTTTTGTAGGGATTTTTGTTGTTTCTTGAGCGATTTTTGTGAGGTTTTTGGCAAATGACATTTTGGGGGGGGGGGGGTGAGTTTAGCGTTTCCCCAATGGTTTTTTTTTGTTTTTGTTTTTTTTTTTTAACTAATGGTTTCTAGTCATTTTTTAAACTCCATAGAATAATGAAGAAACTGCTAGCTGTTTTTTTGCAAACAACACTGGCAAGGCACTCAAAAAGACTCTTGTAAGTCTTGACATCTTTTTAGCCTTCCATTGACTTGTATTGTAAAACATGGGGTGCATTTGGAAATCTTAAGTTGTTAAAATACTCTCAAAAGAGTGAAAATATGAACAGTAAGTTGTTATCATATAGAAATTTATATGTTCATTGCTTTGAGCTTTTTTGAGAGCTTTTTTCAGGCAGGTTTCAGAACTGACCGTTTGAAAAAGATATTATGTGTATACACTGTGGTACATTGACTCACTCGGCTGCCTAAAGAGGTAGAAAAAGGAATGGTTTCCTTTTAAATCTTCCACTGGTTTATTCAAGGCTTCATAAACCAGCACAAAAAATGCATAAACCAGACTTGAACAGCCTTTCCGACTTAAGGAAAACAGAGTTCAACAGCCCTTACAACTGCCCGCTCAGGAAAAAGGTTCAAGTTTTCTCAATATGCAGGATTTTACCAGTAACCATCTTATATATTCCCCCCCTGCCCAAAACCGGGTGATTTGGCACCTCCCATCAATAAACAGGGATGCCTTGACAAAGAATCTGCACTACCATGTAATTTCCTGGGCCTATTCTTTACATGGAAGCCAAAGTCCTGGAGCACTAGAAACCACCTAGTCACCAGGGCATTCTTTCCCCTCCTTTCCCTCATTCAGCCCAGGGGCGCATGATCTGACACCAACCTGAACTTTGGGCCTAATAGTTAGAACTTCAAGGTGTCAACCACCCATTTAATGGCTAAACATTCTTTCTCCACAATAGCGTAGTACTTTTCACAGAAGGAGCGTTTGCTACTCAGGTATATTATTGAATGTTCCTCGTCAGTTATTTCCTGGGACTCCAAACTCGACCTCTAAAGTGTCCATTTGGACCACGAATTCCTTATTGAAGTTGTGTTCTACCAAGACCAGCGGGCTAGCTTCAACTTCTGGAAAGCCTTCTCTGCATCGAATGTCCACTTGGCCATTGACAACTTTGTCCTTAAGGAAAACGATCAGGAGTGTGGCTATCAAGGCAAAGTTCGGGATAAACCGCCGATAATATTCCTCAATTCCCAGAAACGCTCTAACCTGCTTATATGAGAACTTTTATGGCCAATTATGGATTGCTTGTACTTTATTTACTTGCAGCTTAATTTCGCCCATACCGATGATATACCCTGAGTATTTGGCCTCCTCCTTTCCCATGGCACACTTCTTTCGGATTACTGTAAACCCAGCCTTCCTCACTGCAGCAAGTACCAACAGGACCTTCTACAGAGGACTTCCTCAATCTGAGCTGAAAATGTAATCTAGGTAAACCAGAACGTACTTCTTGTGGGGAGCTAGGATCCAGTCCATAGCCCTTTGTAATGTGGCTGGGGCTTCCTGCAAATCCAACGGCATCCTGGGGTACCGTAAGCAACCTTCAGGCATAGAGAAGGTCATTTTCTCCTTGGAATTTTGGAACATGGGGATTTGCTGTGAGCTTATTGACATTGGGCATTGGATACACATCGAATTTGGAGACTTCACTCGATTACTTATAGTCTTTGCAGAATCTCAAAATGCCATTAGGTTTCGGCACTTAGACAATGGGGCTGGACCACCTGTTCTTAGACTCCTCAATGACAACCAGACTCAACATTCTCTTCACCTCCTTCAAAATCACCTCCCGGCGGGCTTCAGTGATCCAATACTGCTTTAAGTTTACCTATACATGCGGTTCCATCAAGACTTCGGGCTCCATGATCTGCGTACATCCCAACAATTCTGAAAACAGGCTTTGGTTTTGCTGGATTCTGGTCCGGTGACAGTTTGTCTGCCACCATGACATCCTCTAATTTGGCGTTATGACGAACACCAAGTACGGAGATTCAATTGGCTCCCTATCTTGCCAAGGCTTGATCAGGTGGATGTGGTATACTTGATAGGGCTTTCTTCTTCCCAGCTGGGGGATATTATAATTCACCTCACCAAGTTTTTCTACCACTTCGTACGGGCACTGTTGAACCTCTCTACTAGACTGTCTGCCTGTGGATGGTATACTAATGTCTTCAGTTGTGTAATCTAGAGGGTTTTACACAACTCTCTCATTACTTTGGACATGAAAGGGGTGTCTTGGTCTATCAGGATCTTCTTTGACTGGTCCTAACCAGGAGAAGATATAGACCAACTCCCTGGCAATACTTCTAGCCAAGGAGTTCTTTAGTGGTACCACCTCCCGGGTACCGTGTTGCATAGTCCAAGACAACTAGTTTATTTTGATGCCCTCTGGCGGACATGACCAGGGGTTCCACTAAATCTATCACAGTTCAGTCAAATGATACCTCTATGACGGATAAAGGCACTAGGGGAGTAGTGAGAAACTGGAGCGATTAGTTGACAAATGGGACAGGACCTGCATAGTTCATAATCTTTCGATGACATCCGGACCAGTAGAACCTCTGAAGGATCCGCCTTTCGGTTTTGTCTGCACCCAGATGACCACCCAAAACATAAGAATGGGCCATGTCTAACACCCTTTGCCTGTAGGACCCTAGTACTGACAGTTGCTTTATTACTTCACCTCTCAGCTTGGTAACCCAATATAGCAAATCCCCATTTACCTCGAAATATGGGAATCTGGTATTGTGCTCCCAGTTTAGAACAGTAATATTGTCAAAAATGCCCCTTAAGTGTAGCGTCCCTCATTTGAGCAGCTTTGGACGTCTTCTCACCTCCATTGACCCCGAACACTGAGTGAGGCTTTCATTTACCTGCTGGATCACACCCTAGAGTGACGATATATGAACAGCCATCCCACCCATCTCATTGACTGTTCACAAAAACCCAACACTTGTCATGGCCGATTAACTATCAAAGCACATAGCATGCTGGAGCCTGCATCCGGGTTTCACATTACCAAAGCTATTAATTTTGGTGAAACATATCTCCCCTCAAGCATTTTACCAATGACCATCTTACAATACTTTTAATAAGAGAGTACTCGTACCGGTAACCAAAATTACCAATTGTTTTACACCAGAATTCTGATGTAAGTACTTGATAAATCAGGCCAAATGTAGCTAGTATTATAGCCCCCAAAGGTGTCAACTCCTGAGTTTCCTATAGTGTTGGTCAGCCTGCAACTGTACTGTGATGGTAAGACTCCATCTATACTACATATTATTAATTTGGGGCTAACAGAACTGGAGAACCACCTTTGCATTCTTGTTACAGAATAAGCACAACAGTACTCATGTCAGTCGAAGCTGAAAAAGCAAATGTAGGGTATGCAAAATGCAAGAATGTAGAATTCAGTTTTCAATTCGGTATTGTAAAAAAGATATGTGTGCTGAGTAGAGTTCAAAGGCATCTACTAGATTACTAAATTGCATGTAGGGTTTTTCTTAGACTTCGCCCCCACTTGTGTTTAACACCAACGAATGCAATCCGATAAAACATCGGATTGCACTCACACCAGTGTTAAATAATGAGGCAATGTCCATCTACTATTTATTCCTCATGTCGAATTGGCATGGGAACAAAAAATGTCAGCATACTGCGTTTGGCAGTGAGTCTCGCATCAACTGCACTCATACAAGTCTATGGGTGCATGTGAAACATCGGCTTATATATGATATATGCACAAACAGGCAGCAGAGAAGATGACGAGATCACTCTTTCTCCTCTACACCTCTGATCCAATCGCAAGATCGGACGCAGTTGCATGACATTCGTCTCACGCTCGCAGCAGAGGCTGAGCCGAGTGTTATTAGCATATCACATCTGATGCTCTTGCAAGTGTGAGCGAGGCCTTACAATGAAAATCTATGGAACTTGGGTACGTTCAGCTTGGAAAAATGGAGCATTAAAGGGGTTACCCGGGACTGTGTGCTAAATTCCAGTCTTTTCGGCCTGGAATCAATCTCTGCCTGCACACAGTGGTCACAGACCGCTCCTGATGGCAATTCAGTGGCTTCTGCTGATGTCACGTTCAAAATGGAGTAGAGAAGGGGTTTGTTGATGTCCTGGTCCTGAGGAAGAGGTTTCGACCTCGAAATGCGTAGAATGATGAAATAAAAAAAGATATTATTCATCAACATCTCTACATCTTCATTTGGCTGATGCGTGGTGTTAACCCCTTCTCTACTCCATTTTGAAGGCTCATGTGACGCCCTGGCAAAACCAGGTAATCACAGATAGACCACTGCACAACACCTTCCCTCATTTAGGAAACACACAGCCGACCTGAAACCCTAGTCACCCCCCTTAGGGAAAGATAGACACACCAGTGGGTGGGACCAGGCGTTTGGACACGCCCACCCAGGGGTCTAGACAGCCCGGGGCGGGAAAACAAGTAGATTAAGTTTGTACTTCAAGTGGAGAGGAGTGTGGGCTGTAGCTAAGGGTAGCTCCAGCAGAGGAAGTTCAAGTTGAACGGTACCAGGGTAGGAGCCCTGGTGCCTTTGGCTAGGTGGCAGACGGTGGTCTCCGTCAGAAGGAGACGGGAAGACGGCCCGGCAGAACCAAGCTGGACCGGGACAGGGTTGTAGCCTGCCGATAATGACACAGGGAACCGACCCGGAAACCGGAGCACAAAGGGGGGTACTCGGACCCTTTAGCCAGGACCGGAAACAAGCAGCCTGGTTAATTAACCGATTGAGGCCAGGACTAGAGGTCCTGTCCCACCCAAAGTCCCTCATAGAAGATAACAGCACACCGATAGAGATAGGAGGTCACCTCCAGGGCCCATAGATCCCACGGGCCAGCGTCTGTGGGCACGGCTCCTTAGGCCACATCCAGCCGAGAGCGGACTCCTGAGTTCCAGACTAGGAAGTCCACCTTACACAAAGTCAGTTCAGAGGAAAAGGATAGAAATCCCCAGCCCGGGTGGGGGATCCGAATGCAACCGGCCGCGGCGCCGGCCACCAGCACCTTGGTTTACCAGAGACTCGTGTGATTTATTGACTGTGGGTAATCAGACATCCCCGTGCCATCCCTATACCCTGCACAGAGACACTAGGTCCCGGGGCAACCATCCCTACCCACGCAGGGGTTAACATCCAGTTGCCACTACATCTCTCCCGTGTGCCCCATAACAGCAGCGGTGGTGTCCCAACTCACCACACACCGTGGGTGGCGTCACGAACTTAATACGGCCTAGCCCGTACATCTACGTCCCCCTTTTTATTCGGCGTGCCCGCGAGACCCCCGGGTCCGGGGACCCTCGAGCCACCCCCCTTAGGAGGTCCGGGTCCGAGCAGCGGCGGCTGCTGGCACGGGGCGGCACACTCATCCACGTGCTGCTGCAGCAGACGCCATTATCTTATGCTTATCAGTGGTTGTGACTCTCACAACCACAGTAGGTGAGTGTATATCTCCTATATACTACACTTGTCATCTGGTGTTACACTATCAGCGCTTCTTATTTTAGATTTATTAGCTGATGTCACGTGGACAGAGCAGAGTCTTCTCTTCTGCTCTCCGCTGTTGAGCAGGTGCGACTGCTGATGTCATGCTGATTGACATCCACCTCCTTGCTACTTAACTGCAGGGATCTGGTTGTCAATCAGCATGATGACTGCAGTCACGTCTCGTGGACAGAGCAGACTGGAAGAGGAAAAGCGTGGGGTAGAACAGGCAGCTAGTGGGGTAGAACAGGCAGCTAGTGGGGTAGAACAGGCAGCTAGTGGGGTAGAACAGGCAGCTAGTGGGGTAGAACAGACAGCTAGTGGGGTAGAAGAGGGATCTACCTGCCTGTTCTTAGACCCATATTGAACAAAATAATAGTTCCAGATTATGCCTTTAAAGTTACATTCACACATATCTGTGAAATGTCCAAGTGCTCTCTAATGTTTTTTTTATCTTACAGCATACAGAGCACTAACATTTCAAGGATCTATTCACACATCTGTGAAAATCACAGATCTTCCTGAGAGATCCCTGAGACTCAGACCATATTCTATTCTGTGCGGCATTTCCCCATAGACATGCATTAGATGTGGAGATTCCACTGGTAAGAAAGGCTTTTATAATCTGTTTACCTTTTAGTAATGCATGTAATTGGCACCTAAAGGAAACGCAGCATCAAAAACGTAATAAAAAAATTCAAGTAAAGGTGCGAAGATGGTGCAGAAATCCTGCAGCGCCAAACACTCAATGGGTACTGATCGTGGCAATATGGCCTTAGGGGTACTTTACGCGCTGCGACATCGCTAACGAATGCTAGCGATGTCGAGTGCGATAGCACCCGCCCCCGTCGCTCGTGCGACATTTGGTGCTCGCTGCCGTAGCGAACATTATCGCTACGGCAGCATCACACGCACTTACCTGTGCAGTGACGTTGCTGTGACCGCCAAACAATCCCTCCTTCATGGGTGAGGTGCGTTCGGCGTCCTAGCGACGTCACTGCGGCGTCACTAAGCGGCCGGTCAATAGAAGCGGAGGGGCGGAGATGAGCGGGACGTAACATCCCGCCCACCTCCTTCCTTCCGCATTGCCGGTGGACGCAGGTAAGGAGATGTTCGTCGCTCCCATGGTGTCACACATAGCGATGTGTGCTGCCACAGGAACGACGAACAGCATCGTATTGGTGGCAGCAGCGATGAAATGAACGTGTCATCGATCACCGTTTTGGAACGATTTTGCGATTATTGATCGTTGCTCGTTAGTGTTACACTCTGCAATGTCGCGTTGGACACACCGGCGCCGGATGTACGTCACTAATGATGTGACCCCGACGATATATCGGTAGCGATGTCGAAGCGTGTAAAATACCCCTTAGAGTAGAGTGAACGACCCCAGGGAACAGCAAAGGCAGATGCTATAGTTAGATCCTTATTTAATTGTTTGAAATTGAGGGTTTAAGATTGAATTAATCAAAGGTAGAATGTGATAGATATTGATAGTAACCAGCTCCACTTTGTTACCAATAAACAGCTCGTATTTTTGGAGAATAACTCCTGTAGTGAAGATCCATTCATTTTGTCAATATTTTTTTTTTATGTTATTTCTATGATAAAAAAAAAAGTCTAAGAGCAGCCTCAACAACCTGTCACTTCTGAGTGGCAGCAGCCGACTGAAAAGTCAGACTTGACATTAAACTTCTAATAACCTATAGCCTTCGCTGACGCTGATATGTTGTAAAATCCAGCTGGAATGAGTGTTTGGGAACAGTGTGAAATACACTTTTGAAGGTGTTGTAACACAGAGGTCATGTTTTGTTCTCTGGGCAATATTTTTCATTATAGCCCTGTTAGATTTTTAGATTTTGATTGCCAGGCATTACTTTTATATTGTTAACTGTTTGTGCACATCATTTTCAATAGGAAATTATCTAGATGAGGCTATCCATGAAACTGTGAGGTCCAGCATGCAGCTTTTCACACCTTTGGACTATCATGACTTTCAATTGGTTATGGAAGTTTTTGGAAAAATTGTCTGAAAGACTTATGCATGAAAATCTTGAATTCTCATTATTTCTCTCTAAATTATTGGGGCACATTGTATTCCAACATTCATAGTGCTCTTGTTATATACTCCCCTGCCCATGGTCTGAGCTGATCACCTGTCAGGTGCCTCTGCTTCATTCCATTCTCCTGAATACACCATTGGATGACCAAACTGGTTTGACCCTTGGCCTGCTTAAATCTTTTCTGCCACAACCTGGACCCTTACACAGCCTTCCCTGACTACGCATTTGTTATTTGTCTCTTTGGTTCCAATCTGAGGTTGATCCCTCAGCCAGCTTCACCGGTCAGCAACTACTTTGCATGCGCAACCCAGGGACCCCTGCAGCAAATGTTTGCCTTGAGTTAACCCATTGTTCCTGCTATTCTTTGGGGATGTGTTTTTTCTTGACTTTTTGAAACCACAGTATGGTTCCTTCATTTTGTGGTGTAGTATAGATGTTCTAAAAGGGTTACAAGGACTCATAAGCTGTAGGTGTCCTTACATACTCAGTAAAGTATATAGACATATTCATGCCATTCTTCATCTGTCTTATCCTTCAAACCATTCTATAGATGTTTCATGATGTACGACAATTTAAAGCCCAACTCAGTTGAAAATTTAAAGGCTCTTACTCGAGTATTATTGTCTTTAAATCTTTTAACTCTTCTTCTCCTTTTGACTTCTAAGGAACTTCAATATGGAGGCTTGTTTGGCAGTGTCTTTATATCAGAAAGCTGTTTTAATTTCTCCATACTCATAAGAAGCCATCACTATTGACAATTTCAGAGCTATTAAAACACATGCTTACTAGAGGTCATACCGTGTCAGAAATGTATTGACCCCTTAGTAAGGCTACATTCCCACAATGGGTATTTGGTGACTTTTTGATGTTTCACATTTTCCACAGCATTTCTGAACCTACAGTATTCTTTAAATAAGGTTACTTGCATATTGTATGTTTTTTCGTTAAATTTTTAGTGCATTTTTTCTTGCACTTTTATCATGTTTTTAACTATTTTATCTTTTTGGGGTGTCATGTTTTAAATAAAGGTACTTAGAGTTATTTGGCTCTGACAAAACTTAATTGATACCGTCATGTGCAGATTACATGTGCTTTCAATGTGTTTTGCTATCCACTTTGCTATTACTGTAAGACGCTGCTCTTTTTCTGCTGTGAAAATACAAAGCATCAAAAACTCACTAAAAGCGCATTATGGGAATTTAGCCCAAAAGAAAGAAAGCTAAGGCAACTCTATATAGCTGATCTCAGGAAAGCTGCCCCAGATCTCGGCATCCTATACCAGTTTGGGTATTGGATATATACGGAATGGCTTCATATTTTTTTACTGGTTTTGACCTAGGCTTTTAAGTGCTTACTTAAATAGATGTTGACATGCTGTGATTCATACAAATCAAGTCTAAAGGCCCAATCACACTAAACAACTTACCAGCGATCCCAACAACGATCCAACCTGATAGGGATCGCTGGTAAGTTGCTAGGAGGTTGCTGGTGAGATGTCACACTGCGACGCTCCAGCGATCCCACCAGCAACCTGACCTGGCAGGGATCGCTGGAGCGTGGCTACACGAGTTGTTGGTGAGCTCACCAGCAACCAGTGACCAGCCCCCAGCCAGCAGCGCCGCGTGGAAGCGATGCTGCGCTTGGTAACTAAGGTAAATATCGGATAACCAACCCGATATTTACCTTTGTTACCAGCGCACACCGCTTAGCGCTGGCTCCCTGCTCTCCTAGCTACAGTACACATGGGGTTAATTACCCAATGTGTACTGCAGCTACATGTGCAGAGAGCAGGAGCCGCGCACACTGCTTAGCGCTGGCTCCCTGCTCTCCTAGCTACAGTACACATGGGGTTAATTACCCGATGTGTACTGCAGCTACATGTGCACAGAGCAGGATCCGGCACTGACAGTGTGAGAGCGGCGGACGCTGGTAACGAAGGTAAATATCGGGTAACCAAGGTAAGGGCTTGTTGGTTACCCGATGTTTACTGTGGTTACCAGAGTCCGCAGAAGCCGGCTCCTGCTGCCTGCACATTTAGTTGTTGCTCTGTCGCTGTCACACACAGCGATCTGTGCTTCACAGCGGGAGAGCAACAACTAAAAAATGGCCCAGGACATTCAGCAACAACCAACGACCTCACAGCAGGGGCCGGGTTGTTGCTGGATGTCACACACAGCAACATTGCTAGCAACATCGCTGTTACGTCACAAAAGTTGTTCGTTAGCAGCGATGTTGCTAGCGATGTTGCTAGCGATGTTGTTTAGTTTGACTGGGCCTTTATGCATACCCTAAAAGAAATAAAGATGAAATGAAGAGCCTGCTATCGTTTAGAGGCTACAGTATGTGAATTACAGCCCATAACACTGATAACAGTATAACTGCGTGCAGACCACAGATCAGCCAGTTACTTCAGCAGAAACAGCTGAGCAGAGGGAAATTTAAAGGGCTAAAGGTTTGGTCCTTTACAACGCAAAAAATATTAATAGGTTAGTTAAACATAATATGTCTTGGATATTTCCATCGAGGGTGCAGATAGCCAAGAGTAATGGTCGGTCTTATTTCAATAAGTGATTTTTTTTTTTAAATCATGTATTGGCGCTTAGTAATGAATAAACTGTCATTAATTTACCTCGTATTACAATAATTGATTTATATTTTCAGTGATTCTTTATCAAGGAGCGTTTACAACAGATTAGGATATCTGAACTATTTCCTTTCATTGCAGTTGTACTTGCACAATGTGGGAGAGAAGAAGAAGAGAGTCTTTACCACACCCACTCTACATACAAACAGGCCTCTTCCAGTAAAGGTACTGTCACACATAACGAGATCGATAGCGAGATCACAGCTGAGTCACGGTTTCCGTGACGCAGTAGCGATCCCGTTAGCGATTTTGTTATGTGTGACACCTACCAGCGATCCGGCCCCTGCTGTGAGATATCTAGTCGTTGCAGAATGGTCCAGGCCATTCTCTTCAAAGATATGTCCTGCTGGGCAGGACACATCGCTGTTTGACACTATGTGACAGGGTCACAGTGACTGCTGAGATCGTTATACAGGTCACTATTGCGACCTGTATTGTTCCTGCATCGTTGGTAAGATCTGACTGTGTGACATCTCACCTGCGACCTCCCAGCGACTTACCTGCGATCCCTATCAGGTCGCCTCGTTTTTGGGATCACTGGTAAGTCGTTGTGTGTGACTGGGCCTTTAGTTAGAAATTATAGACGCAGGAACCTTTTTTTTTGTAAAATCCCTTTTCATAAGGGGACCTTCATACTTTAGCGATGCAGCAGCGATCCGACCAGCGATCTGACCTGGTCAGGATCGCTGCTGCATCGCTACATGGTCGCTGGTGAGCTGTCAAACAGGCAGATCTCACCAGCGACCAGTGACCAGCCCCCAGCCAGCAGCGACGTGCAAGCGACGCTGCGCTTGCACGGAGCCGGCGTCTGGAAGCTGCGGACACTGGTAACTAAGGTAAACATCGGGTATGGTTACCCGATGTTTACCTTAGTTACCAGCTCACACCGCTTAACTTAGCGTGTGCAGGGAGCAGGAGCCGGCACTGGCAGCGTGAGAGCTGTGGAGGCTGGTAACGAAGGTAAATATCGGGTAACCACCTTGGTTACCCGATGTTTACCTTAGTTACAGCTTACCGCAGGCTGTCAGATGCCGTCTCCTGCTCCCTGCACATTTAGGATTGTTGCTCTCTCGCTGTCACACACAGTGATGTGTGCTTATCAGCAGGAGAGCAACAATAAAAAAACGAACCAGGGCTGTGTGTAACGAGCAGCGATCTCACAGCAGGGGCCAGATCGCTGCTCAGTGTCACACACAGCGAGATCGCTAATGAGGTCACAAAAAACGTGACTCAGCAGCGATCTCAGTAGCGATCTCGCTGTGTGAAGTACCCCTAAGTCTTTTTTTCGGTTAGTACAACCAGTTAGTTGCATCAGAGATGGAGCATGCTTACTCTCTTTTACTCATGCCAGGACAGCCACTTAACCCCTTCAGCCTCCTAGCATTTTGCGTTTTTCCAGGGGGTTTTTCCCCTCTCTTTCTTCCAAGAGTCGTAACTTTTTTATTTTTCTGTCAATCTTGCCATATAAGGGCTTGATTTTTGCGGGACGAGTTGTAGTTTTAAATGGAACCATATGTTTTACTATATAGTGTACTGAAAAACACCAAAAAAATTCCAAGTGCGGAAAAATTGCAAAAAAAAGTGTGATCGCACAATAGTTTTTGGAATATGTTATTCACCGTGTTCACTATATGGTAAAACTGATGTGTCGAAGTGATGCCTGAGGTCGGTGCGAGTTTGTAGACACCAAACATGAATAGGTTTACTTGTATCTAAGGGGTTAAAAAAATTCACAAGCTTGTCCAAAAAAAGTGGCGCACATTTTGCGCCATTTTCCGAAACCCGTAGTGTTCTCATTTTTCTGTATCTATGGCTCAGTGATAGCTTATTTTTTGCGTCTCGAGCTGACGTTTTTACCTGTTCCATTTTTGCGCAAATGCTACGTTTTGATCGCCTGTTATTGCATCTTGTGCAAAATTTGTGGCGACCAAAAAACATAATTTTGGCGTTTCAAATTTTTTTTGCTGCTACGCCATTTACCAATCAGATTCATTGATTTTATATTTTGATAGATCGGGCATTTCTGAACGCAGCGATACCAAATATGTGTATATTTTTTAATTTTTTAACCCTTTAATTGTCAATGGGGTAAAAGGGGGGTGACTTGAACTTTTAGGCTCTGTGCGCACTGGGAAATGGAATTTTCTTGAGAAAATTCCGCATGTCCTCAAAGATTACCGCACCCGCGGTAAAAAACCGCGGGAAACCGCATCCGAAAACCGCATGCGGTTTGCCGCGGTTTGCTGCGGTTTTGCCGCGTGCGGGTTGGGGTGTGCTTTATTGCATTCAATGCAATAAAGCACATTGAAGAAAAAAAAAATACATTTAATTCTGATAGTGGATAGACAGAAGAATAGATAGAGGGATAGATAGATAGACAGACAGAGGGATAGATAGAGGGATAGAGGACAGATCGCTGCATTTCCCACGGTCGGCAGCGAGTTCACATTACCGGCCGTGGGAAATGACCGGTAATTACCTCTGCTGTCTGCTGCATTCAGCCTGTGTCTGTGACAGTCGCGGCTGAATGGAAGCAGCGCAGGACGTCGGACCTGTGGATTACGCCGGAGCTTTGTTTGGGGGGGGTTAATAAAATGGTGAACGAAGCTTGTTGGTTTTATTTAAAATAAAGGATTTTTCTGTGTGTGTGTTTTATTCACTTTACTTACAGGTTGATCATGTCAGCTGTCACATAGACGCTGCCATGATCAAGCCTGAAGTTAATGGCGGTGGTCCCCCATCACCATTAACCCCTTGTATTACCTTGCCACCACTGCTACTACACGGTGGCAAGAAGAGCCGAGGACACGCCGGTATTGTCGCATAATGCATGCGACAGTCCTGGGGCAGCTGCGGCTGATATTCTCGGCTGCGGGAGGGGGAGTGAGGCAGGGGACATTAACCCTGCCCCTCTCCCTCCCCAGCCTGAGAATACCGGGCCGCCGCTGTGTGCTTACCTCGGCTGGAAGGTAAATATGCAGTGGAGCCCACGTTCTTTGTTTTGTATATTTCCGTTTTCTTTCTATGTGTGTTCTATGTGTCTGTGTCTTTGTGTTCTATGTGTCTATGTGTTCTATGTCTGTGATGTCTGTGTGTGTGTGATGTGTGTGTTTACTCTCTGCATGGCTTCCTCTTCCTGTAATGACATCACTTCCCTGCAAAACCGCAGACAGGCGATGCACATTACCGGAGGTAAACCGCGAAATACCGCAGGGAATAACGCAGGAAAACGCAGTGAACCGCACAGAATTTGCTGCCTGCGTTATTCCCTGCGGGATTTCATGATTAACATTGAGTCAATGGAGTGAAATCCCGCAGCGATGTGCGGAAAAGAAGTGACATGCACTTGTTTTTGCTGCGGGATTCCCGCAGCAAAACATGCAGCTGTCAAATTCCGCCCAGTGCGCACAGGATTTTTTTTCTCCATAGGATTTGCTGGTGATTCACTGCAGAGATGTTATGAACATTTTCTGCAGCGAAACATGCAGCAAATCCGCGGAAAATCCGCGGCAAAATCCGGTAAGTGCGCACATAGCCTTAGGTTTTTTTATTTTTTAAAACTTTTTTTTAACTTTTTTTTTTATTTTACTAGTCCCCCTAGGGGGCTATAGCGATCAGCAATCTGATCGCTCTGCCATATCTCCAGATCACAGCTACAGAGCTAAGATCTGCAGATATGGTGCTTTACTTTCAATGCCGGCTGTATTCCGGCATTGAGAGTAAATGACTCATGTTAGCTACATGCGTCATCACATGACCCTGTGCTACCATGGCAACCACCGGAAGTCACGTGATCATGTCACGTGACTTCCGATGGGGGCAGGGTAAGTCAGCATAATGGCGGTGCGCATATACATCTCGCTGCCAGATTTTGGCAGCGAGATGTAAGGGGTTAATAGTAGTGGGTGGAAGCGATTCCACTCGCAAACTAGCAGGCACACATGTCAGCTGTTGAAAACAGCTGATATGTGCGCGGATTGCCATGACTTGCCCATGGAGTAGTATGATATTGACAAAGAGACCCTGAATTCAACAATGTATCACTTAGTTTACAGGATGCAGCCGTTCTGACACTATTAGTTTTTAGATTTAACCATGAATCGGAGCTGCAAAAGCTTATCCCACCCACACCATGCACTCTATGTAAAACGTCTATAGACAGTGAGCTGCTAATCAGAAGGGAGAGGGCTAGTGTAGCCTGGGCAATAAGACAGGTATGCAAAATTTGGGTTTATGAAATTTCTTTCAAAACTAATGCCTGATTCTTATGTTTGCATATGCCCTGATTTTAAATAATACTTCAATTTTTAACCATCACATATGGATTTTTCAGAAAATGCACATGAAATTAAGTACAAACAAGATGGACAAGATTTTTTTTTATTGTATCCAAAAAATGTACACAATATTATATATATACATTTATTTACTATTCATTCTGCAACTTTATTGGAAATTATTTTTTATGCCTTTTCCTTTTCTTTTCAAAGCTTCTCTTGATATTTTTCTCTTATAGACAGCCTGCGGATCTTCTCTGTAAAGCATCCAGCAATAGTTCCCCATCATGTTCATGTTCCTTCTACTTTGGTATTGTGATTCCATCCCCTTGATATCGTGATGAAATCTTTCTCCTTGCTCTTTGATAACAGCACCAAGGTTTTCAGGAAAGTAGTCCAATTGAGAATGTAAACAATGTAAATTCAAATTAATCAGACAACCCAAGACTTTGAGTGTGCTCACATGAGCCATATGACTTGCACAGAGTCTCACATCGCATCATCTGGCACAGTCACACAGTCTCCAGACAGGAGCGAGTTATCTGCACAGAAATACATGCCGGAGAGTGTACGGCTGCGCCAGGTGATGTGATCTGATACTCCTGCGAGTCATACAGCTCGTGTGAGCACACCGTTTGAAACATTTCATTATGTTCCCCTGTTGCATAGAAATTTCTTAATGACTTAATTAAAATGTTCCAAGCCCTTTTCTCAACGGCTTTAATTTTTGTTTTAAACCCACAAAAATGCTTTACTTCAGTTTTGATTTGCACAATGCCTTTACACAGGTACTCTTAAAAGTCTCTCCTTTTGGTAGAGCTTTTACAAACTACTTCATCAGTCCAAGCTTCATGTGGAGTGGTGGCAGGAGAACTTTAGTGAGATCAACTAAACTTTCCGCAACTATGTTTTTAAGTCCAGAGTACAAAGATGTTCTCGTTGGCCAACTTTTTTTAGCTCCAGTGATGAGTCCTATCCCACCTTTCCCATTCACACAAAAAGCATGGGTGTTTTGTGTATCCTTCTTGCTGCCCTGGAGCAAAAAGAGAACTTTCAGATGACCACATATTGACCATCTTTGATCCTTGTAATTAAGCTTCTAGAGAATAAAGTCTCATAGCTTTCCTTCAAGTGCCTTACAGTAGCATAGCTTTCAGACTTTTTTTTGATGAATCAATAAGGAGTTACCACTCTCTCAGATTGTACTCAATGTTAAATTTTTCCATCAGCCCAGCAACATCACTGCAATACACTAGAGCACCCTCTTGAGAAAGGTATGGAAGGAATTCCTTTTGGACCGCTGTGGAATTCTATTCTTTTGGAAACCCTATGGGTCAATGTTTGTGAAAAAAACTCTTCATGATGGAATTTTTTCTATATGTGTACTGAGTTCAACAATCAAAAGTATATATAAATCACCTCTTACTTTTTAAACAATTTTACCAATGAAGATCCCAGATGATAAAATCTTCACTTATATGTAAACCGCACACAGGGTAATAAATCACACATCATTGAACTCTGTGTGTCAGCCTCTAGCTCCTGCTGTCTTCAGATTACAGAGGAAAAACCTACTGACAGACTCCCTTTAAGGGGTGCTTCACACACAGCGAGATCGCTGCTGAGATCGCTGCTGAGTCACGGTTTTTGTGACGCAGCAGTGACCTCATTAGCGATCTCGCTGTGTGTGACACTGAGCAGCGATCTTGCCCCTGCTGTGAGATCGCTGCTCGTTACACACAGCCCTGGTTCGTTTTTTTATTGTTGCTCTCCCGCTGATAAGCACACATCGCTGTGTGTGACAGCGAGAGAAAAACAATCCTGAATGTGCAGGGAGCAGGAGCCGGCGTCTGACAGCCTGCGGTAAGCTGTAACCAAGGTAAACATCGGGTAACCAAGGTTGTAACCCGATATTTACCTTCGTTACCAGCCTCCGCCGCTCTCACGCTGCCAGCGCCGGCTCCCAGCTCTCTGCACATGTGGCTGCAGTACACATCGGGTAACTAACCCGATGTGTACTGTAGCTAGGAGAGCAGGGAGCCAGCGCTCAGTGTGCGCGGCTCCCTGCTCTCTGCACATGTTGCAGCACAGCGACGCGTGTCGTTATGATCACTGCTTCGGCTGCTGTGTTTGAAAGCTAAGCAGCGATCATAACAGCGACTTACAAGGTCGCTGTTACGTCACAGAAAATGGTGACGTAACAGCGACGTCGTTGTCTCTGTCGCTTAGTGTGAACCCAAGCTTAACTCACACTCTGTTACATAATATTGTATATATTATATTATAATAAAGTCATATACAGTGCCTACAAGTAGTATTCAACCCCCTGCAGATTTAGCAGGTTTACACATTCGGAATTAACTTGGCATTGTGACATTTGGACTGTAGATCAGCCTGGAAGTGTGAAATGCACTGCAGCAAAAAAGAATGTTATTTCTTTTTTTATTTCTTTTTTTTTAAATTGTGAAAAGTTTATTCAGAGGGTCATTTATTATTCAACCCCTCAAACCACCAGAATTCTGTTTGGTTCCCCTAAAGTATTAAGAAGTATTTCAGGCACAAAGAACAATGAGCTTCACATGTTTGGATTAATTATCTCTTTTTCCAGCCTTTTCTGACTAATTAAGACCCTCCCCAAACTTGTGAACAGCACTCATACTTGGTCAACATGGGAAAGACAAAGGAGCATTCCAAGGCCATCAGAGACAAGATCGTGGAGGGTCACAAGGCTGGCAAGGGGTACAAAACCCTTTCCAAGGAGTTGGGCCTACCTGTCTCCACTGTTGGGAGCATCATCCGGAAGTTGAAGGCTTATGGAACTACTGTTAGCCTTCCACGGCCTGGTCAGCCTTTGAAAGTTTCCACCCGTGCCGAGGCCAGGCTTGTCCGAAGAGTCAAGGCTAACCCAAGGACAACAAGGAAGGAGCTCCGGGAAGATCTCATGGCAGTGGGGACATTGGTTTCAGTCAATACCATAAGTAATGTACTCCACCGCAATGGTCTCCGTTCCAGACGAGCCCGTAAGGTACCTTTACTTTCAAAGCGTCATGTCAAGGCTCGTCTACAGTTTGCTCATGATCACTTGGAGGACTCTGAGACAGACTGGTTCAAGGTTCTCTGGTCTGATGAGACCAAGATCGAGATCTTTGGTGCCAACCACACACGTGACGTTTGGAGACTGGATGGCACTGCATACGACCCCAAGAATACCATCCCTACAGTCAAGCATGGTGGTGGCAGCATCATGCTGTGGGGCTGTTTCTCAGCCAAGGGGCCTGGCCATCTGGTCCGCATCCATGGGAAGATGGATAGCACGGCCTACCTGGAGATTTTGGCCAAGAACCTCCGCTCCTCCATCAAGGATCTTAAGATGGGTCGTCATTTCATCTTCCAACAAGACAACGACCCAAAGCACACAGCCAAGAAAACCAAGGCCTGGTTCAAGAGGGAAAAAATCAAGGTGTCGCAGTGGCCTAGTCAGTCTCCTGACCTTAACCCAATTGAAAACTTGTGGAAGGAGCTCAAGATTAAAGTCCACATGAGACACCCAAAGAACCTAGATAACTTGGAGAAGATCTGCATGGAGGAGTGGGCCAAGATAACTCCAGAGACCTGTGCCGGCCTGATCAGGTCTTATAAAAGACGAATATTAGCTGTAATTGCAAACAAGAGTTATTCCACAAAATATTAAACCTACGGGTTGAATAATAATTGACCCACACTTTTATGTTGAAAATTTATTAAAATTTAACTGAGCAACATAACTTGTTGGTTTGTAAGATTTATGCATCTGTTAATACATCCTGCTCTTGTTTGAAGTTTGCAGGCTCTAACTTATTTGCATCTTATCAAACCTGCTAAATCTGCAGGGGGTTGAATACTACTTGTAGGCACTGTATAGCTTCCATTTATTGTTTTCCCCCATTGTGAGTTTGGAGAAGGACAGGGAGTTTCCTGTTGGTGCTTTAAATGCTTCCGTTTACTAGGAAAAAATAAGTATTAACATTGGATGAAAGGAGTCATACAGTGGCAAAACACCTTGTTCTTCATCATTGTAAAGTTGTCATATCGATCCCATCAGATCAGATACCTGATCCTTTGTATCACACTGGTACACCACATATGTAGTCTAGTTATGCGGAGAGTAGTAGAAACGTCATCTCTCCTTTTTTGTTTGTTTTTTTTTTGTACAAAATGTTTATTCTTTAAGAGCTTGTTACCACCTATACAGTCATGCGTGTTTTTTTTTATTTTTTTTCCTTTCTGTTGTGTTACTACCGAGCTGATGCAAGAACCAATCCCATTGTTTGCTATGGGATTGTTCACATCATTAATTGTAAATTACATTGATTTAATAGAAAATATCTTAAAAATGGGAATTTAAGTATAGCATCCTGTGAACTAAATCCCACCATACGTGTTAGATAAATGTCGAGCAAACCTGCCAACTCCAGCAGGATTAGCCAACAGGCTAATATGTATAGAGGCTTCTCGACTCTCCCACAACTGGGAGGGATCTACCTTTTGAAATTGCATGGCCAATATTCTTGTTCAGCAGAATTCAGAGACCGAGCCCTCTCTCATAGAAAACGCAGAGGGGCTCGGCCTTCATTCAGACTGGCAGAATATTCTGTGGGAGAGGGCTATATTACAGTAATACTGCTCCATTGTATCTGTTAGGCTATGTTCATACTTTGTTTTTTTTAAACACCAGTGGCTCTATCAGGACTTCACCACGATTTTGGGCCTGCCCCCTGACGGCATACACTGCCAAAACAGAGGCCAGCTAGAGCACAAAGTATCTCCATCTATGTCATTAAAGGTAGTGGCTCAGTCAGGGGTTCCACATGAATCTTTGGGCACCAGACAGAAGCAGCCACAGGGCCACCAGAGCCAAAAAAAACAATGTGACCCCAGCCTAACATGGCAGACAATGATATCCTGTTAGTAAAGACAGGTGAGATCGGCAGCAAAAGGGAAGGGAAAGGCCGTCTTTAGCCATAATCATTTCTCTTCCTTGTATTTAGTGTGTAGTGTGTAGTATTTTATATGGAAATTGATATCTTGATTTGATATGGCAATGGCTCTGCCCTTACTGCCGTGAATCTATTTGTAGATTAGGTCCTTCCTGTGATGTTCTCAGACGGCGATATTCACAAACACACCTTGTGCATCAGGCGTAATACACAAGGCATTAGTCAGCAGAACATACCCAGGGAAATGAATGTAGTAATGAAAACTCCAGATGAATCGGCCTTGCCACAATGTTCCTCTTGGGAGACTAATGAGGTTCAGTTTAATGTGTTATTTTCATTATTCCATTTGAAATGTTTAAATATTAATTTCTTAAAATATTAATGGTTGGTGCCTCAGAAATCACTAAAGTGAATACATGCTCAAGTACCTTCTAGTGTAAGGAAACTTGTTTTCCTGATCCAATTTTGGAGGTTGTTTTTTAATTGACTGGATGTCAGATTCAGTGTAGATATTGCTGTCACTTTTTTGTGCAAGAAAGATTGGAGAAAATGGGAAATGATTTTCTATCTATCTATCTCCACATACTGGTCCACCACTTTTTCTTGCCTGTATCTTAGTTTTTTTGCTTTTTCTTTCTTTTTCTTTCTCTTTCTTTCTTTCTTTCTTTCTTTCTTTCTTTCTTTCTTTCTTTCTTTCTTTCTTTCTTTCTTTCTTTCTTTCTTTCTTTCTTTCTCTCTTTCTTTCTCTCTTTCTTTCTTTCTTTCTTTCTTTCTTTCTTTCTGTCTCTCTCTTTCTTTCTTTCTCTCTCTTTCTTTCTTTCTCTCTCTCTTTCTTTCTTTTTCTTTCCTTTCCTTTCTTTCATGAATGTTCTGTAATTTTCTGTTTTTCTATAATATTAGGATTATATGTATTTCAGTAAAATCATCTGAAGGAAATTATTAAATAGTTTTACTTTATATCGCTATGTAATACCATCAGCTGTGCCAGTAAGGCCTCTTTCACACATCAGTTTTTTGCCATCAGTTACAATCCGTTTTGTGACTGATGCAACAGGTCCATTGCAGATTGTGGTAAAACTCATGCGACAGATCCTGTAAAAAAAAAAACGGATCTGTCGTACCACTTTTTTTTACCTTTTTTCTGACCAGAAATGAATTTACATCTCATCTGAGTATGCTTGGTTGAAAAAAAACGGATCCTTCTCTGGAATCAATCATTTCATGGATTGCGATGAATCCTGCGCCCATAAGCTTCCATTATAACAAATGACGGACATTGACGGATCCATTGCTGTCCGTTTTTTCGACGCAGACAAAAAACGTTCATGTGGATGTCGGCTCCGTCGGCCGAACAAACATTTTACAATGGTTCCGTCACATGACAGATGTAGCGTAAGGCCACCCGTCGCAATTCGTCGCTAATACAAGTCAATAAGAAAAAAACGGATCGAGCCCTGGATCCACTTTTTTCACAAAACGACGGATTGCGACTGATGGCACAAATCTGATATGTTAAAGAGGCCTAAGCATCTACGGGAGCAGCCTTTTTGTTGTTTGAAAATGAACATCTTGCTGCTCCTGAAATTATTATTTTGGGAAATTAACATGTTTTTACTGCACTGAATAACCCTCAACATTGGTGTATAGTAGATGTAGTTATCAATAATCTCATTAGCAGTAAGCCTCTTGTTATTCATAGTAGTGATGGGCGGACTCGCAGTTTACCGGGACTGGCGGACCTAACAGAATTAAAAAAAAAAACGGTTCCGGTCTGGGATTGATACCGATTATCTGGCTGGATGCCGGTACCCATATAGGTCTATTGTGACCAGAATCCGGCAATTAAAAATGGTGGCAGAAGGATAGCACGCTGTACTTACCGAATCACCGTCACGGCCGTAACTGCTCCAGAGACTGATCATTCACTTCCAGGGCAGCGATATAGCCTTCATGCATACGCACTGCTTTCCCCGCCCACCAGTGTCTGTGATTGGTTGCAGTCCGACGTGCCCCCTCTCTGAGTGGCAGCACGTGTGTGCGAGATAGCGATCACATCTTATATCCTGATGTGATAAGTTGTTCAGGGCATCCATTCTTTATTTATAAAATCCCTTAGATAGAATATACAGTGGGGATATTCAGTGAGATAGTAAAGTTATAATCTGAGCAGGATATCACTTTTTCAACTTTTTTTTTATTAAATAAAAAATCCGATGTGCGGTTCCCCCCAATTTTGATACTCAGCCATGATAAAGCCCGACAGCTGGAGGCTGGTTTTCTCAGGCTGGGGAGACCCATGCTTATTGAGCCCCCGCAGCCTAAAAATAGCAGGCTACAGCCGCCCAGGATTTTGTCATGCCTTACATGTGACAATCCCAATTACTTTACCCAGCTCTTTCCCATTGCCCTAGTGTGGTGGCAACTGGGGTAATGTAATAAGGGGTTAATTGCAGCTCACAGCTACCACTAATCCCTAGATTAGTAGTGGGAGGCGTCTATGAAACCCCCCCATTACTAATCTGTTAGTGAAAGTAAATAAACACAAACACCGAAAAAATCTTTATTTTATAATAAAAGACAAAAAAAACCCCACCCTCCTCACCCCTTTATTAACTCCCAAAACATCCTTGAAGGTCTGACGTAATCCACACGAGGTCCCACGATGATTCAGTTCTGCTACATCTGAAATTACAGTGCGCGGTCATGCAACATGTCCATACGGTATAACTGCAGGCAGAGAATGAGCCGGGATCAACAGTGACATCATGCAGGTTAGTTGCGGTGACAGCTGGAGGTTCCCATGGTCCTCCACCTGTGACCACAGCTAATCTGACCTCAGGTGATGTCACTGAGTTTAATTATGTACCCTGAGGTGCTTTTTGTCTTTTATTAAAAATAAAAAAAAAATTTGGTGTTTGTGTTTACTTATTTTCACTTACAGATTAGTAATGGGGAATCTCATAGACACCTCCCATTACTAATCAAGAGCTTGGTGGGATCTATGAGCTGCGAATAACCCCTTATTATCCTAATTGTCACCACACCAGGGCAATCGGGAAGAGCTGGATAACGTGCTAGGATTGTCACATCTAATTGATGTGACCAATTCTGTGCAGCTGCTGGTTGCAATTTTTAGTTTGGGGGGCTCAATAAGCATGGGTCTACCCAGCCTGAGAACACCAGCCCCCAGCTGCCAGGCTTTATCTTGCCTGGGTATTAAAATTGGAGAGACTGCACGACATTTTTTTAAACTTATTTATTTACATTTTTTTTTTTATACCCAGCCAAGATAAGCGGACAGCCGGGACTGCAGCCTGTAGCTGTGGGCTTTATCTGTGCTGGGTATCATAATATGGGGTGACATACTTCAATTATTTTTTATTTATTTTTACTGTATAATATAGACCCACAGACTGGGTCTGTGATTGGAAGCATCAGACATGGTGGTACTCTGCGTGGAGCACGTCTGAATGCAACCAATCACAGACTTCGATGGGTGCAGAAAGAATTGCTTATGCAAGGATGCTAATGCGCAATGCCGTGAAGTAAATTAGCTGCTGCAGGAGCAGTTATAGCTAGTGACTCGATAAGTATTGCACCACTTGCTTTATTATTTTTTTCTTTATTTTTTTGTATTACCCGAGTGCCGGATCCGGATCAATACCCAGAATTCCCTGAGAATTCCGGGCCTGGCACTCGGGTATGTTTGAAACTTTGCAAATCCAGACTTTTATAGTCTGGGTCCTCGCATCAATTTTTAATAATGATACAGTGCCTTGTGAAAGTTTTCACCCTCTTGTCTTTTTACCTAATTTGTTACATTACAACCTGCATTTAAATATTTTTGAAATCTAATTTGTTTGATGCTCCAGCAATAAATATTGTTTTAACAGCACTACCAAATCAGATAATTATTTTCAATAAAGCTTCATGAAATTTTAACCTTTATTAAATATAAATATTTAAAAAAAAAGAAAAGAAAAATCTTTCTACTCTTAAGCCCGCTTTACATGCTACAATATATCTTACGATGTGTCGGCGGGGTCACGTCGTAAGTGACGCACATTCGGCATCGTAAGTTACATTGTAACATGTAACAGCTACGTGCGATTGAACGATAAAACGTTCATCGCATGCACGTCGTTCATTTTTCATGAATTGAACGTCAGGTTGTTCATCGTACCCGGGGAGCAGACATCGCAGTGTGTGACACCCCAGGAACGATGAACAGATCTTACCTGCGTCCTGCGGCTCCCGGCCAGCAATGTGAAAGGAAGGAGGTGGGCGGGATGTTTACGTCCCACTCATCTCCACCCCTCCGCTTCTATTGGCGTGACGTTGATGTGACGCCGAACGTCCCTCCCACTTTAGGAAGTGGACGTTCGCCGCCCACATCGAGGTCGTATGGAAGGTAAGTACGTGTGACGGGGGGTTAGTCGTGTGTGTGACAGATTCAACAAATTGAACGTGCCGTACATACGATGGGGGCGTTGCAAATCGCATACAATATCGTATGCGAAATTGCAACGTGTAAAGCAGGCTTTAGACTGACATAAAATCAATAAGCTGTCAGGGCTCCCAAACTAGTTAGTTGGACCGACATATATCAATATTGCTTTATGGATCACTCACAGTATCCTGGTGGAAGAATCTGTATACCCTAACCTAAGAGGACGCGGTGAGATCTTTCCTAGTCCTTGTATTGTATTATATACCCTCCCGTGTGTCTGACCGCTGTCAGCGCCTGTGGAAAATGTATATATTTATTTAGGTCTATTATGTTGTTTTTGCTGTGTTTTTTCTACCTAGGACCACTGTCCAGTGCTTGAAAGCAAATGTAATTGTATTGTTTTCTGGGGTTTTTGTGTTTTTTTTTCTGTTGTTTTTTTTGTATGACCATTTGTGGCTGGCTGTTGCAGAGGCCCCCATCTATGGGACAGCATAGTGCCGTGATTGATCTATAAGGCATTTTTGATATATGTGGGTCCAACTAACTAGTTTGGGAGCCCTGATAGCTTATTGACTTTATGGCAGTCTAAGAGTAGAAAGATTTTTCTTTTCTTTAAATATTTATACTTAACCCTTTCACGACCGGCCGATTTTTCGCTTTCCGTTTTTTTTTTTCGCCATTCTTTTTCTGAGAGACGTAACTTTTTTATTTTTCAGTCAATATGGTCATGTGAGGGCTCATTTTTTGCGGAACGAGCTGTACTTTTAAATGAAACCATCAGTTTTACCATATTGTGTACTAGAAAATGGCAAAAAAATTCCAAATGCTGAAAAATTGCAAAAAAAGTGCGATAGCACTATGGTTTTTGAGATATTGTATTCACTGTGTTCACTATATGGTAAAACTGATGTGTGGGTGTGATGCCTCAGGTCAGTGCGAGTTCGTAGACACCAAACATGTATAGGTTTACTTTTATATAAGGGGTTAAAAAAAAATCGGAAGTTTGTCCGAAAAAAGTGGCGCACGTTTTACGCCATATTCCGTGACCCGTAGCGTTCTCATTTTTCGGGATCTTAGGCTCAATGACGGCTTATTTTTTGCGTCTCGAGCTGACGTTTTTAACGGTACCATTTTTGCGCAGATGCTACGTTTTGATCGCCTCTTATTGCATTTTGCGCAAAAGTTGTGGCGACAAAAAAACGTCGTTTTGGCGTTTGGAATTTTTTTGCCGCTACGCCGTTTACTGATCAGATTAATTGATTTTATATTTTGATAGATCGGGCGTTTCTGAACGCGGCGATACCAAATGTGTGTATATTTTTTATTTTTTTAACCCTTTAATTTTCAATGGGGCGAATGGGGGGTGATTTGAACTTTTAGGTTTTTTTGTTTTTTTTTAATTTTTTAAAACTTATTTTTTTACTTTTTTTTTTATTTTACTAGTCCCCCTAGGGGGCTATTGCGATCAGCATTCCGATCGCTCTGCAGTATCTGCTGATCACAGCTGGAAGGCTGTAAACAGCAGATACGCTGTCTTTCTCTTTTGCTGTGCCCCGGGCACAGCGAAAGTGAAACCAAGTCAGGTGTAGTACAGGAGTCATCACATGACCCTGTACTACCATGACAACTATCGGGAGTCACGTGATCGCGTCACGTGACTTCCGGTTTCGGCGGTAAGTAAAACTTTACCGCGATTGCGCTTATAATGGCGCTGTCATGTATTGACAGCGCCATATAAGGGGTTAATCGGCACGAGCAGATAACGATTCTGCTCGTGCCTAGCAGGCACACATCTCAGCTGTGAAAATCAGCTGAGATGTGTGCCGATCGCGGCATGCTGCCGCCGGAGGACCGCGGGCAGTAAGATTATGTCATTTAGGACGTAATTTTACGGCCCGCGGTCGTTAAGGGGTTAATAAAGGTTAAAATTTTATGATGCTTTATTGAAGACTAGCAATAAATAGTCTAAGTTGGGGAAGTGAAGTGAGAAAACTGTAGGCAAAAATTTAATTTATGGGATAAAATAAAAATTGCCATGTGCACTTGTATTCACCCCTTTTGCTATGAAGACCCTAAAAATTTCTGGTGCAAGCAATTGCTTTCATAAGTCACATGCTTAGTGAAAGGAAGTCCACCTGTGTGTAATCTAAGTGTCCCGGGGTCTGTCACACACCTCTTCAGAAAAGCCATAGACGCTGCAACACCATTAAGAAACAAGCGCCACTAACCAAATATCATGAACACCAAGGAGATCCCCAAACAAGTCAGAGACAAAGTTGTTAGGAAGTACAAGTCAGGGTTGGATTCTAAAAAAAATTCCAATCTGATTCCCACTCAAACACATAGCCCGCGGGCCGCATGCGGCCCCTCATGCTGCTTCGTGCGGCCCCCAGGCCAGTGCCCCTGTTAACTATCACGACCGGTGCAGGGGCCGCAGCTTCTGTCTGCGTTTTATGACAGATGATTGTTTTGCCGGCGCTGCGCACTCAGAGTCCAGCGCTCTGTGCACAATTATTCCTCCAATGTAAACTGCCTGACCTCAGTTGCTTACCTCTGATTGGCGGACGGCTACGGCTGCGTTGGAAACGTTGAGCACAGAGAGCCTGACTCTGCGGACGCGGCCGGCAAAACAATCATCTGACATAAATCGCTGACAGGCTGCGGCCCCTGCACCGGCCGCGATAGTCACCGGGGGCATGGGCCTGCAGACAGCAAGAAGCAGAGATGAGGCAGCCGAGGGAACGCGGGACAGGTGAGAAGAATGGTGTGGGTTTTTTTTGTGTGTGTGTTTATGTGAAGGACGGCACATTAACCCCTTAGCGATTTATGACTTACTGGGTACGTATGGCTCCCTGGTACTTAAAGACCCATGACGTACCCAGTATGTCATGGCGAAATCGCGGCCCCGGAGCCCCAATGTCTGCGATCGCTTTGCAAATATACCTTAGATTCGGGGAGGAGGGGACCTCAGGAGGGGTGGTGTCTCCTCCCCAGACCTACAGAGGCTGTGATTGGCTGACGAACGCCCCTCAGCCAATCACAGTCACTGTAATGTTTCAGCCATTAAAAATGGCTGAAACATTGAAATCCAGCCATCATCAGTGCAGCTATAGCACTGACCATTGGATGGATCTGGGTGACCTCTGTGTCACCCACCCCCAGCTCTGATTGGAGAGACCAGCCTTGTGACCGATCTCTCCAATCACTGTGGATCTGGGGCCGTAGACCGCTCCCCTCAGCTTCACTCCAGCGTCTGTAGAAGCTGAGGAGAGCGATCAGTAAGTTATAGCGCCACTGCCCCCTTTCAGCCTCCGCAACATTACTATAGGATGGGGACAAGGTGGGCACATGATTATAGAATAGGGACAAGGTGGGCACATTACTATAGGATAGGGACAAGGTGGGCACATTACTGTAGGATGGAGACAAGGCTGGGGACATTACAAGGATGGGCACAATACTATTGGATGGGGACATTACTATAAGATGGGGACAAGGTGGGCACAATACTATAGGATGGGGACAAGGCTGGGGACATTACTATAGGATAGGGACAAGGTGGGCAAATTACTATAGGATAGGGACGAGATGGGCACATTACTATAGGATAGGGACGAGGTGGGCACAATACTATAGGATAGCGACAAGGTGGGCACATGACTATAGGATGGGGACAAGGCTGGGGACATTACAAGGATGGGCACAATACTATTTATTGGGGACATTACTATAGGATGGGGACAAGGCTGGGAACATTACTATAGGATGGGGACAAGGATGAGCACATTACTACAAGATGGGGACAAGGATGAGCACATTACTGTAGGATAGGGACTAGGATGGGGCATAATACTACAAGGGGACAAGTATGGGCACATTACAACAAAATGGGGAACATTACTAAAAGATGTTGGCCAAAATTTCTATATAGTGCTAATTGTAACACTATTAGTCACAAGAAAGGGATATAATGTAAAAACAAAACCCTGAAAATAAGGTATGATTTTTTTTTTCCATCAACATTTTATATATATATATATAGATATATATATGTGTATTATGTGTATATATATATATGTATATATATATATATATATATATATATATATATATATATATATATATATATATATATATATATATATAATATATATTTAAACAAAGAATGTGCACATTTGTTATAATAGACAAGTGAAAAATGTTCAAAATCAGTGATCCAAAGGTGTGTAAAAAAACAAATATATGGTACCAATAAAACTGTCACTTTGTCCTTTGTCCTGCAAAGAATGCGGCCCCCCAAATTTTTTTTTTCCTCTATGCGGCCCATACACCCAGCCGAGTTTGAGACCCCTGATCTAACTTGAAGGAGCTGGAGCAAAAGGAGCCTCTAGAAAGTACTGATTTCAGGAGGGTGAATAGTTATGCACACTGAAGTTATCAGTTATTTTGTCCTGTTTGTTGTTTACTTCACAATAAAAAGAAAACCAAATGCTCACAGTTGTAAGCATGTTCTTCACAAGAACTGATGCAAACTCCCAAAAAAACCCAGTTTGTGAGATAGCAAAACACGAAAAATACTTTCACAAGGCTTTGTATGTTCAGACATTTTGTGTACATGTAAATGTGCCTATGTGAAGATTTGTGTTTGGCAATTTTACTACAGGATTCTTTGTTATAAGCTTTTTTTTTTCATCTAAATTTATTTTTCCTTTAATTGCTTTAATTTGTGTAAAATATTTTTTGGTGTACACATGTGGTTGCTTAAAATAAAACTCACATTGTGCAGTAGACAGACCCGCATAAATTATTATTTTTTTTTTTTACTAAGGGAAGAATAGAATTGTGGTTCCGTGTCCCAACACAGTATGCAGACAGAGTCATCTGTTCAGACATATGGATTGTTTGGCTACTGGACTGTATTCACTGCATTAATACCCAATGTCCAGGAGTGGACACAACTGTTCAGTAAACTGATGAGTAGAGACCATGTTTGAAAGCTGGTTAATGAAGATGGCATTTTGAGATAGGAGTGATTTTTTTTTTTTTTTTTTTGTGTTTCTTACAAAAGTTTATACCATAAATCCCAAGCAAAGCTTTAAATGTACATTTTAATATTATTGAACACCATACTATATAATTATATATGCAGTATAGTATTCAATGATATATAAATTACCACTCGAAGCTTCTGTTGGGATTTACGGTAAAAAAAATTTGTAAGTACAAAAATATAAAAAAAAAACCACTCTATGTGTGTGTATATATATATATATATATATATATATATATATATATATATATATATATATATACATATACATATATGTACGGGATAGGAGTGGGGTTTTTTTTTATATTTTTGTACTTACAAATTTTTTTTACCGTAAATCCAAACAGAAGCTTCGAGTGGTAATTTATATATTATTGAATACTATACTGCATATATATATATATATATATATATATATATATATATATATATATATATATATATATATATATATATATATAATATTCATATATATGTATAGACACAGAAGGTCCATATACATAAAAGAAAGAAGCAAGGTGGATTATGTGAAAATCAACACCTGGCTTCAAAGCTACTCCAATAGCATATCACAGACAGAGAAACAAGAGTAGAAAAGCTTCAAATATTAAATTTATTAATAAGAGATAATAAATATTAAGATACTAGGTCAGCCAAGACCAGAACAAGTGATAGGGCACAAGAGAGTTGATAATACAGGGTAGGCAATAAAATCGGACAACTGCACTTCAAGAAAAATACAAGTCAGTCATTTACCCCAGGCATGGTCACATGTACCAAGACGGCACTGTAAATACACAGGAACGCTGCTTAAATGTCACTGTAAGCTGCATTGGAAGCACATGTGAACCATGTCAGGAGCAAAACCAAACAGGTCAGCAGTGTATTAACGTATATACATCACAAACCCCATAGTACATGTACAAAGAAAAACCTAAAAAAATCAAGGGGAAACACTGATGAATATAAGAGTTCATAATAGACAAACTGCTGACCTGTGGATTAAAGAGAAGAAAAGTGCCGAAAGAAGTGCAGGTAACTCCGTAGATGACAGGGAGGGTAAACCCCTATGCAAGACTCCGACGTACGTTTCACGTTATGTGATGTCTTCGCTTCATCAGGGAGTGAAGGAAAGGCACAGCAGGGCAGTTTTAAATAGCCCGCGTGCAGCTGTGTCACCTCACTGATCAGTCCTGGCGCGTGCGCGCATAGCGCCGCTCAGACCCAGCAACTCCCACTAGTTGTCACAGCCCAGTGCATGCGCGGGAGCGTGGACGTGTCCCCATGGCTCCCGGGCATGCGCAGAGACCGACCAGAGACAGCTGGAGAGAACAGAGCCGGCGGCGCGACGCGAGCACTCGCGCATCAGTAAGAACACAGAACCAGGAAGTACAGGTCAGATGCTGCAGCGATAGAGCAATAACATACATGTAATACATAAATAAGAGTGTGTATAACAACAGTAAAGTTTAATTCTTGTCCAACAGCATGGCGCTGATTCCAAAGTTCTTGTATGGCTTCAGAATAAAGACAGGTAGAAGAGGTTCACATTTGAGACCAGGAGATGAGGGTAACAGCTGAAATCAAGGCTGTAACAAATACAAATAGGGGAAAAGAAGGATAACAAATTAAAAATCATAAACAGTGCAATGAAATAAACAAAAATTAATTAAAACCCCTATGAGGGGGAACCACTAGGTGATATCAAAGAAAAGAGGCAAAACAAAACGCCTCATTGAGACCAGATGGGGCAACTGTGCTAAGAGTCACCATGCATCTGGTCTCGCGTTGGGCCAGCCTCCTCTTAACATTGCCACCCCGAATACCACCATGGATGACCTCAATACCCCGAACCAATAATGATTTGGGGTCGCATCCATGGTATATTTTAAAATGGCGTGGCAATGTTTTCAGGGTGGCAACATCATCCATCGCTTGGGCCGCAGCAATGTCACGCACGTGCTCTCTAACACGGATGCGGAGTTCACAAGATGTCAAACCAATATAAATTAGTGAACACCCGCAAACCACGTAGTACACAACATTTGATGTACCACAAGAGATATAATCTCTAATTTGAAACTCACGTGTCCCATCAGCGGATGAGAACCCGAAACTACGTGAAACATTGCGGCAGGCCAAGCAGTGTCCACATGGAAAGCAACCAACGCGAAACGACGCAGAGCCAAGAAAGCCAGATGTCGGGGGAACATAATGACTTTGGACAAGCTTATCCCTTAAATTAAACGACCTTCTGATGGTCATGAGTGGATAGTCAGAAAGGGAATCCCTAAGAGTAGGATCAGTCTTAAGGATGGACCAGTGTTGATTAAGGATGGCTCTGATATTATGCCATTCACTATTATAAGTTGTAATAAATCTAACACTGGATCCATCTGAAGAATGTTTTTGTCTTGAAAGAAGGAGCTGGGATCAGGGAGTATTCCTAGCTCTAAAGTACCCCCTCTTAATGCTGCGGTTGCTATAACCCCTCTCCCGGAAATGTGCCATAAGATCCACAGCCTGTTCCTCGAATTTAACATTCGAAGAACATATCCTCTCATCCTCAGGAACTGTCCGGTAGGGACAGCGTGAATAGTACTGCACTTCTTTCGGCACTTTTCTACTCTTTAATCCACAGATCAGCAGTTTGTCTTTTATGAACTCTTATATTCATCAGTGTTTCCCCTTGATTTTTTAGGTTTTTCTTTGTACATGTACTATGGGGTATGTGATGTATATACGTTAATACACTGCTGACCTGTTTGGTTTTGCTCCTGACATGGTTCACATGTGCTTCCAATGCAGCTTACAGTGACATTTAAGCAGCGTTCCTGTGTATTTACAGCGCTGTCTTGGTACATGTGACCAATGCCATGCCTGGGGTAAATGACTGACTTGTATTTTTCTTGAAGTGCAGTTGTCCGATTTTATTGCCTACCCTGTATTATCAACTCTCTTGTGCCCTATCACTTGTTCTGGTCTTGGCTGACCTAGTATATTAATATTTATTATCTATTATTAATAAATTAAATATTTGAAGCTTTTCTACTCTTGTTTCTCTGTTTTTGACATATATATGTATGTATGTATATATATACCGGTATATACATATATACATATATATATATATATATATATATATATATACACACACATATATATATATATATACACACACACACATATATACAGTCAGGGCCAGAAATATTTGGACAGTGACACAAGTTTTGTTATATATATAATATGGGCTGAAAGTGCACACTCCCAGCTGCAATATGAGAGTTTTCACATCCAAATCGGAGAAAGGGTTTAGGAATCATAGCTCTGTAATGCATAGCCTCCCCTTTTTCAAGGGACCAAAAGTAATTGGACAAGGGACTCTAAGGGCTGCAATTAACTCTGAAGGTGTCTCCCTCGTTAACCTGTAATCAATGAAGTAGTTAAAAGGTCTGGGGTTGATTACAGATGTGTGGTTTTGCATTTGGAAGCTGTTGCTGTGACCAGACAACATGCGGTCTAAGGAACTCTCAATTGAGGTGAAGCAGAACATCCTGAGGCTGAAAAAAAAGAAAAAATCCATCAGAGAGATAGCAGACATGCTTGGAGTAGCAAAATCAACAGTCGGGTACATTCTGAGAAAAAAGGAATTGACTGGTGAGCTTGGGAACTCAAAAAGGCCTGGGCGTCCACGGAAGACAACAGTGGTGGATGATCGCCGCATACTTTCTTTGGTGAAGAAGAACCCGTTCACAACATCAACTGAAGTCCAGAACACTCTTAGTGAAGTAGGTGTATCTGTCTCTAAGTCAACAGTAAAGAGAAGACTCCATGAAAGTAAAGAAAAAGGGTTCACATCTAGATGCAAACCATTCATCAATTCCAAAAATAGACAGGCCAGAGTTAAATTTCATGAAAAACACCTCATGAAGCCAGCTCAGTTCTGGAAAAGTATTCTATGGACAGATGAGACAAAGATCAACCTGTACCAGAATGATGGGAAGAAAAAAGTTTGGAGAAGAAAGGGAACGGCACATGATCCAAGGCACACCACATCCTCTGTAAAACATGGTGGAGGCAACGTGATGGCATGGGCATGCATGGCTTTCAATGGCACTGGGTCACTTGTGTTTATTGATGACATAACAGCAGACAAGAGTAGCCGGATGAATTCTGATGTGTACCGGGATATACTTTCAGCCCAGATTCAGCAAAGTTGATCGGACGGCGCTTCATAGTACAGATGGACAATGACCCCAAGCATACAGCCAAAGCTACCCAGGAGTTCATGAGTGCAAAAAAGTGGAACATTCTGCAATGGCCAAGTCAATCACCATATCTTAACCCAATTGAGCATGCATTTCACTTGCTCAAATCCAGACTTAAGACGGAAAGACCCACAAACAAGCAAGACCTGAAGGCTGCGGCTGTAAAGGCCTGGCAAAGCATTAAGAAGGAGGAAACCCAGCTTTTGGTGATGTCCATGGGTTTCAGACTTAAGGCAGTGATTGCCTCCAAAGGATTCGCAACAAAATATTGAAAATAAAAATATTTTGTTTGGGTTTGGTTTATTTGTCCAATTACTTTTGACCTCATAAAATGTGGAGTGTTTGTAAAGAAATGTGTACAATTCCTACAATTTCTATCAGATATTTTTGTTCAAACCTTCAAATTAAACGTTACAATCTGCACTTGAATTCTGTTGTAGAGGTTTCATTTCAAATCCAATGTGGTGGCATGCAGAGCCCAACTCGCGAAAATTGTGTCACTGTCCAAATATTTCTGGACCTAACTGTATATATATATATACACATATATATATACTATATGTATATATATTGTGACGTATCAACCGGCTGTATTACAAAGGGCCGGTATGTTTTGCAGAAGCATGGGTGCTCTGCAATGTGAAGTTGGCTGGGACCTGTGGTTCCACAGGATTGCATTAGATGCAGAGCCATGGAAGGGTGTGTGATGTTGATTACACACCACCTGTGGGTGTGGCTCCAGGGGCTAAAGCAATCCTGTCTCTGAACCTAGGTGGAGTGTGTCTAGGGCAGTCTAGATAGAGACTGGCTCTAGACTTCCAGTGTGTGGGCTGGAAACAAGTGAGAGCAGAGCAGGGAGCTCTGGGTGTATCAGCCTGTGTGGAGGCTGAACACAAGGCTCTGAAATTGAGCCTGAGTTAAGACTGAGGTGAGTGCAGCCAGGCCAGGGCTGTAGGGCCAAATCTCTCCGGGAGGAGAGACAGACAGGGGTCTGCAGAGGGCCCTGGGTGCTGGAAGGAACCTTGGCTAGAGCTGTACGCTGGCAGGAGCCAAAGAGTGGGGAAGTTGCTAAAACTTCCACTGTGAGCTTTATGTTATGTGTTGGACTTTGAGGATAAAGCCAAGTACTGACATCGCTCTGTTGTGTGACCTCGTATGGTTTATTTGAGCTATTAATAAACCCTATGGTCTGTTAAAGAGACTAATTGTTCCGGTGTGCGTTAATCCCGATACCTGACGTGTGGCCCCCATACACTCGGGGCCCACATCGTTACAATATATATAATATATAATATAATATATATCTATATATATATATATATATATATATATATATATATATATATACATACACACACGGGATAGGAGTGATTCTTGAATACTATACTATATACTTATATATTAACAATTTATATATTTTATATATATATTTAATAAATATTGCATATATAACATATGAGGGAATTATTATAATTAATAACATGTTAAAAGCTCTAAAAATATACAAATTGTGAAGATTTTTTTTAAATTATTATACATTGATAATATCCTGGCTATAAACCATTTCAAAATATCTTTTTAAATTCATATTTGTATAGTTTTGATTCTGAAAGCTTTTAAGGTGCCATTTCGAGGTGTTTCTTAAGTGGTGTGTAGAACGCAGAGTCACAGTTACATCAGGACCATTACAGGGCAGGTACTGTATTTACCAAGTTATTGCATTAAATGAAAATAAAAATAGATTAGTCCTGTAACTTCGGGCGGCCGTAGACCAGTGATGGGGAAATGAAGCTCTTAGCCACGAGAAATAACACTTAGAATTAATATTTCATTTCACTGACAAATCATACGTTACAGCTGAAAGCTTCCTAAGAGTTGTTAGTGCCACAATTGACCTACAAGTTTAATAGCTCACTTGGAGAGGCAAGTGCAAGTTCAGCATAGGAGCGTCACCGCTAGGA
Organism: Anomaloglossus baeobatrachus; assembly: GCF_048569485.1. Lineage (NCBI taxonomy): Eukaryota > Metazoa > Chordata > Amphibia > Anura > Aromobatidae > Anomaloglossus > Anomaloglossus baeobatrachus. The sequence goes on from NC_134362.1 coordinate 103,190,360, forward strand.
AGTCCTCAGAGATTAGGATCATCAAAGCAAATGGTGGAGCAGGGTTCCTGGGATGGTGCCTTCTGGAAGGTTGGGAGCTTGTGTGGGTCTTCAGCCAGAATTCAGATGAAAACAGTGGGGAAAGCGAGACTGCCCCGTGTTCTGGCGGATTCTGGTCATCAGCCAATATTACACAACAGCTCTTCTGAATTATGCACTCCAAAGAGAACAATAGTCTTCATCTCCGTGCTGTACAGAAACCTTTTCATCAGTGCTCTTTAGTTGGCCTGTCACATTTCCTAGATATTTATCCATCTTTTTTTTTTCTGTAACACTTTAATGGCTTCTTTTTACACAATATTAACTCTGACCATTTGTGTAACTTCTTTACCCTCCAAAAAGAGGTATATTTGGGAAATGACAACCAAACTGTTATTAATTACACATTATAAAATGTATAGAATTAAAATTTATATTTGCAATGTTATACTTTATAAGTTTTTATTACATTTTGTCCTTGAACTTGGCAAAGTTGATTAGGGATTGTTTTCCCCCGCAATATGTAGACTTAATATACCTTGCCCTTATGAGTATTTTTGAATATTTATTATATATCTGTTTAGTATACATATATTTATTGTATACTTGTTTGCATATGAAGAAATATATTAATTTCGCCACGGATTTAACCATTAGGACAGTTTTCTTGCATTCCTGTATTAGTGCACATGCTCGTCTTTTACTGCATTCATTGTCTGTGTGACCACTGGACAACATGAGTACAGCACTTGGCTATTTCTGGCAGTCCTATAGACAAACATACGCACCTCCGCTCCATTCAAGATGGAGGTTCCAGTGTCCCGATCTTGGGATTACTGAAGGTCCATTGGTCAGAACCTCAGTGATCAATCCCGTATGGATAAAAAAATAACTTGGAATAACCCTTTACCCTTATGTCTATGCCGGCGACTTTTGGCTTATATTCGATAAAAGCGCTCTGACTGCTATAATGATATCATGAAATTAATCCAAACAGAATAATATGTTTTTGTATTTTTCAGTGAATGTAATGTTTCTATTTTAGCTACATTTAATAAGTACTGTAAAAATCAGTACAAAGTTCTGTATATTTTAGCCACAGTTCTTCCTTACTTTCTCTGGCGGGTGCTTTATCTTTGTGCCCATGCACTGCCATTCTCCATTCATTGTCCATGTGCTGCTGGAATAAGGGTATTATTATTTTTTATATTTTTTTTTACAGAGCATCATTGAATCCATGGTGCTGCACATGAGAAGGGGTTACTTACAAAATACATATATAAATTACAGTACACAGACTGGTACGGAGGGGAGAGAGCACTGTCCTTGTGAGCTTACATTCTGTAAGATTATGGGAGGAGACTGTATATTGGGGGCTTTGCGGCAGCTCTGTTGGTGAAGTTGCAGTGGGATCATTGCAGTCTGTAAGCTTTCTTGCAGAAATGGGTATTCAAGTACTGTTTGAAGATTGTTAGTGTAACGGATAATCGGATGTGTTGGGGCACAGAATTCCAGAAGATGGGGGATACTCAGGCTAAGTCTTGGAGATGGTTGAATGAGGAACAGATAAGTGTGAAGGAGAAAAGGAGGTCTTGGGAGGACCTGAGATTACATGTCGCTATATATCGGTAGATTAGTTCATAGCTATACGGAGGAGACAAACTATGGACCGCTTTGTAGGTCACTGTTAGTAGTTTGAAGTGGATATGCTGGGGAATTGGGAGCCAATGAAGAGATTTGTAGAAAGAAGAAGCAGAGGAGTAGCGATAACTGAGGTGTATTAGTCAGGCAGCAGAATTAAGGATGGACTGGAAAGGTGCGATAGTATAATCAGAGGAGGCTACAGAAGAGCATTTTGCAGAGAGACGACGAGAGCATATTCTAGCATTTTCAAACAATGGGAGTTGAGGAAAGGACGGATTCTGGAAATTGTTTCAGTTGGAGGTTGCAGAAGGTGGTGAGCGTTTTTGTGCGGTTTGAAGAACATGACAGAGTTGAGGGTTACTCCGAGGCAGCTGACTTTGGGTACTGGGCATGGTGTTGTTTATTGTAATAGATTGATCAAGTAGGGGAGATAAGTGAAATGGGGGAAAGATGATGAGTTCAGTTTTTTCCACATTGAACTTTAGGAAGTGAGAGGAGAAGAAGGAGGATATGGATTATAGACACTCGGACAGCAGTGAGGTCATGTCTGGGTCAGAGAGATAAATCTGAGTACCATCAGCATATTGATAGGACTGGAAGCCATGGGACTTTGAGTGGTCCCAGGGAAAAAGTATAGCTAGAGAAGAGTAGGGGTCCAGGACCCAGTCTTGAGGGACACTAACAGAAAGAAGCTCGGATGAGAAGGTAGTGTGCGATTTGGAGATACTAAAAATGCAGTTGGAAAGGTATGAGGAGATTCAGGAGAGGGCAAGATCTTTGATACCAAGGGAAGAGAGGGTCTGTAGTAGGAGGAAGTGGTTAACAGTATCGAAGGCATAGGACAGATCTAGAAGGAGTAATATAGAGAATTGAATGTTAGCTTTGGAAGTAAGGCATTATTAATTTTAATCAGGTAAGTTTTGGTGGGATTGTGGGGATGGAAGCCGCATTGTAGGGTGTTGAAGAGTGAGTTAGATGAGAGGTGGAAGGAAAGTTCAGCATGGATATGCTGTTCGAGATTATTAAAAGGAAACGGAAGCTGTGATATGGGGCTTTAACTGGTAGTATAGGTCAAGTTTAGGAATGGTTTCCTTAGGCCGGGGGTTACACGGGGCACTAGTGCGATCCTCGCATGACACTCAGCTCACACTGGCAGTACAGCAGAGCTGAGTGTCATGCGAGTATCCCTGTGACTGAGGTCTGACTGTTGAAGCGGACCTCAGCCGTGGGTGGCAGGCCGGCGTTGCGGAGGGGCAGGCCGGCGCTGCGGAGGGGAGGGAGGGATTTCTCTCCCTCTCTCCTCCATAGCCGGCTATTGCGATCCTCGCTCTGCACTCGCGGTACACTGGTGTATCGCGAGTGCAGTGCGATTTTCTCTCGCCCCATAGACTTGAATGGGTGCGAGAGAAATAGTCTCGCATTACAATTACAGCAGGTGCGATTGTTTTCTTGGTCTGATTAGGGCTGAGAAAATAATCGCTCATGTGCACTGACACATAGGCTAAAATTGGTCCAAGTGGAATGCGATGTTTCATCGCACTCCACTCGCACCGTTTTTCTTGCCATGTGGCTTAGGCCTTAGGCTAAGTGTGATTGTTGTATGTTTCAAAGCAGAAAGTAATTTACCAGAGGTTAGTGATAGGCTGAAAAGCTGTGTTAAGGCTGGAATAAACATGGTTGTGAGGTTTGAGAGCAGGTGAGATGTGATGGGGTCAACTGCACAAGTGGTAAGGTTAGATTTGGAAAGAAGGTGAGTAAGCTCTCAGTGTTTTTGGGGAGGAAGGTTTTAGGGGAAGGGCAATGGGTATATGGAGGGGTTGTGGTGATTTAACAGAAAAGACTTGTATTGTTTGGTCAATCTAAATTTTGAAATGCGCAACAAAGTCTTCTGCAGAGATCAGGGAGGATGGAAGTGGCAGTGGTGGACAGAGAAAGGAGTTATAAATGTTGAATAATTGGGGTAGTGGGATAAAGACGAAAGAAGGGTTTTTTAAGTAATCCTGTTTAGCAGAGGTGAAGGCCTACCGGAATGTGAAAATTGCTTTTTTGAATATGCTGAAGTTGTCTTTCAAGTACCTTTTTTTCCATCTCCTCTTAGCAAAACTAGACACTTGAGGAAGCTTTTAAGTGAGATTATTGTGCCAGGGTTGTCTGAATTTGTCGCACTCTACCATGCATGAGAGGAGCAACCAAATCCATAGCTGATGAGAGCGTGGCGTTGTAGAAACGGGTGGCACTGCCTGTGTCGTGGAATAAAGATATGGAGGACAGCAGTAGAATAGTCTGAGATTTTGTGAATGTTTAGGTATGCAAAGTTTTTGCAGAGATGGGCTAGTTACGCAGTATGGTGGGCAGGTAGGAGGAGAGAGATGAGAAGATCTGTAGATTGTGCTCAGATGGGGGAGAGGTTTGAAGATAAGATAGAGAGCAGAGGCTGATAAAGTCTAATGTATGTCCGTCGTTGTGGATGTCTGAGGAGGACCACTGAGTAAGACCAAAGACTGAAGCAAGGGACAGGAGTTTAAAGGCTGCTGAGTGGCAGGTAGCAGTGGTGATGTTGAAGTCACCTATGATGATGGTGGAAAAGTCAGAAGACAGGAAGTGTAGAAGCCAGATGGAGAATTGATCAATAAAGGCTGTGGCCAGGCCTGGGGGTCAATATATGACGGCCATTTTGAGGTTGGTGGGAGAGTAGATATGGACAAAATGCTCTTCAAAAGAAGGTAGGACAAGGGAGGGTAGAGTTAGAAATGAGTTTAAGCTGCAGTTGTTAGAAAGGAGATCTACTTCACCCTGTCTGTTGCCAGGGTGCGTAGTGTGGGTGAACTGAAGGCAACCAGAACACAGCATGGTAGGGGATGCCATGTTGGAAGGTGTCAACCATGTTTTGGTGACACCCAGGAAGGATAGATTGCAAGAGGCAAAGAGGTTGTGGATGACATGGAGTATATTGCAGACAGAATGGGTGTTCGAGAATGTTACAGACAGATTGAGCGGTGAAGTAGGCATCAAGGGAATGGATTTTATGTTTGAGAGTTTGTGGTAGTTTCTCATAGGTGAGGATCAATAGGTAAGAAAGTTAATGGAAAGGGGGTATCCACAGTTGAAGTCCAGGATTGGGAGATATATCACCAGCAGTGAGGAGGAGCAGTGAGAGGGAGTGGTGATGGGAGAAGGAGAGTGATGGCATGTTTTGTGTTTTAGTGGGAGGGATCTGAGGTTCAGGAGCAGGTGAGCAGATGAGGGAAGGTGAAATAGTTATTTGTATGGAGAAGGTTGGGTTTAGATTAGTGGCGCAAAGACTGTAAGGGCAAATGCGAACATGGGGAAAGAGAAAGTTTAGAAAAATGCCAAGGAAAGTTCAGTTAATAAACAGAGGTAGCTCTTACTTTCTAGTCAGTTCAGGGACATTTCTGGTATATTTCTGCTGTACACTTAAATAGCCCCACTTTTTGAGTTGCACATACCTCACAGCACTCAACTACCTCCAGTCATTCAATAGACAATTAGATACATATACGGGTGCTGTGCAGGTTAGGGCTCAAACTTATTAAAAGGGTCGCAGCAACAGGAGTCCACTTTTTTTTGTTATTTAATTTGTTATTCACTGCATGGTTATCTCACGTGGACTTGCTGACTCTACTGTCCTTTTTCATACCCCGTAAGGCGGGGTTGTGAACCTTTTTTCTGCCAGGGGCCATTTTGAAATTTCTACGAACCTTCTGGTGCCGCAAAAAAATATTGGTTCGAAAATTACCCTAATATATTTGGCCAACAAATTAATTAACTTACCCCTACTGTGGTGGTTGCAGCTGCTTCTCTTTAGTGCGGCTGTGATGTTCGGTGATATTGATAATGCTGCTTCTCACAACTGCTTTTCCAGGTTTGTCTCGGTATGGAGCACAGTCAACAGATTGGTAAATCATATACACTACAGGAGGTGCTGGAGGCATATAGAGTATCTTGCGAAAGTATTTGGCCCCCTTGAATTTTTCAACCTTTTCCCAAATTTCAGGCTTCAAACATAAAGATAAAAAATTGTATGTTATGGTGAAGAATCAACAAGTGGGACACAATTGTAAAGTTGAACGAAATGTATTGCTTATTTTAAACTTTTTTAAAAAATAACTGAAAATTGGGGCGTGCAATATTATTTGTCGCCTTTAAGCTAATACTTTGTAGTGCCACCTTTTTCTGCAATTTCAGCTGCAAGTCGCTTGGGGTATGTGTCTATCAGTTTTGCACATCGAGAGACTGAAATTCTTCCCATTCTTCCTTGGCAAATAGCTGGAGCTGAGTGAGGGTTGATGGAGAGCGTTTGTGAACAGCAGTTTTCAGCTCTTTCCACAGATTATTCTCGATTGGATTCAGGTCTGGACTTTGACTTTGTCATTCTAACAGCTGGCTATATTTATTTGTGAGTAATCAAAATATTCCGTATCAAAAACACCTTAAATAATCAAGAATCTCGAAATACTTTTAAAATAACCATGAAAGGTCACAGAAAAGGGAATTGATACTTTTTTTTTCTCTTAATGAAATGTTAATTTTATTTAAACTTTTAAGAATACATATAAAAACATGTTCAACATCAATATAGGACAGGATCTGGTAATCCAAATAAATTAGCAGCGGTAAAACAGGAAGAATAAATAACTAGTATGAGGACCAATCATAAAAATATCTTTCACTTGGTATATAACATATAATGTACAAAGTGCATATATAATTATGTATAATACCAATAGTGGAAGGTATATGGGCTAAAGTATAAGAGAAGTGACTTGTTGCAGTGAAAACGTGCATGTGCTGTGCAAAGAAATTCTTTTAGAGTCTAATATACCTTGTGAATGGTCCAGGAAATCCTGTATTTCGCTATAACCCGACGTACGTTTCAAGCGTGCTTTTCTTCAGGGGTGCTTATTTATTTGTGAACCATTCCATTGAAGATTTTGCTTTATGTTTGGGATTTTTGTCTTGTTTATTGGAAGACAAATCTGCGTCCCAGTCTCAGGTCTTTTGCAGGCTCCAACAGGTTTTCTTCCAGAATGGTCCTGTATTTGGCTCCATCCATCTTCCCATCAATTTTAACCATCGTCCCTGTCCCTGCTGAAGAAAAGCAGGCCCAAACCATGATTCTGACACCACCATTTTTGACAGTGGGGATGGTGTGTTCAGGGTGATGAGCTGTGTTGCTTTTACGCCAAACAAAGTCTTCTCCTTGTTTGACATGAAATTTTTGAGGAATGGCCGGGTCTTGGTAGATTTCCAGTTGTTTGTTACTACTTCAATTTCAATATGATCGCTTGCACAGTGCTCCATGGGATGTTTAAAGTTTTGGAAATCTTTTTGTAACTAAATCCGGCTTTAAGCTTCTCCACAACAGTATCACGGACCTGCCTGTTGAGTTCCTTGGTCTTTTTGATGCTCTCTGCGCTTTAAACAGAACACTGAGACTATCACAGAGCAGGTGCATTTATACGGAGACTTGATTACACACAAGGGGCTTATATGTATCATCATCAGTGATTTAGGACAACATTGGATCATTCAGAGATTCTCAATGAACTTCTGGAGTGAGTTTGCTGCACTGAAAGTAAAGGCGACGAATAATATTGCACACCCCAATTTTCAGTTATTTATTTTTTAAAAAAGTTTAAAATAAGCAATAAATTTTGTTCAACTTCACAATTGTGTCCCACTTGTTGTTGATTCTTCACCATAACATTAAAATTTTTATCTTTTTTTTTTAAGCCTGAAATGTGGAAAAAGGTTGAAAAATTAAAGGGGGCCAAATACAAGACACTGTATACATCACAGGAGGGGCTTGGGACATATACATCACTAGAGAGGCTGGGGCATAGACATCAGAGGAGATGCTGGGGCATACACATTAGAGGAGATGCTGATGGCATATACTTTACAGGAAATGCTGGAGAGGCATATATAGATCACAGGAGTGGTTGGGTACATATACATCATAGGAGGGGCTGGGCCCATATACATCACAGGAGGGGTTGGGGGCATATATACATCACAGGAGGGGCTGGGGGTATATACATCATAGGAGGTGCTGGGGGCATATACATCACAGGAGGGGCTGGGAAACTATATATCACTGGAGAGGCTGGGTGCATAAGTTACAGGAGATTCTGGGGCATATACATCACAGGATGGGCTAGGGCTCAGACATTACTGGGGGGCACAGACAGTACTGTCAGGTACGGACTGCACTAGAGGGGCACTAAGAAGTGCACACAGCACTGGGGGTAGCACACAGCACTGGGGGGTGGCACACAGAACTGAGGTCTGAGGACACAGCACTGGGGCCTGGGAGACACAGCACTGGGTTGGTGACACACAGCACTGGGGGGCACACAGCATTAGTGAGTGTACACAATACTTGTGGGGGTACACAGCACTGAGTGGAGGGCTCACATCATTGGGGAGGGAGGAGTCACACAGCACTGGTTAGGGAGAAGTCACACAGCACCGAGAGTCATGTACAGTAGGGAGGCCGATAAACCAGCTTCTCCTCTTCTTCTGTGGGACAGGAGCTCACCTTGCGCTTACTCCACCCACAAAGTACGTCCTCGGCATGCTGAATACCTAATAGAATGCGCAAACAGCGAATGCAGCATGTGAGTCCTCGTATCACACATTGTGATTTAAAGGGCTGGCAGCCAAATAGACTACGGAATGTGCCCAGGGACTGCATAAAAAGTCATCGTGAACAGTTTGTGGCCCGCAGGCCGAAGTTTCCCCACCCCTGCCGTAAGGTGAAACAAGATACAGAATGATGGTCATCATCTTGAAGCTCTGCAACTCCAGAAATAATCTGGGCACTGTTCTTATTGTAGGGGCTCTATCGAATAATCAATGTTCCATTGTATAATTTACTGTTTTCATTGTATTCACAAGATAATGATAATAATTAGCATATTGTGAATGACAGACAAATCTGCAAGATAGTTTTTTGTCCCACTCAAGTTCCATTTTCAATAGATTAATGAACCAGCAGATCCGGTGTCAAACAGTGATCCTGTGGACAGGACAGGAAAGGAAACAAAAGTCTTGGGTGGTAAGAAAATCCCTTTAAATTAGAAATCATAAATTCGTGGATGCAGGCTTAGTTCCTAATTGTATATAGGCTCATAGATGTACAACAACAAAAGATAGATCTAGGTTCAGAAACCTCCATCCTCTCCATTTAACAATGCAGTAGCTGCTGCAGGAATAATGTAGAATTCCATTTTGACCATGTCTGTCTAAGTGAGAGTTACAGTGTCATGGACTTTCAGGTCTGACTGTTTCCTCGAATATAAGACCTACCCCAAAAATAAGCCTTACCATGATCTTCCAGACTTTTTGGAGTATGCTTAAAATATAAACCCTACTCAAAAAATAAGCCGTAGTTACAATCAGGGGTGGCGTTAGGGGGTAGTTCAACTGCACAATTTCTCAGGGCCCCCACTCTCTTAGGGACCTTAGCGATTGTATTCCAAAGTTAAGATTGTTTAAGGACCTTTGGTGACTTGTGACATGATGTAATCAAAGGTCTCTTAATTGCAGTAGTCTAAAATAACTGAACAGGAGACAGGCTGGTATGCAGGACTGGCATTCGGGGTTAGGGATAGCAAACTGAGCAATTTCACAAGCCCTCCGTTCTCCTAGTGCCCCTAACGTTTCTATCCTGTTATGGTAAGACTGCTTAAGATCCCTTGTGACATCATGACATCAAAGTCATGTGACCATGATGTTACCAAAGGTCTTTTAATTGTAGGAGTCTAAAGTTGGAAGAGGAGACAGGCTGGCAAGTGTGTGTTTATGTATGTATGTATGTATGTATGTATATATATATATATATATATATATATACAGTGCCTACAAGTAGTATTCAACCCCCTGCAGATTTAGCAGGTTTGATAAGATGCAAATAAGTTAGAGCCTGCAAACTTCAAACAAGAGCAGGATTTATTAACAGATGCATAAATCTTACAAACCAACAAGTTATGTTGCTCAGTTAAATTTTAATAAATTTTCAACATAAAAGTGTGGGTCAATTATTATTCAACCCCTAGGTTTAATATTTTGTGGAATAACCCTTGTTTGCAATTACAGCTAATAATCGTCTTTTATAAGACCTGATCAGGCCGGCACAGGTCTCTGGAGTTATCTTGGCCCACTCCTCCATGCAGATCTTCTCCAAGTTATCTAGGTTCTTTGGGTGTCTCATGTGGACTTTAATCTTGAGCTCCTTCCACAAGTTTTCAATTGGGTTAAGGTCAGGAGACTGACTAGGCCACTGCAACACCTTGATTTTTTCCCTCTACAACCAGGCCTTGGTTTTCTTGGCTGTGTGCTTTGGGTCGTTGTCTTGTTGGGAGATGAAATGACGACCCATCTTAAGATCCTTGATGGAGGAGCGGAGGTTCTTGGCCAAAATCTCCAGGTAGGCCGTGCTATCCATGTTCCCATGGATGCGGACAAGATGGCCAGGCCCCTTGGCTGAGAAACAGCCCCACAGCATGATGCTGCCACCACCATGCTTGACTGTAGGGATGGTATTCTTGGGGTCGTATGCAGTGCCATCCAGTCTCCAAACGTCACGTGTGTGGTTGGCACCAAAGATCTCGATCTTGGTCTCATCAGACCAGAGAACCTTGAACCAGTCTGTCTCAGAGTCCTCCAAGTGATCATGAGCAAACTGTAGACGAGCCTTGACATGACGCTTTGAAAGTAAAGGTACCTTACGGGCTCGTCTGGAACGGAAACCATTGCGGTGGAGTACGTTACTTATGGTATTGACTGAAACCAATGTCCCCACTGCCATGAGATCTTCGCGGAGCTCCTTTCTTGTTGTCCTTGGGTTAGCCTTGACTCTTCGGACAAGCCTGGCCTCGGCACGGGTGGAAACTTTCAAAGGCTGTCCAGGCCGTGGAAGGCTAACAGTAGTTCCATAAGCCTTCCACTTCCGGATGATGCTCCCAACAGTGGAGACAGGTAGGCCCAACTCCTTGAAAAGGGTTTTATACCCCTTGCCAGCCTTGTGACCCTCCACGATCTTGTCTCTGATGGCCTTGGAATGCTCCTTTGTCTTTCCCATGTTGACCAAGTATGAGTGCTGTTCACAAGTTTGAGAAGGGTCTTAATTAGTCAGAAAAGGCTGGAAAAAGAGATAATTAATCCAAACATGTGAAGCTCATTGTTCTTTGTGCCTGAAATACTTCTTAATACTTTAGGGGAACCAAACAGAGTTCTGGTGGTTTGAGGGGTTGAATAATAAATGACCCTCTGAATAAACTTTTCACAATTTAAAAAAAAGAAAAAAAGAAAAAAAGAAATAACATTCTTTTTTGCTGCAGTGCATTTCACACTTCCAGGCTGATCTACAGTCCAAATGTCACAATGCCAAGTTAATTCCGAATGTGTAAACCTGCTAAATCTGCAGGGGGTTGAATACTACTTGTAGGCACTGTGTATATATATATGTATATATATATATATATTGTGAGACTGTGACCGGGGTTATCTATGACGGCCGGTATGTCTCGCCCCGGTTGTGCTCACTCCATGATAGAAAGTAAATCCACTCTAGGGTTAATGCTGTTTCCCTACAGGCTGAAGGAAGGGTTAAATGGAAACAGGAACAAGGGCAGGTGTGCCGGGTGTGAGGGAGTGAACACAACTCCCTGAGCTCTCTGCTGGAGAGGCACATGTATATTGTTGTGGACTTTTGTTTGGACATTAAACCGTGTGCTGTGAACCTTAATGCCTGGATCCCGTGTCTTCTGCTGCGCAGCCGACCATGCTACCTCACATATGGTGGAGAATGCGGGCATGCCAGCCGGTGAGGTGTAGCATCCATCCCTGGTGACCCAGTAGCACATGTCCTGGATTCGAGCGGCTATACTACAACCCAAACCCGGTGACGCCATGGAGGACATACTAAAGTAGATGGCTCAGGCTAATGCACAGCAACAACAGGCTAATGCACAGCAACAAGAGGCTAATGCACAGCAGCAACAGACCAATGCACACCTGCTCCGGGCGTTGGAACGTCAGCAGCAATCCTTGCAAGTGCAGGAGAAAAGGCATCAAGAACAGATGTTCTCCTGGCCAAGTCGATCCGTGCCGGACCGGCAGCAACAACCCCGGGACCGGGTGACGACGGCAGCGTCCGGAAAGTGGTGAGACAAGCGTTGCAAAAGATGACCCCGGGGGATGATGTGGAAGCGTTCCTGGCGGTGTTCGAGCGGGTGGCCGAGCGGGAAAAGCTGCCGACCCCCCCGTGGGCTGAGGTATTGTCGCCCTATCTGACGGGGGAACCCCAAAAAGCGTACCTGGACCTCTGTACCGAGGACGCCATTGACTATGTGACCCTGAAAGCCGAAATACTGGCTCGGTTGGGGGTGAATACCTATGTACGGGCTCAGCGGGTAAATCAGTGGTTCTATGAGGAAGCCAAACCCGTACGCTCCCAGGCCTATGACTTGTTGCATCTTGTAAAAAAATGGTTGCAGCCTGACACTCTGAGCCTGGCGCAAATGGTGGAAAGGGTAGTAGTTGATCGTTTTGTGCGCACTTTACCCGTCACCGTTCAATGGTGGGTAGGACAGGGTGACCCGAGTACCCTGGACCAATTAGTGTCCCTGGTAGAGCGGCATGTGGCTACGCAGGGCTTGATACGGGACACTGAGACTTTGCGTACCGCCCATCGGTCCGGCTCCTCCAAGCCTAGGGCCAAGGACCCACCGCTGACCTGGTCTCCCCAGAGACGGAGCCCCACTTGTGCCAAATACAGGTGAATGGATGTCCGGTTACAGGATTGTTGGATTCCGGAAGCTTAGTGACCCTTGTGCGATCAACCTTGAGGGCTAAAGTAAAGGCCACAGGACGTACCGTGGGGGTGGTTTGCATACATGGGGACCGCCGAGACTATCCCACGGGGATTATCACCATCACAGCACCTTGCGGTCAGGTGCAACATGAGGTGGGACTTATTAAAACTCTTCCCTATGACGTGATCCTAGGAAGGGATCTGCCCTATTTTTGGACTTTATGGAAGGGACCTCCTAAGTCCCCTCAGATATTGGTCAGTCCGGGACCTGAGCCCTACAATCCTGAATCCGGGACGCCTGCCGTAGGGGTCCCCATGATAGGGACAGAATGTGAACCCGATAGGTCGCCCCTAGAGGTATTGGCAGGAGAGGCTGAGATGGTCGAGCCCATCCCGGAGTTGGAGGCGTCCCCGGATACGTTTGGGACAGCCCAACTCCAGGACCCTACATTAATACATGCCCGGAGTCGGGTGACAGTAGTTGACGGGGTGGCACAGCTGCCCGGTGCCCAGGTAAGGTACCCCCATTTCGCTCTTAAGCAGGATTTACTCTACCGGGTAGATGAAATACGGGGCGTGGGGGTAGAGCAGTTGGTGGTGCCCCAGCCGTATCGCCGGCGGGTCCTCGACTTGGCTCATAAACACCTGATGAGTGGCCACCTAGGGGTCAAGAAAACGCAGGAGCGAATATTGCAAAGGTTCTATTGGCCCGGGGTCTTTGGGGAGGTAAAACGGTTCTGCGAAACCTGCCCGGAGTGTCAGCTTACCGCACCCCTGACCCATTTTCGCAGTCCGTTGGTACCGTTACCCATTATAGAAGTCCCTTTTGAACGGATAGGGATGGATCTGGTGGGGCCCCTCGTAAAGTCCGCTCGAGGGCACCAACACATCCTAGTGATCGTTGACTATGCCACCCGGTATCCCGAGGCGATACCTCTCAGACATACTGCGGCAAAGCTTATAGCTCGGGAGTTGTTTGCTGTGTTCTGCCGGGTGGGGTTGCCCAAGGAGATCCTTACGGATCAGGGGACCCCATTCATGTCTAAAGTGACCAAAGAGCTATGCCGGCTACTCCAGATCAAGCAGTTGCGTACGTCTGTGTATCATCCTCAAACGGACGGTTTAGTCGAGCGTTTCAATAAAACCCTGAAAACCATGCTCAAAAGGGTGATTTCAAAAGACGGGAAAGACTGGGATATGATGCTTCCCTATTTGATGTTTGCCATCCGTGAGGTGCCACAGGCATCCACGGGGTTTTCGCCTTTTGAATTGTTATACGGGCGACATCCCCGGGGATTGTTGGACCTGGCAAAGGAAACATGGGAGCAAGAGCCCACCCCCCATAAAAGTGTGATTGAACACATTTTGGGTATGCAGAACCGCATAAGCGCGGTCATGCCAATTGTGAAGGAGCATTTACAGGAGGCTCAGGCCGCGCAAAGCGGCCGCTACAATAGACAAGCCACCGTGCGGACCTTTAAACAAGGGGATCGGGTGTTGGTATTAATCCCCACGGCGGAGAGTAAATTCCTGGCTCAGTGGCAAGGCCCCTACGAGATAAAGGAAAGAGTCGGGGTGCTTAACTATAAGGTATTGCAGCCCGGTAGGCGTAAACCTGAACAAATATACCATGTCAACCTATTAAAACCTTGGCAGGAACGGGAAAGCCTGATGGCTGTTTTTTCCCCATCTCCCTCCTCTTCGGGTTGTTCACATCCGGCTCCAGCGATCTCCGGAGAGGACGAACCGGAAGTAAGGATTGGAGAAGCCCTCACCAAGACTCAGAGGTGAGAGGCCAGATGGTTGGTTCAGCAGAACCCCGATGTCTTCTCCGAGCTGCCCGGTAGGACCAGTCTGATACGACATGATATTGTCACCGAGCCTCACCTGAAGGTACGCCTGAAGCCATACCGGGTACCGGAGGCTCGAAGACAAGCCATATCAGAGGAAGTGAAGACCATGCTACGACTAGGGGTCATCGAAAAATCCCGGAGTGAATGGGCTAGTCCGATTGTCCTAATACCAAAATCCGATGGCTCCTTAAGGTTCTGCAATGACTTTAGGAGATTGAACGAAATATCCAAGTTCGATCTCTACCCCATGCCCCGGGTGGATGAGCTGATTGATAGGCTGGGACAGGCGCGATACTTCACCACGCTCGACCTGACCAAGGGGTACTGGCAGGTGCCACTGACGGAGTCCGCCAAGGAGACAACCGCTTTTGTTTCGCCGGAGGGTCTCATCCACTATGTTGTCTTGCCTTTTGGGTTACATGGCGCTCCGGCCACGTTCCAGAGGTTGATGGACTTAGTGCTGGAACCCCACCAGGCGTATGCATCAGCGTACCTTGATGACATCATTATTTACAGCTCCGATTGGCAGACCCACTTGGAACAGGTACAAGCGGTGGTGGACGCGCTTCGAACAGCCGGATTGACGGCCAATCCCAAGAAATGTGCGTTGGGACTCACGGAAGCCCGCTACTTGGGCTACGTGATAGGCCAAGGAGTGAATAAGCCCCAAATTAACAAGGTTGAGGCGATCCAGAAGTGGCCTAGACCCCTGACCACGAAGCAGGTTAGGGCCTTCCTGGGTATCGTGGGGTACTACAGGAGGTTTGTAAAGGATTTTGCGGGACTATCAGCCCCCTTGACGGACCTTCTCAAAGGCAAGAAGTCCGTCATGGTGCGCTGGACTCCGCAGGCCGAGGACTCCTTCCGGGCCCTGAAGGGGGTCCTGTGCGGACAGCCCGTTCTGGTACACCCTGATTTCCGGAAGGAGTTCATAGTACAGACTGACGCCTCAGAGGTCGGCCTGGGGGCAGTGCTGTCTCAGGTGGTTCAGGGGGAGGAACACCCCGTCACCTTCTTAAGTAGGAAGCTCACCCCTCCCGAGCGGAATTATAGCGTAGTGGAGAAGGAGTGCCTGGCGATCAAGTGGGCCTTGGAGTCCCTACGCTATTACCTGCTGGGACGGCAGTTTCGCTTGGTGACGGATCACTCTCCGCTGGTCTGGATGAGGTCCGCCAAGGAACGGAATGCCCGGGTTACCCGGTGGTTCCTTTCT
This sequence comes from Anomaloglossus baeobatrachus, assembly GCF_048569485.1. Classification (NCBI taxonomy): domain Eukaryota; kingdom Metazoa; phylum Chordata; class Amphibia; order Anura; family Aromobatidae; genus Anomaloglossus; species Anomaloglossus baeobatrachus. Next base: position 103,205,928 of record NC_134362.1, read on the forward strand.
CTGCAGAACTTCCGGTTTACGGTTGAACATAGGGCCGGTGGGTTGCAGGGCAACGCCGATGCCTTGTCCCGCGGCCCGTGTTTGATGGCGGGAGTTCAACCCCGCTCGCTTGAACTGAGGGGGGGGTATGTGAGACTGTGACCGGGGTTATCTATGACGGCCGGTATGTCTCGCCCCGCTTGTGCTCACTCCATGATAGAAAGTAAATCCACTCTAGGGTTAATGCTGTTTCCCTACAGGCTGAAGGAAGGGTTAAATGGAAACAGGAACAAGGGCAGGTGTGCCGGGTGTGAGGGAGTGAACACAACTCCCTGAGCTCTCTGCTGGAGAGGCACATGTATATTGTTGTGGACTTTTGTTTGGACATTAAACCGTGTGCTGTGAACCTTAATGCCTGGATCCCGTGTCTTCTGCTGCGCAGCCGACCATGCTACCTCACAATATTATATATATATATATATATATATACACATATACACACACACACACACACACACACACCGTATTTTTCGCTTTATAAGACACACTTGATTATAAGACGCACCCCCAAATTTGGTGAAGGAAAAGAGATTTTTTTTTATAATGCCAGTGTCCGTCTAACAAATCATATAGGATATATGTCCCTCATAGCCCCCCATCCTAAAATTGGCCCCCTTAATCTGGATATGGCTCCCTTATATTGAATATAGCCCCCTTGTGCTGGCACACGTTCCACTGTGCTGCCTATTGCCCTGTATGGATTGCACACATTCCCTGTGCTGCCTATGGCCCCCTATGGATTGCACACGTTCCCCTGTGCTGCCTATGGCCCTCTGTGGATTGCACACATTCCCCTGTGCTGCCTATGGCCCCCTATGGATTGCATACATTCCTCTGTACTGCCTATGGCCCCCTATGGATTGCACACGTTCCCCTGTGCTGCCAATGGCTTCCTACGAATTGCACACGTTCCCCTGTGCTGCCTATGGCCCCCTATGGATTGCACACATTCCCATGTGCTGCCTATGGCCCCCTATGGATGACACACATTCCCCTGTGCTGCCTATGGCCCCCTATGGATTGCCCACATTCCCCTCTGCTGCCAATGGCCCCCTATGGATTACACACATTCCCCTGTGCTGCCTATGGCCCCCTATGGATTGCATACGTTCCCCTGTGCTGCCTATGGCCCCCTATGGATTGCACACGTTCCCCTGTGTTAGATATCGCCCCCATGCTGCTGCCCATAATAAAATAAAACACGCTTTCCTTACCTCCTCCAGCGCTGATCTCCCTCCTGTCTCCCTCCGTGCTTCTGTTCCTCCACTTCCTGGTTCTTGGTACCTGTCATGCTATCGGCACAGCAGAGTGACTTCATCTCTGCGTGCCTGATCACAGTGGAAGCAGGGACACTGGGGAGAAACGCTATATGAGTGGGAGCAGGAGATCTAACGCTGCTGCCCGCAGCTTTCACCTGCCCCCAGCAGCGCGCCAGAGCAGACCCTGCAGTGTGTGTATATATATATATATATATATAATATATATACATACATACACATCCTCCCCCCCCCCGTATATTTGGCTTATAAGACGCACCCCCTACTTTCCCCCAAAATTTGGGGGAACAAAGTGCGTCTTATAAAGCGAACAACACGGTATATATATATATATATATATACATATATATATATATATATAATGTGACGACCTGGGTCCTGAACGTCTTGGGGCACACGTCTGGCAGCGGGATCAAGATACACACAAGCACTTTGTCACTTAAATAATCTCGGTAATTTATTCACATCCTCATAAACCACGCAGTGTAAAGGGCCACAGCCACTTTCCCACAGGACAACGTCTCACTGTCTGTTTAAACTGCCAATTGTTCATACAGTTCATTCTCTGGCATCAGCCAGTATAGTCCCCCTTTCTGGGGTGTTACCTGCCAGTAGGTTTGCAGGCTGTCAGTCTGCCTTCATCCAGTCCAGGGAGACTCTCACACTGGGCTCACCATCCCGGCCCTTGTACACGTTCCAAGTCCTCAAAGCCTCAGTGGATTCTGCAGCTCCCTGACATTTCAGAGCCCTCACTAGCTCTGTATGCACAGGATCTCCTGCGCATGTGCTCCAACCAAGATGGCTCCCACCAGCACACAGAGATCATGTGACAAACGACAACTCCATTAAATCCCATGAGACACACCTACGTATGGGAGGTATGTGGATGGTCAGTCCCGCCCATCACTTCTGACCATCCCATGAACCTAGCCCTGAATGTGTACAACAATCCTCATGGAACTACAAGTTCCAGAGAAACATTCCAGGTTCAGATCGCAGAGGATTTCCACCTCTGTGACACATACCAGCCATCTGCTACATTGCCGGTTGCATCCTTATATATCCCCCCCTCTGTTCCAGGAACACTCGACAACCTACAGGGACCCTGAGCCAGGGCATTAGGGAAACCATACCCTACCAGTCGAATGGCCCTCTATGACAACTTTGAGTTTCCGCTCCTGACATACCATCCGCCACTGTCACCAAGCCCTCCTCAGTGAACCCTCTTCTCAGACACGTCCGCCGGTCCGACGTATCGTTCTATAACTGTCTCCAACGGTCAGTGTGGTAGCAAGACACTCCTTTAGTCGAAACTACCTTGCGGCCTGACTCTGCGCTATCCAGTCCACTAGAGGGGCTATGGTCTAGGTACCTCACCACCAAGCTGACAGGAGATCTCCCATAACTAGACCCTGCGCACTCTCTGGTGTTTGCCAATCTACTATGGCCTCTTCTCTCATGACGTCTCAGGTCACCTTTCCATCTCCGCTTTTTCCCACCACCACTTTTGGCTATGGACCAGTCACTCCCTCCATCTTTTCTTTTAGATTTTCTCTTAGAGGGCTTGGACCCTTCAGAGTCTGTGTCATAGCCTGATGTATAAGTAGGTCTTCTATGACCTAGGCTCCTTTCCCTACAGGACCTACTTCCCTTGCCAGTCAAGGCAACACGTTCATCAGGTTGACCACACTTCTTCTCTGGGCCCTGGCCCGAAAGCGGTCGCGACCTCACACTAACTTGACAAAGTTTCACTGCAATCTTCTGTCTTTCAAGATCCATTTGCTTTAGTTCTTCCAGGTATCCCAGGCAGTATTCTAGGAGAACTCGTACGTTTTCAACACACTCCTTTGTTCCTACCATGACACATGGAACCATACCAACTTCACAGGGTAACCTGGCTTTATGGTGAACCTCAAGTCTTACTCTCGTCACACCGGACGTATCAACCATCTCCTGCATGACTCTTCCATTTCTGCCAATCAGTTTCTTGACAAGTTCTCTGGGCACTTGTGTGACCTCTTCCACAAAGTCCAACAGCTTCCGAGCTGTTTTCACTGCTTCTTCAGTTTTCCCATAGATTTGGAATGTTCCACTGTGTTCTTCTAATTCAACAGCTGTAATACCTGGAACTTTCCTGGCTTGCTGAATGTTACTTCTCAGCGTTCTTAATGCGAGCCCAATTAATGATTTCTTCACCACCACAACTTCCTGAAATTCTGCAGTGAGCTGCTTCATACACTCCAAGCGTCTGGTGTCTTCTTCCATCTGTGCCGAGATGAGCCATTTCGTGCGAAGACACTGCAGGTGCATGTCACTCAGGATAGCCACCCGCTTCTTTGTGACATTACTTGCAGAGCACACCACCAACCGACAAGTCTCTGGGGCAAAGTACACTTCACAGGCCCCTACGGCCTTCTTAAACTTCTCATGCATCGACTTATGGGCACAGGCTTCTCTTAAGGCGGGCTTTGCATGTTGCGACATCGCAAGCCGATGCTGCGATGTCGCACGCGATAGTCCCCGCCCCCGTCGCAGGTACGATATCTTGTGATAGTTGGCGTAGCGAAAATTATCGCTACGCCAGCTTCACATGCACTCACCTGCCCTGCGACCGTCGCTCTGGCCGACGACCCACCTCCTTCCTTTGGGGGCGGGTCGTGCAGCGTCATAGCGACGTCACACGGCAGGCGGCCAATAGCGGCGGAGGGGCGGAGATGAGCAGGATGTAAACATCCCGCCCACCTCCTTCCTTCCGCATTGTGGCCGGAGGCAGGTAAGGAGATGTTCCTCGCTCCTGCGGCTTCACACACAGTGATGTGTGCTGCCGCAGGAGCGAGGAACAACATTGTACCTGTCGCGGCACCGGCATTATGGAGATGTCGGAGGCTGCAACGATGATACGATAACGACGCTTTTGCGCTCGTTCATTGTATCATCTAGGATTTACACACTACGACATCGCAAGTGACGCCGGATGTGCGTCACTTTCGATTTGACCCCACCGACATCGGACCTGCGATGTCGTAGTGTGCAAAGCCGCCCTAAGTCTTCGGGCACATCTACCATGCACTTAAAGAATGGACAGGTTTCTTTACCTTCAAGGATATTAGACCATTCCTTTGGTCTCTTGCATCTATCTTTTTCTCTCATCAACAGCTTCACCTCTTGAGTTACACACTCCTCCGGTTCAGCTCCAGCCTCAGAGCCTATGAGTTTGCTACTCTTCTTAACCAAGACAATCTCTATGTCTTCCATCTTGGTCTTACCAGGCAGGTCACTCAGGCTCTCAGTTCCTGATGAGACCTTTGGTCCAGACTTCACCTCCTCAGAGGCTCTTTTTACTTCTACAGCACCAGCTGTCTCTTGGGTCTTCACTGCATTACCGTCAACTTCCTTGCGGGTCTCTGCTGTGTCACCTTCAGTCTTCTTTTTTCCTGCCAGGGTGTAACACCCTTCAGTGTGGTACTCTGTTCCTCTTAGAACTTTGTCATCATTTTCACCCTTCATCACCCCAACACTGGGTAATTTACCGGTCTGCTCACCATGACCTCTATGGATTTGTACTTCACCAACGCTCTCCAGGATTCCTTGTCCTGTATTACCTTCTAGGATTTCACCTCCTACAGCGCTCTTGTCCGACAGACCTTCTGCTTCATGCTTGGAATCTTTAGGAGGCACCACCATTACTGCTTTGGTTGGCTCATTTTTTGACATTTCACCCTGCTGATGTCTGTCGTTACAATGTGTCAGTTCAGTTTCGGATTCCACTTTCTTGTGTAGGACATCGCTGTCTGACTCTACCTTAGCAGTTGCTACTGGTAACGTGTTTTCCTCAACCAGATACTTCACTTTCTTTGCACCCTCAGACGGTATACCTTGCACGACCTTTCGGCGCTTTTTACGTCTCCGGTGTCTTGAGGAGGTTTTACCCTTCTCAATTGTCTGTACCTCACTGCACTCTCTTGTCCTTTTATAAGAGTCCGTGTCCATTCTGGAGTCATCGTCACTCCCCCTGGCGTCCTGGACTATCATGTCCCCACTTAACCAGATATCTGCCTCCCTTTCTGGAGCTACCCCATTTTTAACGGTCACACTATTGGTTATTCCCTTAGTCCTTATGTCACTAAGTTGGGTCCGTCCATCATTTTCTTTGGTCAACCCTAACTTAGGACAGTCCATTTTAGGAGGTGCTATCTCCTCCTTACCACACATAACTCCACAACAAGGACCCCTTTTCACCTCCCAATGTGGTGGGGTTTCCTTTGGGCTGTTCCGGCTCTTACATAAGCATCCGGATACGTCCCCCTGCTTCCACAAGTGCACAAATAATTTAGAGTCCCAACCTATAATAATTGGGTGCACTAAATCTGAGACTACACCAACATCATGAGAGCCACTGTCCCTGGCTGTCTTAATGACCACGCTGGATACCGGGTATTCTGTCTCATTATTGTGGGTGCAGCCGACGTGGATCTTCCTTCCTGGAATCAAGTGGACATCAGAGGTGGCCCTCACCAGGGTCAACAAGCTCCTTGAGTCTACGACTCCTGTTACAGATTCCCCATCCACTTCCACGGAACACAGACGTGGCTTTTCGTCGGATGGGTGGTCTATACTGCAAACTAGACACTTGAAAAAAACCAAGGAGAAAATTGTAGAAAAAATACCCTGACTATAAATAAATAAATTGCAAGTGCTTAATAAACAGGGTACTCAGTATATACATTTTTGCAAAAAGGTAAGAAGCTGTCTCACCTCGTCACGGTGTACCCATCTGAGACAGTCCCTAACCTACTAAAGTTAAAAACATATTCTGTACCTGACTTGTGTCATGTCAAAACTTCAATATGGATGGTAAAGTGGTTAGCTGGGTCCCAGATTAAATACACAGCAAAAAGTGAGAAGCAGGTAATTGTTCAGCCTCAGTATCAGGAGGGCTGCACCCCCAACTTGCATTAAAGCAAGATAACAGACAAAAAACACCAAAAAAAACTGAGCTGTGACAATTGTTCAATAAACATGCAACATTACAAGCATGTGAATTGCAGCCTCAAGACTAGAAAAAAACCAAGGAGAAAATTGTAGAAAAAATACCCTGACTATAAATAAATAAATTGCAAGTGCTTAATAAACAGGGTACTCAGTATATACATTTTTGCAAAAAGGTAAGAAGCTGTCTCACCTCGTCACGGTGTACCCATCTGAGACCGTCCCTAACCTACTAAAGTTAAAAACATATTCTGTACCTGACTTGTGTCATGTCAAAACTTCAATATGGATGGTAAAGTGGTTAGCTGGGTCCCAGATTAAATACACAGCAAAAAGTGAGAAGCAGGTAATTGTTCAGCCTCAGTATCAGGAGGGCTGCACCCCCAACTTGCATTAAAGCAAGATAACAGACAAAAAACACCAAAAAAAACTGAGCTGTGACAATTGTTCAATAAACATGCAACATTACAAGCATGTGAATTGCAGCCTCAAGACTAGAAAAAAAACAAGGAGAAAATTGTAGAAAAAATACCCTGACTATAAATAAATAAATTGCAAGTGCTTAATAAACAGGGTACTCAGTATATACATTTTTGCAAAAAGGTAAGAAGCTGTCTCACCTCGTCACGGTGTACCCATCTGAGACCGTCCCTAACCTACTAAAGTTAAAAACATATTCTGTACCTGACTTGTGTCATGTCAAAACTTCAATATGGATGGTAAAGTGGTTAGCTGGGTCCCAGATTAAATACACAGCAAAAAGTGAGAAGCAGGTAATTGTTCAGCCTCAGTATCAGGAGGGCTGCACCCCCAACTTGCATTAAAGCAAGATAACAGACAAAAAACACCAAAAAAACTGAGCTGTGACAATTGTTCAATAAACATGCAACATTACAAGCATGTGAATTGCAGCCTCAAGACTAGAAAAAAACCAAGGAGAAAATTGTAGAAAAAATACCCTGACTATAAATAAATAAATTGCAAGTGCTTAATAAACAGGGTACTCAGTATATACATTTTTGCAAATAGGTAAGAAGCTGCCTCACCTCGTCACAGTGTACCCATCTGAGACAGTCCCTAACCTACTAAAGTTAAAAACATATTCTGTACCTGACTTGTATCATGTCAAAACTTCAATATGGATGGTAAAGTGGTTAGCTGGGTCCCAGATTAAATACACAGCAAAAAGTGAGAAGCAGGTAATTGTTCAGCCTCAGTATCAGGAATCAAGTGGACATCAGAGGTGGCCCTCACCAGGGTCAACAAGCTCCTTGAGTCTACGACTCCTATTACAGATTCACCATCCACTTCCACGGAACACAGACGTGGCTTCTCGTCGGATGGGTGGTCTATACTGCAAACTAGACACTTGTAGCATGAACACTGTTGTCCCTGGCTACAGTCCATCTGCGCCACTTCACCCTTGGATTTGGGATGCTCCACACCATTTTGGGGGACCACCGCTTTCTGGGACTACTCCCCCGTTTGGGCATCCACCACTTTATGGGACTCCATCCCCTTATGGGCAACCACCCCTTTATGGGACTCCACCCCCTTGTGAGTATCCACCCCTTTCTGAGACTCCACCCCCTTTTGGACTTTCTGAGACTCTGCCCCCTTCTGGGCTTTCTGTGGCTTCCTTGCAGTGTCTTTAGATCCCAGTTCACACCATTCCCCTTTATCTCCCTGGGTACCCTGTGCCCGTACTGGCCCCAGAAGGGAATTCACAAACTGGTCCACTGCTGCCACATCCCTGCACACTGACAGCTCCTGCTGTCCACACACAAAAAAATGGTACAGTTCCTCCATAACATCCAGGCTTGCTGCTCCACTCATGGTCGCTCCGCTTTCCCCGAACTTCGTGGTTGAATGCGCCGTCAATTTTCGTGGACCTGCCGATCCACCGCAAACTGCTTCAAAAAATTTTCGTGGACCCGCCGATCCACAGCAAGCAGTCCGTATCCACAGGAATATGTCCTAGGCTGTTGCCCTTAGCAACCAGGCTGCGTTGCCCATAGCAACCAGGCCATATGCCGGCATTCTCCACCATAATGTGACGACCTGGGCCCTCAACATCTTGGGGCACACGTCTGGCAGCGGGATCAAGATACACAAGCACTTTGTCACTTAAATAATCTCGGTGATTTATTCACATCCTCATAAACCACGCAGTGTAATGGGCCACAGCCACTTTCCCACAGGACAACGTCTCACTGTCTGTTTAAACTGCCAATTGTTCATACAGTTCATTCTCTGGCATCAGCCAGTATAGTCCCCCTTTCTGGGGTGTTACCTGCCAGTAGGTTTGCAGGCTGTCAGTCTGCCTTCATCCAGTCCAGGGAGACTCTCACACTGGGCTCACCATCCCGGCCCTTGTACACGTTCCAAGTCCTCAAAGCCTCAGTGGATTCTGCAGCTCCCTGACATTTCAGAGCCCTCACTAGCTCTGTATGCACAGGATCTCCTGCGCATGTGCTCCAACCAAGATGGCTCCCACCAGCACACAGAGATCATGTGACAAACGACAACTCCATTAAATCCCATGAGACACACCTACGTATGGGAGGTATGTGGATGGTCAGTCCCGCCCATCACTTCTGACCATCCCATGAACCTAGCCCTGAATGTGTACAACAATCCTCATGGAACTACAAGTTCCAGAGAAACATTCCAGGTTCAGATCGCAGAGGATTTCTACCTCTGTGACACATACCAGCCATCTGCTACATTGCCGGTTGCATCCTTACAATATATACATATATATATACATACCTACATAACAGACCTTTAGCATTCTAGCTGTTAATTTGATGAGGTAATCTGGAGATATTTCACCCCATGCTTCCAGAAGCCTCTCCCACAAGTGATTGACTTGATGGACACTTTTTGCGTACCATACGGTCAAGCTGCTCCCACAACAGCTCAATAGGTTTGAGATCTGGTGACTTGGCTGGCCACTCCATTACAGATCGAATACCAGATGCCTGCTTCTTCCATAAATAGTTCATGCATAATTTCGAGGTGTGCTTTGGGTCATTGTTCTGTTGTAGGATGAAATTGTCTCCAATCAAGTGCTGTCCACAGGGTATGGCATGGCGTTGCAAAATGGAGTGATAGCCTTACTTATTCAAAATCCCTTTTACCTTGTACAAATCTCCCACTTTACCAGCACCAAAGCAACCCCAGACCATCACATTGCCTCTACCATGCTTGACAGATGGTGTCAGGCACTCTTCCAGCATCTTTTCAGTTGTTCTGCATCTCACAAATGTTCTTCTGTGCGATCCAAACACCTCAAACTTTGATTTGTCTGTCCATAACACTTTTTTCCAATCTTCCTCTGTCAAATGTCTGTGTTCTTTTGCCCATATTATTCTTTTCCTTTTATTAGACAGTCTCAGATATGTCAGATATGGCTTTTTCTTTGCCACTCTGCCTTGCAGGCCAGCATCCTGGAGTCATCTCTTCACTGTAGACGTTGATACTGGCGTTTTGCGGATACTATTTAATGAAAATGCCAGTTGAGGACTTGTGAGGCATTGATTTCTCAAACTAGAGACTCTAATGTACATGTCTTGTTGCTCAGTTGTGCAGCGGGGTTTCCCTCTTCTATTTCTAGTCTAGTTAGAGCCTGTTTGTGCTATCCTCTGAAGGGAGTAGTACACACCATTGTAGAAAATCTTCAATTTCTTGGCAATTTCTCGCATGGAATATCATTTACTTCTAAGAACATGAATAGACTGTCGAGTTTTACATGAAAGTTCTCTTTTTCTGGCCCTTTTGAGCGTTTAATGGAGCCAACAAATATAATGCTCCAGATTTTCAACTAGATCAATGGAAGGTCAGTTTTATAGCTTCTCTAATTAGCAAAACTGCTTTCAGCTGTGCTAACATACTTGCACAAGGGTTTTCAAGGGATTTCTAAATATCCATTAGCCTTCAACACAGCAAACACAATGTACACTGGAGTGGTGGTTGTTGGAAATGGGCCTCTATACACCTACTTAGATATTGCATTAATAACCAGACGTTTAAAGCTAGAATAGCTATTTACCACATTAACAATGTATAGAGTGTACTTCTGTTTAATGTAATGCTAGCTTCACTGAAAAAAAGTGCTTTTCTTTCAAAAATAAGGAAATATCTAAGTGACCCTAAACTTTTGAACTGTAGTGTGTATAAATATATACAGTGCCTACAAGTAGTATTCAACCCCCTGCAGATTTAGCAGGTTTACACATTCGGAATTAACTTGGCATTGTGACATTTGGACTGTAGATCAGCCTGAAAGTGTGAAATGCACTGCAGCAAAAAAGAATGTTATTTATTTTTTATTTTTTTTTTTTAAATTGTGAAAAGTTTATTCGGAGGGTCATTTATTATTCAACCCTTCAAACCACAAGAATTCTGTTTGGTTCCCCTAAAGTATTAAGAAGTATTTCAGGCACAAAGAACAATGAGCTTCACATGTTTGGATTAATTATCTCTTTTTCCAGCCTTTTCTGACTAATTAAGACCCTCCCCAAACTTGTGAACAGCACTCATACTTGGTCAACATGGGAAAGACAAAGGAACATTCCAAGGCCATCAGAGACAAGATCGTGGAGGGTCACAAGGCTGGCAAGGGGTACAAAACCCTTTCCAAGGAGTTGGGCCTACCTGTCTCCACTGTTGGGAGCATCATCCGGAAGTGGAAGGCTTATGGAACTACTGTTAGCCTTCCACGGCCTGGACAGCCTTTGAAAGTTTCCACCCGTGCCGAGGACAGGCTTGTCCGAAGAGTCAAGGCTAACCCAAGGACAACAAGGAAGGAGCTCCGGGAAGATCTCATGGCAGTGGGACATTGGTTTCAGTCAATACCATAAGTAACGTACTCCACCGCAATGGTCTCCGTTCCAGACGAGCCCGTAAGGTACCTTTACTTTCAAAGCGTCATGTCAAGGCTCGTCTACAGTTTGCTCATGATCACTTGGAGGACTCTGAGACAGGCTGGTTCAAGGTTCTCTGGTCTGATGAGACCAAGATCGAGATCTTTGGTGCCAACCACACACGTGACGTTTGGAGACTGGATGGCACTGCATACGACCCCAAGAATACCATCCCTACAGTCAAGCATGGTGGTGGCAGCATCATGCTGTGGGGCTGTTTCTCAGCCAAGGGGCCTGGCCATCTGGTCCGCATCCATGGGAAGATGGATAGCACGGCCTACCTGGAGATTTTGGCCAAGAACCTCCGCTCCTCCATCAAGGATCTTAAGATGGGTCATCATTTCATCTTCCAACAAGACAACGACCCAAAGCACACAGCCAAGAAAACCAAGGCCTGGTTCAAGAGGGAAAAAATCAAGGTGTTGCAGTGGCCTAGTCAGTCTCCTGACCTTAACCCAATTGAAAACTTGTGGAAGGAGCTCAAGATTAAAGTCCACATGAGACACCCAAAGAACCTAGATAACTTGGAGAAGATCTGCATGGAGGAGTGGGCCAAGATAACTCCAGAGACCTGTGCCGTCCTGATCAGGTCTTATAAAAGACGATTATTAGCTGTAATTGCAAACAAGGGTTATTCCACAAAATATTAAACCTAGGGGTTGAATAATAATTGACCCACACTTTTATGTTGAAAATGTATTAAAACTTAACTGAGCAACATAACTTGTTGGTTTGTAAGCTTTATGCATCTGTTAATAAATCCTGCTCTTGTTTGAAGTTTGCAGGCTCTAACTTATTTGCATCTTATCAAACCTGCTAAATCTGCAGGGGGTTGAAGACTACTTGTAGGCACTGTATGATACACATGTGTTACTTACACACTGGATTTTAAAGAGTTATGTTGATGTTCCAGAGTGTGATATGATTATATTTGAATAAATGTTAGTTTGTTTTTTTTGTTCAAGAATAAATGTGGAAAAAAAGTAAGACATCCCCTGAAAATAAGCCCTAACCCATCTTCAGAGCAAAAAATTATGTAAGACCCTGTCTTATTTTTGGAGAAACAGGGTAGTAACTTGTACTAAGTGTCACATTACCCTCTTTTAAAACACTAGAAATTTCTTTAAAAATTTTTCAGCATAACATCAGCTTTCGCAAAGGACATCCTTTCCTACTACCATTTTGGCCCTACATGAGGCATAGAAATCTCTATTCCAACACTAATTTCAGACGTGATAGATTCAACATTTTTCATGCATTATTTTGTATTCTGTATTTTATGAGGGTTTAAAAAACTGTACTAACAATATCCGCTTCAAATGCCCTGTAGGCATGGTTGGTAGTATACCACAGAGACCATCTACGTGACCCAAAAAGATTGCAGTGAAGGGGGCAATATTTGGAATGAGAAAAAAAAATCATCTTCCTATTATATTTTTTAGGAGACTTTTCTTTGGATCCTTACATTTTAAAGAAATCCAGCATTCTCTTTACTGGGAGAAGCTGGCAGCACTCTGATTTATACAGTAATCATAATGGAAAGGGGAATGTAACTATTTATCCCAAATCAAATGGCCTAAAGTGTATCCTCCATATGACTGCCACTAGAGGCTGTCATTTTTGGAGATCTTGCATTTTAGACCAAAATATGGTGTAGGTCATTTCTAGACATCCAAGTTTTTACTCCTAAAATCTGGCGTAAAACACTTTGGAAATGTTGCCACTTTTATGACAGCTTTGTCCAGCTCCTCCAAAATGCGCAGAGCTAGGGGTAGTAGGAGGGTGGAGTGAAGCATGGAGATGTCCGCTCATAATTCGTGAAGGGCTGTGACGTATCTTACGCCATAAATCTTACTCCAGTCCCAAAGTGCACCTCTTAATAAATGAAGTACATATAACTAAAACATGCCTCCTCAAGACTGGTGTGAACAGCGCCGGTCTTGATGAATTGGGACTTTAATGTGTACAAAGCTCTTGGTTTGTCAGTTCTAATTGATATTCTTACAAAAAGTCTTTGGTGGTTTTATTTATTTCAAGCCTCCAAATGTCTTGGTTGGTGGGCAGTGTGATGGCCGACAGAGAAAGCTGAAAAATGTCTCAATTGTAACTAATTACATTTTTCGGTGTAGGAAGGGGGGTGAACAAGTAGCATGTTTGCAGACACAATGGGGCACCAGATTTCTGAATATGCTGATAACTGCAGACAGACATAAGGTAGTGGAGGGATTCTGAATGATTTACCATATACTTTTTGCGTAATTAACTCCACATGACTTGATAAACATAATTGAGGTGATGTCCTCACCAGCAGAGGGAGCAGTGATCTTTTCTGTCGAGTCTCTGTCACTTTCCCACCTGCATGAACTCTTTTTCCCATCTAGTCTCCCATCTGGCCCCCGGATTGCCAGCTTGCATTTGATGACAAGCTATAATTTTGCACTCAATATAGGATTAGTCTAAGCTGATTTTAAACTTTAGTATCTTTTAACCTGCCACTTTATTGTAGACATCAGCTGGATGCTCAGTTTGATATTTGGGTACTAGCAATTATTTGTGCTGGAGGCAAACTTGCTTCCAAAATCATTAAACTGAAACAACTAATTTATTTGGGGAACTTTTAGCTTTTCGTCTTTCAGCTGAATTCTACCCATCTTTTCTGTGTAGTTCATAATATGATACTCCCGTCTTTTGTACACCCACCTTACTATTGTTTGCACTATATATATATATATATATTACTATCAGGGTAGCTTACATACATGTACGAGTACAGTTCATGATTTTATCACACCTCCTTTACACTTAGGAGTACTTCTTACATAGCGAGATCGCTCCTGAGTCACAGGTTTTGTGACGTACCAGTGACCTCATTAGCGATCTCACTGTGTGTGACACTAAGAAGCGACCTAGCCCCTGCTGTGAAATCGCTGATCGTTACACACTGTTCTGGTTCATTTTATGCTCGTTGGTCTCCCACTGTGCAGCACGCATCTGCGTGATTGACTCCGGGAGACCAACAAGCACCGACTCTGTGTAAGCAGCGTACGCTGGTAACCAGGGTAAATATCGGGTAACTAAGCAAAGAGCTTTGCCTGGTTATCCGATATTTACCCTGGTTATTAGCGTACGCTGTTTACAGGTTGCCAGCGCTGGCTCCTTGCACACGTAGCCAGGGTAAATATTGGGTAACTAAGCAAAGTGCTTTGCTTAGTAACCCGATGTGTACACTAGCTACATATACTGGGAGCCAGCGCTGGCAGCCTGTAAGCGGTGTATGCTGGTAACCAGGGTAAATATTGGATAACCAAGCAAAGCGCTTTGCTTAGTTACCTGATATTTACCCTTGTTACCAAGCGCAGCATCGTTACACAAGTCGCTTGTGGCTGATGGCTGGTTGCTGGTGAGATCTGCCTGATTGACAGCTTACCAGCGACCATGTAGCGACACACCAACGATGCCTGCCAGGTCGGTTAGCTGGTGGGATCGTTGGTGAGCCGGTATGTGTAACGTGTGACCCCAGCCTTAGATCTTTGCTACAATCTGACTAGCTGTGTTTGCTGTGAACAAATGGTTAATGATTGTAGATGTCAATCACTATTATCACCACTATTGTGACATGTAGGTGATGGTCTCAGGGACAGACCTCTTATGGAGGACAGGGATAGAGTTTTACATTGCTATGATAGGAATGATATTCCAGTGATAGACATGAGTGGTGATCCGTATGTGTAAATGTGTAAATGTATACTAATCATGTATTATTGTAGAAGTGCTTTTAAGAACGTTATATATTTATATTATCCCCTTTACGACACCCTCATATATGGCGCATGTTGGAAGCGGGTGTATGGAGTGGGCTCACGGGGTGAGCCTGCTCGATACTCGGCACTGGTAATGGCCATGACTTGCTGCTAACAATCGCGGGTGGAGTAGAGTTCCTCCCGTGATTGTTAGCCTGCTCTATAAGTGGAATTTAACATGCATCGGCATGAGACGTGCCATGTTAAGTGTCTACCAGCTCACCTGTGACATGATCGTGGGTCACCAATGACTTGCTATGACAGCAGGGGGGTCTGCTGAAGGCCTCCATGCTTGTCATAGCAGAGCTTCTTTGAAACTCTACCTGTGGCCGGACTTCAAAGGAGACTGTGCTATCTGCTATATACATCAATGTTATGGCATTTCTAGATATAACACAAGCAATCAGATGATTGCAGATTATAGTCCCCCTAAGGAGGGAAGGAGGGGCTATTAAAAACAGTCAAAAGTAAAAAAAGAAAATTGAAAAAAATAAAAGTTCAAGCCACCTTCCTTTTGCCCCATTAAAAATTAAGATAATAGAAAATACACATGTGTTATAAAGAAGTCCGAACTATTACAATATAAAAATATTTAACCCATTCAGTAAGCACTGTAAAAAACAAAAAAAATCAAGATTGCTAGAATTACATTTTTTTGGTCGCTGCAATCCTACAAAATAAATGCTGTAACAAGCAATCAAAACATCATATCTATCCCTAAATGGTATCAATAAAAATATTGTCTCGCCTGCAAAAAATATTTTTTGCGAAATTCTGTTGCTTTGTTACCACTGAAATAATAAAATAACTGGACATTTGGTATTGCCGTAATTATACTAATGAGCAGGATCATAATGTGAGGTCATTTTTACTACGAAATGTGCAGCATAAAAACAATTGCCCCCAAAAATTCAGAATTCTGGTCTTTTTTTTCTCAATTTCTCCTTATGTGGATTCTTTCATCATAAGTTCATCAGAGTTATCAGCCCTTCGAAAATGCAAATTGACAGCACATCAGATAACAGCCCTCAAAAATGATGCACTCAAGATCTCAAGTATCAGACACATTTCTACACCAAGTATCCAGAGACGATTGTGAGAAACAGGCCTTTATGGTCAAATTGCTGAGGGCTACAAACAAGAAGAAATTTGTTGAGTCAAGCAACACAATTACAGTAGACATTAGAGATTTTGATACTAACCACCACCTTCCCTCAATCAGAACTGTGCCGCTAACTACAGACCAGTCTCTAACCTTCCTTTTATCTCTAAGCTCCTGGGACGCTTGGTCCACTCTCGGCTAATCCGCTATTTATCTGAAAACTCACTTCTTGATCCCTCTCAATCTGGTTTCCGCTCTTTACACTCCACCGAAACGGCCCTCACCAAAGTCTCAAATGATCTATTAACAGCAAAATCTAAAGGCCACTATTCCCTATTGTTTCTCTTGGATCTCTCAGCTGCTTTTGACACTGTGGATCACCAACTTCTCCTCACCATTCTCCGCTCTATTGGCCTCAAGGACACCACTCTCGCCCTGTTCTCCTCCTATCTCTCCGACCACTCCTTCACTGTTTCCTTTGCTGGTTCTTACTCCACTCCTTTCCCCCTCACCTTCGGGGTTCCTCAAGGCTCCGTCTTGGGACCTCTCCTTTTCTCTCTATACACCTCCCCTATTGGACAAACCATCAGCAGATTTGGTTTCCAATACCATTTCTATGCTGATGACACCAAATTATATACAACATCTCGAATCATCACCCCTGCTTTGTTACAAAATACCAGAGATTGTCTGTCTGCTGTCTCTCAAAGCATGTCCTCCCTCTATCTGAAACTGAATCTCTCCAAAACTGAGTTTCTTATGTTTCCTCCCTCTACCAACTAACCTACACCCGACATCTCAATTACCTTCGATAATGTAATCATTATTCCCAAGCAGCATGCTCGCTGTCTTGGGGTCATATTTGACTCAGAACTCTCCTTCATTCCCCATATACAATCACTCACTCGCACATGTCACCTGCATCTCAAAAACATCTCCAGAATCTGACCATTTCTTACTTTCGAAACTGCAAAAACCCTTATGCGGGCGTCACACGGTACGATATATCTGGCGATATGTCGTCGGGGTCATGTCGTTAGTAACGCACATCCGGCATCGTCAGACATATCGTACCGTGTGACACCTCGGAACGACTGTGAACGAGCAAAAATACTCAACTTATCGTTTCTCATTGACACGTCGTTCATTTTCAAAAAGTCGTTCCTCCTTCTGTGCTCTGGTTGTTTGTCGTTCCCATGGAAGCACACATCACTCCGTGTGACACCACGGTAACAACGAACACAGCTTACCTGCGTCTCGTCGGCAATGCGGAAGAAAGGAGGTGGGCGGGATGTTTACGCCCCGCTCATCTCCGCCCCTCCGCTTCTATTGGCCGGCGGCTGTGTGACGTCGCTGTGACGCCGAACGTCCCTCCCCCTTCAGGAAGAGGATGTTCACTGCCCACAGCGAGGTCGACCGGCAGGTAAGTACGTGTGACAGGGGTAAACGACTTTGTGCGCCACGGGAAACAAAGTGCCCGTGACGCACAAACGACGGGGGCGGGTGCGATCGCTTATGCGATCGCACAATTTATCGTCCCGTGTGACGCCCGCATTACTGTCTCTCTTATTCATTCCCGCCTGGATTACTCCAACTCTTTATTGATTGGTCTCCCTCGGACCAAACTCTGCCCTCTCCAATCCTTCTTGAATGCAGCAGCCAGGGTCATATTCCTGTCCAGCCGCTTCACCGATGCCTCCACCTTGTGCCAGTCACTACACTGGCTACCTATCAGCTACAGAATACAATACGAACTCATATCCCTCACCCACAAAGCTCTCCACAGCTCTGCACCACCATATACAGTCAGGGCCAGAAATATTTGGACAGTGACACAAGTTTTGTTATTTTAGCTGTTTACAAAAACATGTTCAGAAATACAATTATATATATAATATGGGCTGAAAGTGCACACTCCCAGCTGCAATATGAGAGTTTTCACATCCAAATCGGAGAAAGGGTTTAGGAATCATAGCTCTGTAATGCATAGCCTCCTCTTTTTCAAGGGACCAAAAGTAATTGGACAAGGGACTCTAAGGGCTGCACTTAACTCTGAAGGCGTCTCCCTCGTTAACCTGTAATCAATTAAGTAGTTAAAAGGTCTGGGGTTGATTACAGGTGTGTGGTTTTGCATTTGGAAGCTGTTGCTGTGACCAGACAACATGCGGTCTAAGGAACTCTCAATTGAGGTGAAGCAGAACATCCTGAGGCTGAAAAAAAAGAAAAAATCCATCAGAGAGATAGCAGACATGCTTGGAGTAGCAAAATCAACAGTCGGGTACATTCTGAGAAAAAAGGAATTGACTGGTGAGCTTGGGAACTCAAAAAGGCCTGGGCGTCCACAGATGACAACAGTGGTGGATGATCACCGCATACTTTCTTTGGTGAAGAAGAACCCGTTCACAACATCAACTGAAGTCCAGAACACTCTCAGTGAAGTAGGTGTATCTGCCTCTAAGTCAACAGTAAAGAGAAGACTCCATGAAAGTAAATACAAAGGGTTCACATCTAGATGCAAACCATTCATCAATTCCAAAAATAGACAGGCCAGAGTTAAATTTGCTGAAAAACACCTCATGAAGCCAGCTCAGTTCTGGAAAAGTATTCTATGGACAGATGAGACAAAGAGCAACCTGTACCAGAATGATGGGAAGAAAAAAGTTTGGAGAAGAAAGGGAACGGCACATGATCCAAGGCACACCACATCCTCTGTAAAACATGGTGGAGGCAACGTGATGGCATGGGCATGCATGGCTTTCAATGGCACTGGGTCACTTGTGTTTATTGATGACATAAGAGCAGACAAGAGTAGCCGGATGAATTCTGAAGTGTACCGGGATATACTTTCAGCCCAGATTCAGCCAAATGCCGCAAAGTTGATCGGACGGCGCTTCATAGTACAGATGGACAATGACCCCAAGCATACAGCCAAAGCTACCCAGGAGTTCATGAGTGCAAAAAAGTGGAACATTCTGCAATGGCCAAGTCAGTCACCAGATCTTAACCCAATTGAGCATGCATTTCACTTGCTCAAATCCAGACTTAAGACGGAAAGACCCACAAACAAGCAAGACCTGAAGGCTGCAGCTGTAAAGGCCTGGCAAAGCATTAAGAAGGAGGAAACCCAGCATTTGGTGATGTCCATGTGTTCCAGACTTAAGCCAGTGATTGCCTCCAAAGGATTCGCAACAAAATATTGAAAATAAAATTATTTTGTTTGGGTTTGGTTTATTTGTCCAATTACTTTTGACCTCCTAAAATGTGGAGTGTTTGTAAAGAAATGTGTACAATTCCTACAATTTCTATCAGATATTTTTGTTCAAACCTTCAAATTAAACGTTACAATCTGCACTTGAATTCTGTTGTAGAGGTTTCATTTCAAATCCAATGTGGTGGCATGCAGAGCCCAACTCGCGAAAATTGTGTCACTGTCCAAATATTTCTGGACCTAACTGTATCTCATCCCTCATCTCTGTCTATCATACTACCCGCACCCTTCGTTCCGCAAATGATCTTAGAATAACATCCTCCATAATACGAACCTCACACCTCCATCTACAAGACTTTTCTCGTGCCGCGCCAGTTTTCTGGAATGCACTACCCCAAAGAATGCGACTAATATCTAGCCCCCAAGTTTTTAAGTGTACATTAAAACCACATCTCTTCAGACAAGCATATAATAACTTACTAATCTAACTCTCCCCTGTCCCACCTTCTAAATGCTACTCGTAACCTCCTCTCTCCTATTTCTGTCCTCACATCCTACATACAACCAATAGCACATAAGGGCACCCCAACGATTACTGTCTAAAGACCAGATCATTCATCTTTATATGTAACCAATAAACTAGTATAACGATGGCCAGCCAGATCTACAAGTGTGCTTCACCTTTTGTGTCCCCCTTCTTCCCCATAGATTGTAAGCTCTCGAGCAGGGCCCTCATTCCTACTGTAGCTGTTGAATTATGTACTATTTTGTTCTGTTTTTGTCTATACAAGCCCCCACCTGATTGTAAAGTGCTGCGGAATATGTTAGCGCTATATAAATAAACATTATTATTATTATTATTATTATTAGGTATTTGTGAGACATTGAAAATGCGAGTGGATCATATTTACATATGTGGAGTCCACCATGAAGCATACAGGTTGATGTGTGATGTTGTAGGGTGTTTTTTTGTGACACTGTTGATTTATTTCAAATTCATAACACACCCAGAATGGCTACCACAGCATTCAGCAATGATATGCCATCCCATCTGCTTTGCACTTGGTGGGACCATCATTTGTGTTGCAAAAGGACAATGACCCAAAACACACCTCCAGGCTATGAAGGAGCTAAGTGACCAATCACCCAACCTCAATCCAACTGTATTCATGTTTTCTCACTTTGGGATTTCTTCTTTCTGTGCACGTCTTCCTTATTCAGAGTTATAGTGCTCTGCATCTCTCCCGAATTCCTCAGTGGGTTCGAGGATCACTTGATGGCCTTTTAGGCAACCAGGTCTGAATTGTCATCTCCTAGTGCTGAGGTTAAGGTTATTTCAGCCCACGCATGTGCACCAGGGACTGTGCAGCTAGGAACTGTACAGTTTGTGCAGGAACTGGTTGGGACAGATTAAGCAGTTTAGAGAGAGGCCCTTTCTTATGTATGAGTTACCACATGGGCATAACATTGCCAGCACACCACTTTTTGTGTGTGATGAGGCGTTATTATGGACGCTGTGGATGTCTTCGTCTTGAAGCTACAGTTTCTATGTTTTGGAAGTGGTGGATATCAAGTTGAACTAATAACATGCACTTTCTGCCACTACATAGGTTTTGACCCATCCGAAGACTTTTTCTGAGCCTAAAGTAAAATTACTGGACTGCTTCAACAGGGATCAAAATAAGTTTTAGATTTTTCTTTCTTCATAAAAACTGTATTTTCGCTTCTGTCCTGTTTCCTGTGGAGGAGAATGTCAATGACTGGGTATTGCTCTGTATTTGTTTCTTGGGGATCCTCAGGCTTAGGCTTTTTTGCCTGAGGATTCTCCAGTTTTTACCTCTGTTCATGCTTTTTTTCTGCACTTGGTCTCATTTATGATTACCCTGATAAGGTTGCAACTGCTGAGTCTATGATCTGCAAGTTGCTTCAAGGAAATCATAGTCGAGGACTACTATTCTCAATTTTTTGACAGGGACTTTCTAGCCAGATTAGAGACTTTATAGCTTACAGTCACTCCCTGTTGCCTCTGTGGGAAGCTGTGCCATTGGCTTTTCACTTCGACAGATGTCAAGGGTTAAAGGGAATCAGCAGTTTTTTACCATCTCATCTCAGAGCTTCATGATATAGACAAAGAAATCTTGAGGTCAACGATGTATCACTTAAATTACTGTGTGTAGCCATTCTGACACAGTGAAAGATTTTAGATTTTGCATGTAGCAGAGCTCTGTGAGTAGTCCCCACCCACACCAGGCTTTAAGTGTACATTTCCATAGACAGAAGATGCTAATCACAGAACAGGGCGGAGTCGGACTACAACTCAGTGCTACTGAGACCCACTAATAATAAAAATAACGTGCTTAAATTAAAGGTACGGTCACACTAAGCAACATCGCTAGCAACATCGCTGCTAAGGCACAACTTGCTAGCGATGTTGCTTAGTGTGACATCCAGCAACAACCTGGCCCTTGCTGTGAGGTCGTTGGTTGTTGCTGAATGTCCTGGGCCATTTTTTAGTTGTTGCTCTCCCGCTGTGAAGCACACATCGCTGTGTGTGACAGCGACAGAGCAACAACTAAATGTGCAGGCAGCAGGAGCCGGCTTCTGCGGACGCTGGTAACCATGGTAAACAGCGGGTAACCAAGAAGCCCTTACCTTGGTTACCCGATATTTACCTTCGTTACCAGCGTCCACCACTCTCAGCTGTCAGTGCCGGCTCCTGCTTCTTGCACACATAGGCAGACCACACATCGGGTAATTAACCCGATGTGTACTGTGGCTAGGAATGCAGGGAACAGGAGCCGGCACTGACAGCTGAGAGCGGCGGACGCTGGTAACGAAGGTAAATATCTGGTAACCAAGGTAAGGGCTTCTTGGTTACCCGCTGTTTACCGTGGTTACCAGCGTCAGCAGAATCCGGCTCCTGCTGCCTGCACACGTAGCAGAGTACACATCGGTAAATTAACCTGATGTGTACTGTGGCTAGGTGTGCAGGGAGCCAGCGCTAAGTGGTGTGCGCTGGTAACCAAGGTAAATATCGGGTTGGTTACCCGATATTTACCTTAGTTACCAAGTGCAGCATGCTTCCACGTGTAGCGACGCTCCAGTGATCCCTGCCAGGTAAGGTTGCCGGTGGGATCGCTGGAGCGTCACTTAGTGTGACATCTCGCCAGCGACTTCCTAGCAACTTACCATCGATCCCTATCAGGTTGTATCGTTGTTGGGATCGCTGGTAAGTTGTTTAGTGTGACTGGGCCTTAACATTGCAGGTAAACAAAAGCAAATCATGAGATAGACACTCAGGGGTGAAATTTCTGTTTTCTCTCTTGCAACATGCTGTCTTCAGATTACATTCCAGAAGCCTGCTGACTAGTCCCTTTGAAGATGTATTTAAAGGTGTGTCAGTGACTTCTTCCCCTCATTCAGTGGACACAGTCAAACCAATACAATTTGGTGCCAGCGGAGACACCAGTGAGGGAACTGAACTTGGAGCTCTTGCTCTCTTTTGTTTGTACTGTGGTAACTCTGGCCACATTATATGTTTCAAAGACAATAATGAATTTCTTAAAAAAAACAAAAAGGGATTTTAAGGTGTAACGGTGCAGATTCTAAGAGTCTGAAATAATCTCCCATGCATACAGTTGTTTTTTTTCCTTCAAGTGTATTTGGGTAATAAATCTGGGTTTATCATTACTTCTGCATTTGTAGATTCAGGTTCCATCTTAGATCTCATTGACAGTGATTTCACTATTGAATGTGGGTACAGTGTTTCTGCTTTCGGTCATCCCATTCAAGTGTCAGTGATTGATATTTCTCCCCTTTCTCAAAGTCATGTTTCTTATAAGGTTGAGAATGTGTGCATGGGAGCGTTACTCACAGAATCTGTTTCATTGATGTTTCTTCCTTTACCAGTTAAACTTGTGTTAAGTATGCCCTGGTTAATTAAACACAATCCTACTATCCATTGGGAGACTTGTGAGATAAAGTCTTGGGGGATTTTTGT
The DNA here is from genome assembly GCF_048569485.1 of Anomaloglossus baeobatrachus. Lineage (NCBI taxonomy): Eukaryota > Metazoa > Chordata > Amphibia > Anura > Aromobatidae > Anomaloglossus > Anomaloglossus baeobatrachus. The sequence goes on from NC_134362.1 coordinate 103,229,271, forward strand.
TTTTCTAGTTGTTTGACTGGACACTTGACTTCTGTGAGGTCTTACCTTCCGGAATTAATTCAAGATTTGGAGGATGTGTTCTCTTAGACTGAGTAGAAAGTTCTTCCTAGGACATATGATTTCGCAGTCAAATTTATATCCGGTACTTAAAATGACTGTCTCATTTGTTTAATCTCTCTCTTTCTGAATGAGATACCTTGAAAGAGTATATTCAAAATAGTCATGCCAAGGGGCATATACCGCTATCCACCTCTCCAGTCGCTGTGGGTTTTTTATTTTTTAAGAAAAAAGATTAGGGTTTGCTTCCATGCCTAGATTTTTTGGGGGAGATAAATAAGATTGTGATTCATATCCTTTACTTCTCATATCAATAAGTTGGCTGGAGCTAAATGATTTTCTAAAATTGACCTGAGAGGGGCATATAACCTCATACGTTTTCGACAAGGTGATGAGTGGAAAACCGCTTTCTGTATACCCGAGGGGCACTTTGAAAATTTGGCAATGACAGTTGACTAATGCTCCGGTGGTTTTTCAGAACTTCATAAATTACATTTTTTGTTCTCTGGTAACTAGATTTGTGGTGATTTATTTGGATGACGAATTGATTTACTCTCATTCTTGGGAGAAACATCATGAACATGTTCCACTGGTTCTTCAAATTCTTTGTGACAATCATTTATTTGCCAAGCTGGAGAAATGTCAATTTTGAGGTTCAACAGGTAAATGTTTTAGATCATTTGGTTTCTGCATCGGGGTTTCAAATGGATCCCATTATGGTACAGGCCATCCAGGATTGTGTGAAACCAAGTAACCCTACAGTATTGCAGAGATTTTTTGGCTTTTAGACATATCGAAAACTCATTGAGAACTTCTCAGTCATAGTTAAGCCTCTTACTGATATGACCAAGAAGAGTTCTCTAAGGCTGGTGAGGTCAATCTGCCTTGTATGATCAAAATAGATGCCTCATTTGTAGAGATGGGTGCTGTTTTTTTGCAAAAGAAAGATAGTTACTTTCATCCTTGTGCTTTTTTTTTCTTAGAAGTTCTCCCAAGCTGAGTTTAATTATGATATAGGTAACTGAGAACTCTTGGCGGTTAAGACAGCATTTCAGTGGAGACATTGGTTAGAGTGGGGCGAGACTTAAGGTAACTGTCATTATCGATTCTAAAAATCAGCTTTATGTTGATGCCGCAAAATGCTTAAACACTAGACAGGCCTGGTGAGTCCTTTTTTTTTGCTCGGTTTGATTTTTCTGTGAGTTTTCTCCCCAAGTCTAAGAATGTTATGGCAGATGTAGTTTTCTTTCTAAGTTGAAGTACGAAAAACCCTTCAAGATTCTTAGTGAAGGGATGGTGGTGGTTACTCTGGGGATAGATCTCAGACAGCACATTCAAGATGCGAGTTTTCTCTTGCCTAACAAGATCCTGTCTCAGCTTCGGACCCACTTTTCCATGGACTTTGTCCCTGATCTGCCTAATTATGGTGGTAATACTTTTGTCTGGGTCGTCGTGGATCGTTTCAGCAAGATGGTTAATTTGGTCCGTCTGTAATAATTGCCTACGGGTAAGAGTTCAGCTACATTATTTGGCTCTCACATTGTTAAAGTACATAGTGTTCCAAACAACATTATTTTCGATACAGGGGTTCAGTTTTTAGCTTTTTTTGGCATAGATTTTGCTTCAGATTAGGTATTAAGCTTTCATTCTTCCCAGATTATCATCCCAAGACTAATGGACAGACAGAGGTAATGAACCAAGAGGTAGAACAGTGTTTAAGATGTTTTGTCTAATCAGGAGGACTGGGCAGAATTTCTGCCTCAACAGAGTTCAGTCTCAATAACTGCACCTCCACAGCTATCGGGACCTCACTTCTGTTTTTTTTTTGTTTTGTTTTGTTTTGTTTTTTTTTACCGTGGGGGTTTTCATTCAGTTTTTGGAAATGTTTCTAGGTCACAGTCCTTTGTACCAGAGGAAGAGAAAATTTCTTATCAATTAATTAGTCTGGAAGGACGTCAAAAAATTGCTTTTGGTAACTTGTGACCAGGCTGAGAAAACTGCAAACCGCTGACGTAAGGGAGTTCTTATCTTTAGGGTGGGAGAAATTATGTGGTTCTCTTCTAAAAATTTACGTCTCAAAGTACCATCTACGAAAATTTGCTCTCAAATTTCTTGGTCCATATAAGGTAATTAAAATCTTTAATCCTGTGACTGTCAAACTCTAAATCCTGATAGTATGAAGGATCAATAATACATTCCATTCCTTTCTTTTTAAGAGATTTGAGGGGATACCTTGTCCCCTTGACATAATTGAGGTTAATTTTGAAGAGGTTCAGGTATATGAGGTGTAGGGAGTTCTGAGTTCCAGGCTTGTCACATGCCGGTTGCAGTACCTCATTCAGTCGAAGGGTTATGGTCCAAAGAACAATTTCTGAGTTAATGCGGAGGATCTGTATTTGGATTGTTTGGTAAGAAAGTTCTGTCTGCGACGTCAAAGGATATGAATTTTGGTTGGTTCAGTAGCCCCTCATTGAAGGGGCTACTGAACTGTCATGCCTCAGGATTCGATCCAGCAACCATGTGCTGTGTGATCAGCTTTCTTCTCTACTGAGCTACAGTAGCTTAAGTCTGTGTCCGAGTGCTGATTATTTTTAACCCTTATTTCATTCTTTTCGGTCAGGATGAGTTTTCAATTGTCATTTAGTCGGCCCTATCACATTGCGAATGTGGCTATTTATACCTTCCTCTTGCTGGTCTTTTCTGCTGGCTATATTCTAATGTGGATAATATCTGGAGTTCTTGCCATACTGTTAAGGATTGATGCCAGTCAGATAGAGACCAGCTAGGTTTATTTTATTTGCTGTCACATCTATCTATCCTACACTTTCGTTCTGGCAATATTTCGGGAATAGAAGGCTATTCTTTCTTTCAGTAAATACTTTACTTTTTCCAGTTTGTATTTATGTTTTCATCGGATGCTCTGAGGGCCATATAATGAATTGTGTGACGGGGAGGATTCTATCAGCGCCATATAATGTATTGTGGGGTAAGGTTGGATTCTAACAGGGGCATATCATGAATTGTGGGGTGGGGAGGACGCGGTCAGGGCCATTTAATGCATTGTGGGGTGGGGGAGGATGCAGTCAGGGCTATATAATTATTTGCTGGTTGAGGAGGACACTATTAGGGCCATATAATTGTGGCATAAGGAGGATGCTATCAATGCCATATAATAAATTGTGTTGTGGGGAGGAAACGATCAGGACCATATAATGAATTGTGGGGTGGGGAGGATGCTATGAGGGCCATATAATGAATTGTGGGATAGGGGAGGATTCTCTCACAGCCATATAATGAATTGTATTAAGGAATAACGTTTGGAACTCCATTCTATGTCTGAACTGGGTGCAAAAAACCTAAAAAAAATCACTATGGGGAGATAAGGTATGCACACCAGTGACTATGGAAGGGGAATACATGGAATAGCAGAAACTGCTGTGTGAATACTGACATGAAAAATTCAATAGCTATTTGTTAGAATGAAATGTGAAAAATGGAACCTGCATTACTGCCATGAATATATGAATAAAGAGAAATTTAGCTACTGAATTGATCAATGCAGAAGAGCCCCAACACTACGCCAAAGTATTTCTCTACGTTGGGGTCCCTAGCTTGTGTGTGTCCTCTCATGCAGTTAAAAAACTTACCGTGTATGGGACGCTGAGACCCAGGCTATATATGCGTATAATGTGGATTGGCAATAGGTGTGTATGGGGAGGGTTCACAAACGAAAAACTACTAACATTAAGGAATAACGTTTGGAACTCCATTCTATGTCTGAACTGGGTGCAAAAAACCTAAAAAAACATCACTATGGGGAGATAAGGTATGCACACCAGTGACTATGGAAGGGGAATACATGGAATAGCAGAAACTGCTGTGTGAATACTGACATGAAAAATTCAATAGCTATTTGTTAGAATGAAATGTGAAAAATGGAACCTGCATTACTGCCATGAATATATGAATAAAGAGAAATTTAGCTACTGAATTGATCAATGCAGAAGAGCCCCAACACTACGCCAAAGTATTTCTCTACGTTGGGGTCCCTAGCTTGTGTGTGTCCTCTCATGCAGTTAAAAAACTTACCGTGTATGGGACGCTGAGACCCAGGCTATATATGCGTATAATGTGGATTGGCAATAGGTGTGTATGGGGAGGGTTCACAAACGAAAAACTACTAACATTAAGGAATAACGTTTGGAACTCCATTCTATGTCTGAACTGGGTGCAAAAAACCTAAAAAAACATCACTATGGGGAGATAAGGTATGCACACCAGTGACTATGGAAGGGGAATACATGGAATAGCAGAAACTGCTGTGTGAATACTGACATGAAAAATTCAATAGCTGTTAGAATGAAATGTGAAAAATGGAACCTGCATTACTGCCATGAATATATGAATAAAGAGAAATTTAGCTACTGAATTGATCAATGCAGAAGAGCCCCAACACTACGCCAAAGTATTTCTCTACGTTGGGGTCCCTAGCTTGTGTGTGTCCTCTCATGCAGTTAAAAAACTTACCGTGTATGGGACGCTGAGACCCAGGCTATATATGCGTATAATGTGGATTGGCAATAGGTGTGTATGGGGAGGGTTCACAAACGAAAAACTACTAACATTAAGGAATAACGTTTGGAACTCCATTCTATGTCTGAACTGGGTGCAAAAAACCTAAAAAAACATCACTATGGGGAGATAAGGTATGCACACCAGTGACTATGGAAGGGGAATACATGGAATAGCAGAAACTGCTGTGTGAATACTGACATGAAAAATTCAATAGCTATTTGTTAGAATGAAATGTGAAAAATGGAACCTGCATTACTGCCATGAATATATGAATAAAGAGAAATTTAGCTACTGAATTGATCAATGCAGAAGAGCCCCAACACTACGCCAAAGTATTTCTCTACGTTGGGGTCCCTAGCTTGTGTGTGTCCTCTCATGCAGTTAAAAAACTTACCGTGTATGGGACGCTGAGACCCAGGCTATATATGCGTATAATGTGGATTGGCAATAGGTGTGTATGGGGAGGGTTCACAAACGAAAAACTACTAACATTAAGGAATAACGTTTGGAACTCCATTCTATGTCTGAACTGGGTGCAAAAAACCTAAAAAAACATCACTATGGGGAGATAAGGTATGCACACCAGTGACTATGGAAGGGGAATACATGGAATAGCAGAAACTGCTGTGTGAATACTGACATGAAAAATTCAATAGCTATTTGTTAGAATGAAATGTGAAAAATGGAACCTGCATTACTGCCATGAATATATGAATAAAGAGAAATTTAGCTACTGAATTGATCAATGCAGAAGAGCCCCAACACTACGCCAAAGTATTTCTCTACGTTGGGGTCCCTAGCTTGTGTGTGTCCTCTCATGCAGTTAAAAAACTTACCGTGTATGGGACGCTGAGACCCAGGCTATATATGCGTATAATGTGGATTGGCAATAGGTGTGTATGGGGAGGGTTCACAAACGAAAAACTACTAACATTAAGGAATAACGTTTGGAACTCCATTCTATGTCTGAACTGGGTGCAAAAAACCTAAAAAAACATCACTATGGGGAGATAAGGTATGCACACCAGTGACTATGGAAGGGGAATACATGGAATAGCAGAAACTGCTGTGTGAATACTGACATGAAAAATTCAATAGCTATTTGTTAGAATGAAATGTGAAAAATGGAACCTGCATTACTGCCATGAATATATGAATAAAGAGAAATTTAGCTACTGAATTGATCAATGCAGAAGAGCCCCAACACTACGCCAAAGTATTTCTCTACGTTGGGGTCCCTAGCTTGTGTGTGTCCTCTCATGCAGTTAAAAAACTTACCGTGTATGGGACGCTGAGACCCAGGCTATATATGCGTATAATGTGGATTGGCAATAGGTGTGTATGGGGAGGGTTCACAAACGAAAAACTACTAACATTAAGGAATAACGTTTGGAACTCCATTCTATGTCTGAACTGGGTGCAAAAAACCTAAAAAAACATCACTATGGGGAGATAAGGTATGCACACCAGTGACTATGGAAGGGGAATACATGGAATAGCAGAAACTGCTGTGTGAATACTGACATGAAAAATTCAATAGCTATTTGTTAGAATGAAATGTGAAAAATGGAACCTGCATTACTGCCATGAATATATGAATAAAGAGAAATTTAGCTACTGAATTGATCAATGCAGAAGAGCCCCAACACTACGCCAAAGTATTTCTCTACGTTGGGGTCCCTAGCTTGTGTGTGTCCTCTCATGCAGTTAAAAAACTTACCGTGTATGGGACGCTGAGACCCAGGCTATATATGCGTATAATGTGGATTGGCAATAGGTGTGTATGGGGAGGGTTCACAAACGAAAAACTACTAACATTAAGGAATAACGTTTGGAACTCCATTCTATGTCTGAACTGGGTGCAAAAAACCTAAAAGAACATCACTATGGGGAGATAAGGTATGCACACCAGTGACTATGGAAGGGGAATACATGGAATAGCAGAAACTGCTGTGTGAATACTGACATGAAAAATTCAATAGCTATTTGTTAGAATGAAATGTGAAAAATGGAACCTGCATTACTGCCATGAATATATGAATAAAGAGAAATTTAGCTACTGAATTGATCAATGCAGAAGAGCCCCAACACTACGCCAAAGTATTTCTCTACGTTGGGGTCCCTAGCTTGTGTGTGTCCTCTCATGCAGTTAAAAAACTTACCGTGTATGGGACGCTGAGACCCAGGCTATATATGCGTATAATGTGGATTGGCAATAGGTGTGTATGGGGAGGGTTCACAAACGAAAAACTACTAACATTAAGGAATAACGTTTGGAACTCCATTCTATGTCTGAACTGGGTGCAAAAAACCTAAAAAAACATCACTATGGGGAGATAAGGTATGCACACCAGTGACTATGGAAGGGGAATACATGGAATAGCAGAAACTGCTGTGTGAATACTGACATGAAAAATTCAATAGCTATTTGTTAGAATGAAATGTGAAAAATGGAACCTGCATTACTGCCATGAATATATGAATAAAGAGAAATTTAGCTACTGAATTGATCAATGCAGAAGAGCCCCAACACTACGCCAAAGTATTTCTCTACGTTGGGGTCCCTAGCTTGTGTGTGTCCTCTCATGCAGTTAAAAAACTTACCGTGTATGGGACGCTGAGACCCAGGCTATATATGCGTATAATGTGGATTGGCAATAGGTGTGTATGGGGAGGGTTCACAAACGAAAAACTACTAACATTAAGGAATAACGTTTGGAACTCCATTCTATGTCTGAACTGGGTGCAAAAAACCTAAAAAAACATCACTATGGGGAGATAAGGTATGCACACCAGTGACTATGGAAGGGGAATACATGGAATAGCAGAAACTGCTGTGTGAATACTGACATGAAAAATTCAATAGCTATTTGTTAGAATGAAATGTGAAAAATGGAACCTGCATTACTGCCATGAATATATGAATAAAGAGAAATTTAGCTACTGAATTGATCAATGCAGAAGAGCCCCAACACTACGCCAAAGTATTTCTCTACGTTGGGGTCCCTAGCTTGTGTGTGTCCTCTCATGCAGTTAAAAAACTTACCGTGTATGGGACGCTGAGACCCAGGCTATATATGCGTATAATGTGGATTGGCAATAGGTGTGTATGGGGAGGGTTCACATATATAGCCTGGGTCTCAGCGTCCCATACACGGTAAGTTTTTTAACTGCATGAGAGGACACACACAAGCTAGGGACCCCAACGTAGAGAAATACTTTGGCGTAGTGTTGGGGCTCTTCTGCATTGATCAATTCAGTAGCTAAATTTCTCTTTATTCATATATTCATGGCAGTAATGCAGGTTCCATTTTTCACATTTCATTCTAACAAATAGCTATTGAATTTTTCATGTCAGTATTCACACAGCAGTTTCTGCTATTCCATGTATTCCCCTTCCATAGTCACTGGTGTGCATACCTTATCTCCCCATAGTGATGTTTTTTTAGGTTTTTTGCACCCAGTTCAGACATAGAATGGAGTTCCAAACGTTATTCCTTAATGTTAGTAGTTTTTCGTTTGTGAACCCTCCCCATACACACCTATTGCCAATCCACATTATACGCATATATAGCCTGGGTCTCAGCGTCCCATACACGGTAAGTTTTTTAACTGCATGAGAGGACACACACAAGCTAGGGACCCCAACGTAGAGAAATACTTTGGCGTAGTGTTGGGGCTCTTCTGCATTGATCAATTCAGTAGCTAAATTTCTCTTTATTCATATATTCATGGCAGTAATGCAGGTTCCATTTTTCACATTTCATTCTAACAAATAGCTATTGAATTTTTCATGTCAGTATTCACACAGCAGTTTCTGCTATTCCATGTATTCCCCTTCCATAGTCACTGGTGTGCATACCTTATCTCCCCATAGTGATGTTTTTTTAGGTTTTTTGCACCCAGTTCAGACATAGAATGGAGTTCCAAACGTTATTCCTTAATGTTAGTAGTTTTTCGTTTGTGAACCCTCCCCATACACACCTATTGCCAATCCACATTATACGCATATATAGCCTGGGTCTCAGCGTCCCATACACGGTAAGTTTTTTAACTGCATGAGAGGACACACACAAGCTAGGGACCCCAACGTAGAGAAATACTTTGGCGTAGTGTTGGGGCTCTTCTGCATTGATCAATTCAGTAGCTAAATTTCTCTTTATTCATATATTCATGGCAGTAATGCAGGTTCCATTTTTCACATTTCATTCTAACAAATAGCTATTGAATTTTTCATGTCAGTATTCACACAGCAGTTTCTGCTATTCCATGTATTCCCCTTCCATAGTCACTGGTGTGCATACCTTATCTCCCCATAGTGATGTTTTTTTAGGTTTTTTGCACCCAGTTCAGACATAGAATGGAGTTCCAAACGTTATTCCTTAATGTTAGTAGTTTTTCGTTTGTGAACCCTCCCCATACACACCTATTGCCAATCCACATTATACGCATATATAGCCTGGGTCTCAGCGTCCCATACACGGTAAGTTTTTTAACTGCATGAGAGGACACACACAAGCTAGGGACCCCAACGTAGAGAAATACTTTGGCGTAGTGTTGGGGCTCTTCTGCATTGATCAATTCAGTAGCTAAATTTCTCTTTATTCATATATTCATGGCAGTAATGCAGGTTCCATTTTTCACATTTCATTCTAACAAATAGCTATTGAATTTTTCATGTCAGTATTCACACAGCAGTTTCTGCTATTCCATGTATTCCCCTTCCATAGTCACTGGTGTGCATACCTTATCTCCCCATAGTGATGTTTTTTTAGGTTTTTTGCACCCAGTTCAGACATAGAATGGAGTTCCAAACGTTATTCCTTAATGTTAGTAGTTTTTCGTTTGTGAACCCTCCCCATACACACCTATTGCCAATCCACATTATACGCATATATAGCCTGGGTCTCAGCGTCCCATACACGGTAAGTTTTTTAACTGCATGAGAGGACACACACAAGCTAGGGACCCCAACGTAGAGAAATACTTTGGCGTAGTGTTGGGGCTCTTCTGCATTGATCAATTCAGTAGCTAAATTTCTCTTTATTCATATATTCATGGCAGTAATGCAGGTTCCATTTTTCACATTTCATTCTAACAAATAGCTATTGAATTTTTCATGTCAGTATTCACACAGCAGTTTCTGCTATTCCATGTATTCCCCTTCCATAGTCACTGGTGTGCATACCTTATCTCCCCATAGTGATGTTTTTTTAGGTTTTTTGCACCCAGTTCAGACATAGAATGGAGTTCCAAACGTTATTCCTTAATGTTAGTAGTTTTTCGTTTGTGAACCCTCCCCATACACACCTATTGCCAATCCACATTATACGCATATATAGCCTGGGTCTCAGCGTCCCATACACGGTAAGTTTTTTAACTGCATGAGAGGACACACACAAGCTAGGGACCCCAACGTAGAGAAATACTTTGGCGTAGTGTTGGGGCTCTTCTGCATTGATCAATTCAGTAGCTAAATTTCTCTTTATTCATATATTCATGGCAGTAATGCAGGTTCCATTTTTCACATTTCATTCTAACAAATAGCTATTGAATTTTTCATGTCAGTATTCACACAGCAGTTTCTGCTATTCCATGTATTCCCCTTCCATAGTCACTGGTGTGCATACCTTATCTCCCCATAGTGATGTTTTTTTAGGTTTTTTGCACCCAGTTCAGACATAGAATGGAGTTCCAAACGTTATTCCTTAATGTTAGTAGTTTTTCGTTTGTGAACCCTCCCCATACACACCTATTGCCAATCCACATTATACGCATATATAGCCTGGGTCTCAGCGTCCCATACACGGTAAGTTTTTTAACTGCATGAGAGGACACACACAAGCTAGGGACCCCAACGTAGAGAAATACTTTGGCATAGTGTTGGGGCTCTTCTGCATTGATCAATTCAGTAGCTAAATTTCTCTTTATTCATATATTCATGGCAGTAATGCAGGTTCCATTTTTCACATTTCATTCTAACAAATAGCTATTGAATTTTTCATGTCAGTATTCACACAGCAGTTTCTGCTATTCCATGTATTCCCCTTCCATAGTCACTGGTGTGCATACCTTATCTCCCCATAGTGATGTTTTTTTAGGTTTTTTGCACCCAGTTCAGACATAGAATGGAGTTCCAAACGTTATTCCTTAATGTTAGTAGTTTTTCGTTTGTGAACCCTCCCCATACACACCTATTGCCAATCCACATTATACGCATATATAGCCTGGGTCTCAGCGTCCCATACACGGTAAGTTTTTTAACTGCATGAGAGGACACACACAAGCTAGGGACCCCAACGTAGAGAAATACTTTGGCGTAGTGTTGGGGCTCTTCTGCATTGATCAATTCAGTAGCTAAATTTCTCTTTATTCATATATTCATGGCAGTAATGCAGGTTCCATTTTTCACATTTCATTCTAACAAATAGCTATTGAATTTTTCATGTCAGTATTCACACAGCAGTTTCTGCTATTCCATGTATTCCCCTTCCATAGTCACTGGTGTGCATACCTTATCTCCCCATAGTGATGTTTTTTTAGGTTTTTTGCACCCAGTTCAGACATAGAATGGAGTTCCAAACGTTATTCCTTAATGTTAGTAGTTTTTCGTTTGTGAACCCTCCCCATACACACCTATTGCCAATCCACATTATACGCATATATAGCCTGGGTCTCAGCGTCCCATACACGGTAAGTTTTTTAACTGCATGAGAGGACACACACAAGCTAGGGACCCCAACGTAGAGAAATACTTTGGCGTAGTGTTGGGGCTCTTCTGCATTGATCAATTCAGTAGCTAAATTTCTCTTTATTCATATATTCATGGCAGTAATGCAGGTTCCATTTTTCACATTTCATTCTAACAAATAGCTATTGAATTTTTCATGTCAGTATTCACACAGCAGTTTCTGCTATTCCATGTATTCCCCTTCCATAGTCACTGGTGTGCATACCTTATCTCCCCATAGTTATATAATGAATTGTAGGCTAGGGGAGGATTCTCTAAGTGTCATATAATGAATTGTGGGGTGGTGAGGATGGTATGAGGGCCATATAATGAATTGTGGGATAGGGGAGGATTATCTGAGGGTCATATAATGAATTGTGGGGTGGGGGGAATTTTATCAGGACCATATCATGAATTGTGGTGAAAGGGTCATTATCAGGGCCATTTAATGAATTGCAGATGGAGGAGGATGCTATTAGAGCCATATAATTAATTGTATGGTGAGGAGGATGCCATCAGGGCCATATAATGAATTGTGGGATTGGGAGAACATTATCAGGGCCATACAGGGAATTGTGAAGTGGGGGAGGATGTTATCAGGGCCATAAGAATAAGAATTATCGGTTTGGAGGATGCTATTGGAGTCATATGATAAATTGTGGGGGAGGATGCTAAAAGGGACTTGGCATCCTCTAACAACAGCCAAATCATTTTAAATCCATATATATCTTTCTCCCCTGTTCATTATAAGGCCTTGAAGTCCCTCTTCCAACCCTAATCCCATCCCTATCCTCACCCTGATCATTGTCCTTTCCCCAGAAAAAAATCACTCTCCTCTCCATATAGTCCCCCACAGCATCAGTAGTTCTCTTGACAGGTACGTTTCAAAAGACATAGGTGCACATGACATGCTGACAACATCAAGCTGTGCACATATATGTCACAGAGAAAATGTCAGGCAGGAAGCTTGGGATGAATTTCTGTGGCTAAGCTGCCTTCACTGTGAAGCGGAGCTGCTGCGGAGCTTCCTACCCAGGGGGCTGCATGTGATGAGGACAATCTGGCAATCGACCCCCAAAGCCTTGAGCTCTGAACAACAGGCCCCATTGCCCTCTTTATTATCCATCTTGCATGGGCCCCCCGCCACCGGTATGTCCGCCACTGTTCAAAGTATTTTCAGTTTTCAGCTGATGCTATGTGAAAGATTTTTTGTTTGTGTGATGAGCTGACTGGTTTTTATTAATATTAATTTATAAATATAAACCATGTGTTAATCACTTTTTGTTGCATTTTTTTTTATAGATGTGGCTACAGAAAAGCCACAATTGGTTTGTGTGGATTATGGATTATTTAATGCTATATTTTGATAGCTTAGCCTTTGACGCAAATATTTTAAATATTCTTATTATTTTTTATGATGAGCGAGCGTACTCAATACTCAGTTGAGCATTGGGTCATGAAACAACAAATACAAACTGCAGGATCGTTTCACTGAATGATGCGAGCCGGCACCCCAGTGACAGCCATTTGTAGTCAATGAATGGCTTAGTGGGGGTAAAAACAATGTTTTTGGATGTAATGTGTCCAAAAAACAAACAAACACTGCCCTCCCTCCTAAGGAAATACTATGTGTATGGCTGGCTGAATGTGGGTGGAGAGCCGAATTGCCCAAACATTGACTTTTTAATACTCGTTACTTGAGTTGAGCCTGTTCAAGTGTCTGACCTGCACTCAAGTATCGTACTGTTCACTCACTAATTATTTTGAAATTCATTTATTTTTAATGGACGCGATTACAGGTTTTTTTTCTTTTTTTCTTTTTTTTTTTTAGCATTAGAAACCTTTTTTTTAAACATGCTATTTACTTTGTTCCAGTAAATAACCAAAATTACATTCTGCACAGCCTGGGCTTGATAGTGAAGTGGGAGCCTGCGCATGCACATAACAGCATTCGCGTTAGTGATTGACAGCAGCATGTACATGGTTAAGCAGGATCGATTGGAGCTTTCTCAGGTTGCTGCTGTTGCTGTCATCTGCTGGGTATGGTAGGAAAACAGGAGAAACAATGAGTAATATGCAAAAATGCTAAATTTATTGATGGAGGTTACACACGTAAGGACAGCAAGGATAGGTTAAAAACAACTACCAATTAGTCATGGGGGGCACAGAGTATTAGTAGGCATATGAAAGTTAAATTCAATCACAACTAGCCGTGGAAGAGATGGGGCCCAAAAACGTACTATCTCTATTAGCCGTGTGAGAGGTGAAACCAAAATTTGTTTAATGTAAGCGGCACAGGAGTAGAACAAACAGAGATAATGGCATGATAAAAAAGGGCCACTATGTGGTGAAAGAATTAGATTCTTTTCTGCCAGCTCAGAATCCGGTAGTCAGGTAGGAAATATAATAAAAAAATATAATTATTTTTTACAAGGTCGTATTCTGAGGAGGCAGGGCCACAAAGGCAGTTGAATCATGATCACTAACATATGTGAACAAAAATATATCAGAATGAGTAATGATTATCATGAAAAGCCCAGAAACAGGGATGTAGCTCAGCGGGAATACCTGGGTCAATTAATACCAGCGTGGCAAGGAATTATCAATAAAGTGCAAGTGCATCAAACAACCAGGGTCCCGGAGGACTCATACGAGTAAAAACTGGGATGATAGAGAGTGTTACAATAAAACAGTGCGGGCCCCAGTTTTTAAACATGTGCTCCTTACATGTAGACTTAGACACTATTATGTCTTACATCGGGTTAATATTGCCTGCACCACTATCTGTTTTTATTTTCATATGGTCAGTATATAGTTAACAGATCTGTATAGTTAATGCAGCAAAATTCTTATGCTGAATTCCAATATAATAGAATTCCTTATTTCATCTGGGTTATTGTGAATTTTCTGCTTAATGTTCGTGTCACAGAAAAGGAGGAATCGTGCGCATTAGAAGCTTCAGTTACAAGCTGTAAGATTTCCCCCACCCCAGTACTTGGGTGATGTGACAGGATTGCTTTAGCGTTGTCATTCTCTCTTCAGCCACTGCTAATTTGTAATATTTCTGCCATTGTTGCTCAATGCCATGTTCCAATTGCAGACCTATTGTCTCCATCTTCTTTTGAAGTAGCACTCAGGTCACTGCCATTCATCGAGCGCGTCTATCACAAGGAATGCAGTTGCCTGTACTATTATTTAACAGCAAATAACAGAAAACAAATACTATCTTGTGATGCTGTAACACCTTTCTTTAGGCAGGTTCAGACTCATAAGCTAATGTATGCACGCCCACTCACTTGACGTTGATGGCATCAATATCTGGGTGGCAGATCAAGTTAAGAGAGAGGAATTTTCTAACAGTGAAATCAAGGAACTAGATGATCATTGGCAGATCTGCACACCTCATTCTTTAAGAGTTGAGTTTTTGATAGTTTTGATTTTTTTATTATGGCATAATAAACACATGTCTCCATATTTATACAAGTCACTTGTTCCCATTCAAAGGTGGCCAGTGACATAAAAAAAAATCCAAGCCATGGACCTGGGATGAAGCTATTTCTCACCATGCAATCTGGCCAGAGTGTAAAAGTAGCCCCTCTTCCCCTGATCCATTTCCCTTTCTCTTGTTTGTTAATGTTGCAGTGACTTTGGAGTTGGATGACCTATACATGGAACAAGGATTACGAGCTAGAAAAGGAGGATGAAAACAAAATTTGTTTGAGGTTTCATGTCATTGGGCCTTTCAATGGTCACATGAAATGTCTTCATGTAGTACAGTGATTGTGTTTTTGTCTATGCACGACATCTTCATCAGTTTAGTTAGACTTTAACCATATAAAATGTAGCTTATAAGGTGTTATCTTGTTACATTCCTAATAATAGTGACATGGTTGCTGCCTTTCAGAGTTGATACTAAAGATCTTCTGAATGTATTTTTTCTACATCCAATAATCTGGAATACAACAAAAACCATTCTACAGAGAATCAGAATAAAAATTCTGAAAGCAAGACACTTAGGTGAGATGAAATGTGGCCTGCGACAGCTGAGATGGGCGCTTAAAGGTTTCTTTACTCCGTTTGAGTCAGCACATGGGGTGAAGTCGTAGCCTTTGAAGACTAGGTTGAAACCTGCATACCTAGATAAAGGTGACATATGGCCGAGGAGAGCATACTTCATTCACTACTTCTATTTGTACATTAGAATCTCAAATTGCAAATCATGATGTATTGTAACCTCGCTATAGAGAAGATGTGTCACTGGCATTATGGTGTGACAAGACTTGATCTTCCCTCTACACCCTGGCCCTGCTGATGGTACCACCATAATATAGTTATTCTCTTTTGTAGAAATAGGAAATATGGGGTAAAGATTTTCTAAAATGCTGGAAAGTTTCATTGTACTATGATATGACTTTCTTGCCCCCAGAATGGTCTAATTTAATTTACCACTTGTGCCCTTCATAAAGTTATTAAAATGTAGGACTGTCTGATCTTCAGTATTCATAGGTATAATATGGAGTGCAAGGAAATAGCCATGCATTGACATTAGCATTCCAGCAGATTATACCTGAAGGGGGTCGAATTCCCAAAGTTATAATAAGGTTACAGTGCAAGGTTGGGGCTACACAGCAACGTTGGCCACAACTCAGGGGTCAAGTGGACAAAGATGCTACAATGCACTTGAAGGGGGTCGCATGTCGCATTGTAACCCTCAAAATATACAAGCAAGTCTCAAAAAGTTGGTGATTGTTGGAATTATTGTAACTTGTCGAGGTTGTGATACTTTGAGGGTCACAATGGCACCCCATTTACTGCTATGTGCAGTAGTGGCATATAGTGATCTTTGGCCACACAACTGTGTCCTTTCCAAAGTAACCATGTTGCCTCACCCTAAATGGGGATAATTCAGTACCAATCTGTTACCTATACTTTGTCTATAGTAAAAAATCCATTTCTTCTAAATCAATTCCTCAACTTACTAACTTGAAAAAACAAGCAAAAATATATCACAAAATCAGTAATGTCTAAATGAGAAGTTGGAGAATTGACAAGCCTTTGTGAGTGCTGGTCTTATTCCTGTTATTTTATTTTTCATTGAGCTACACAAATTTTCTGATATCCTTATTGTATATTAGTCCTAGATATCAGAAGCTAGTAAGGGAAACACATTGTAAAAAAAGAAATGTATTGAGTCGCTACATAGGCCTTTTAAAAGCCATCTAGCCCACGTACTTCAATAAAAACCATTCCACCAATCCTTCAAATCATGTGAAATATTAAAAGTCGCTGTAACATTCCTGCTGCTTTTACTCTACAGCCGCACGTTAACTAATGATAGCAAAGACAAGTGTTTTCTTATTTCAGAATTAAACTGATGGTCTTAAAAGCAATTTTTATGTGCAATTAATAAAAATCTATAAATTATTAATTTGGAAGAAACACATCAATAATGGATTGCGAGCTGTAAGCACACATCAGGGACTGGGAAGTTATTTTAGCAGTAAGTGCCTGTCTGCCTTGCTTGCGCTAGCACACTGGCAAAATAGCACGTACCAGGTCTTTATATCTGCAGAGTGCTGGCTAATTTGTCCAGGAACATAGCAATGGTTTCTGAGTAACTTATATCCAAGAGTTTGTTAATATAGCTGCTGGATCATGGAACATTTCCTTCAAGTTAAAAAAAGATTACCATTTTTTGCTCATTCGAACACCTTAAAGAGAATTTGTCAAAATAGGTGGAATTGTGCCAATCAGTGGTGAGGGTGGGGATATACAGGCTTCATGATTATAGACGACTACGTTGCATCAGGTTTATTTGTCCTAAGTGATAACCTCCTGCTGACAAAACGTTTTATCAAAACTTCAGTAAGTGACACCGCTAGAATCAGGGTCTCTGCCCCTACATAATGCAGGTGGCAAAAACATTGGGAGAGATTCACTTTAAATTGCCTTTTTGTGTTGTTACATTATTTTTCCCACATTATTTTACAGAATGTATCGTATTTTTCGGACTATAAGACGCATTAGACCATAAAACGCACCCTGGTTTTAGAGGTGGAAAACAGGAATATAAAATTTTAAGCAAAGAATGTGGTCATGACACACTGTTATGGGGCGAGGATCTGCTGCTGACACTGTTATTGGGGTAATGTCCCCAAATTCTCTACTAAGGTACCCCATCCTGGTAATGATCCTCCTGCCTTGTATATGATCCCCATCCTTGTATATATGTCCCCCCTGATATACATACATATATATATAGCCCTCATCCTGGAATATGGCCCGCATCCTGTGGCACACATAAAAACATAAATGTTTATAATCACCTTTCCTCACTCACGCACCATTGCTCATTTTCCTGTCTGTGCCAGCAGCAGCGCCGCTGACCTGTGTGGATCTGTGTGCACAATGATAACGTCATCATCACTGTGCGCACCGCTCTCCACACACATCAGCGGACCGGCAGACAGAAGAACAAGGATCGTTGAGCGGTGACTATACTTATTCACTCCCCCCCACGCTGATGATGATACACGGGGGCAGTGAATATAGACACACATGTTCACTTGAGGCTGTAGGAGCCAGGAATGATCACGCAGGCCGGCTGTTTAGTATGCACGCAACTCACGCCCATCATCCCGCCCACCTCTCAGTGCTGGCTTCAGGGCTGAGAGATGATGGGCGTCGGGATGCATGCATATGAAATGAGGCTAATGAGCGGGCCCACGTGGTTATGGTAGGCGCTGCTACAGCCTGCTCATGCCGCCGATGAACTTACATACTTAAAGCCAATATAAACCATGATTTCTTTTTTATTTCCCAGTAATCCAATGGAGTTCATTGGTAGTGTAGGGTTTTCGCTCTCTCTTCTTCATGTTCTTGTCTCCACTCACACACAAGGCTGCCAAATGCTTGTTGTTTTATAGTATATATTTCAGTTTTTTCCGCTCATTGATAAGACACAGATTTTTTCCACAAATAATAATTAGATTCTTAGCATTGTGAACTTTCTTTGCTTGTTTTACAGAATAAAGCAATTATTGCACGAGTGAGAAACTTGTCAGATACAGTCGTTAGCCTGGAATCATTTATCAGCTCTGAGAGGGAGTCCAATCCATTATACAAAGACTATCATGGTGAGTTTGACTTTTTTACATTTGTTGGACACTGACGGAGGAGCATCTATAGAGTGCATTAATGTCACCTTCATGGCCTGTACTTTCTAGGCAAAAATGTAAGATATTCTTAGAAGTATAGTTCAGCTTCAGAATCCCAATCATTCCTTAAACAA
This sequence comes from Anomaloglossus baeobatrachus, assembly GCF_048569485.1. Classification (NCBI taxonomy): domain Eukaryota; kingdom Metazoa; phylum Chordata; class Amphibia; order Anura; family Aromobatidae; genus Anomaloglossus; species Anomaloglossus baeobatrachus. The sequence continues at coordinate 103,247,924 of NC_134362.1, forward strand.
TCCTTCTTCAATATGCTATACAGAGGCCATATTGTAATAGCAAAAAAGGAACTGAGAATTGGAGATCATCATTGGCTCTGTGTAGCGCTTCTAAATTATTATAGCAATGCAACATACAAAACCCACAGCTGATTGTATAGTTAGATCTTCACTTGAGACCACTAATTAAAAGTTGCAGTCTAGCTGAGATCTCAACTTGGCCATAAATGTGAAGTCTGTTACTAAAGGATATAATCATGAAATTGTGGTTATCTAAATTCTTATTTGGATGACTACCCTCAACCTCCCAATATACATGCATATTGAAATCCAACATCATCAATGCTTCTTTCTTCTTACATCTGCCATTAAGGACTGTGGGGTGACACTATAAACCTGTAAAAGTGGTGGACAATGGTGGTCGCTTCTCTGCCCCTGAAGACACTAATAACATCATTGTATTGCATTGTTATGTATTGTATTGTAATGTAATATGTAATGTTCAGTATTTATATTAGAATGTTTATGTAAGTGAAAAGTTAAATCTGCCCAGAAACAGATCGCAGGTACAGACATAGTTAAGTGTTGGAACTAGCTCACCCTGGGAGAGGTCAGCTGACAGGGAAAGGACTGTTCTTTCTAGAAAGTTTCAGTGAAGGACTAGTAGGTGAATGTGACAGACGTATAGTCGGTCGGTCATGAAGCTCGCATACAGTGGGTGGTTTGTGGCAAAGAAGGCAGACGTAAAGGTAGTGGGAATATTGAGAGAGAAGCTGTAGACACAGTGTGTGAGCAGCGTTGTAACTAGAGACTGATCTTCGGACAGAGTGGCTCTATGTATAGCAGCTAGAGGACGGATTCCTTAAACTATGCATCTTAACCATCAAGGTACCTGGTGACGTCTACTGGTGCGAGACTCTAATGGCCAGAATCCCTCAAGATACTGAGTTAACCTCTACTGCAATGTGACATAGTCAACCAACCTACTGTTGTCCAAATAGATGTCCGGGTGTGAAAAGCTTTACTCCAGTCATTATAGGACCCTTGAAGAGACTGGACGTGGGACTATAGGAAGGGAAGGTGTACACTGTAACGCTGAACTGGGTTGTACTGGGACTAACCAAACCAGTTAGATCGGAGGCGGGAGCGGGAAGTTGAACTGTGTCTGTTAATGCAAAGTGATAATGTAACCTAATGGAAGATATGTGCCCACTATCTGGAGTGTAACATTGTGAACGACAATGAACTGTCCAGTAGAGTTGTGGTTGGAAGTGAACAATTGGGCTCCTTGTGCATGTGAGTCATCATCCGGTCCTGTCCAACTGACACCAGCGGCCTACAGGACTTACCAGCCCACACTGCCGAAGTCACACTCAGCCAGAGCCAGGTATTTCATGTATCATGCTGGGGTGTACAGAGTCAATCCCTCACCCTCAACTACTGCCTCACGCCACTCTGCACATCTTAAACCATAGAAATAGGCACGTTCATCTCACTTTGTGCTAAGTGTCAGTGTGAATACAGTATAAGTAAATTTCTGGTTATACATTATATAGTGTGATTTAAGGAATTTACTTAATTTTATATGTATGCAAGAATGGTTCTATCAGACCGTAGATGGTAGTGTCCGCAGAATATTAACCTTTATTTTCTGAATATAATTAGCTAAATGTTATGTTAGGGGTCCTACTCTTATTGTTCCTAGAATACAGGCTGTAATAAACACCCCATCATCTTCAGTCCTCATGTTCTGCTGACAGTACCTGGAAGATAGTCAGAAGGAACGGGATTTGATTTTCTTCTCATTGCCCAGTTCTTTTGATCGCATTTTTATTCATTCCCTGTGAGAAGGCCAAATTGCAAAGTATTAGAAATGAAGGAAAACCCACTGATGCAGCAACATAGAAGATGTATCTATCCATGTATCGGGCAGGATAGTGTAATGTGGCACCATTGGGAAGCTACATCCAGGTAGACATCACTACTAAATAGTGGCTGGCATAATTGTGTAATTATTTCCCTTTATCATCTGAGTGTACATTGATTAATGTAATTTCATTTGTGGCTAGAATTACAGACTTTAGTAATGCATTTCTTCTAATCAAATAGGTTTCTAGAATAAATCATCCACATTTTCTGTTTGGTAATCTGTCCACCCCCCCTCCTTCTCCAAAAGTGCATTAAAGAACCAAAAAGGAACACGGAATTTCCTTGCATGTTGTCAAGTCAGATTAGCAAGGCACATCTCAAGCAGACGAACATCTCAATAGGCAGGCTTTGGGGAATTCATAGGCAGAGAGGGCTTGGCAGTCATCTGACCAACCAGTCGAAGTTGTCATGAAATCAATAGTTTTAAACTGGGAAGCTCTGTAGTCAGAGATTGGGGAAAGCATTTACTGTAGCTGCTCATACTCAATTATTTATAGATTTACTAAAAGAAAAATTACAGTGAAGTTCAAGCTGAAGGGGGCAGAAGACAGTGGACGATGAGGTGTCAGGTCTCTTGTTCCTATGTGCTTTCACTGACCATACTGATGAAGAATAAGAATGACTTCAGATATCCATAGTAATAATTAATGATCCATACAAAATCCTCTGATTCCTTATGATGGAGTTATTTTTCAAGATTCCCATCCGTACGCCTTAGCCCTAGTCATCACAGTATGTTTACTATTTTACATATATTACATTTATTAATTTTTGGGAACAACTTAGTTTTTCATTTTTATTCTTATGTGAATATTTCAGTAGCCAGTAGTATACACAGATTGGGCTGATGTTTAATGTTTTCTTCAACTCACTTGTGGTCTTTGCTGTGTGGACTGGGTCGAAGTTTGCAGAGTCATCTCATTATCTTTCCAGACAGGTGAATTTGCTTTTTTTTTTTCAAGAGGAAGACACTTCAGGAAATCCGGCAATTTATTAACTCCTATCGTCTTTTTTTTTAAGCATTTTTTGGTCGTTTCCTGAGCCCTTATATGACCAGTAGTGGATTTATAATGATATTCCAGCATTTTTGTAATTTTTGCTGCTGTTTTTTGATTGTTCCAGTCAACAATGAAAAAACAACTACCGTAGCGGAACAAAAACACTGGCAGAATGCTCTTCCCTCTGCCTTCTTTTATAAAGTGTACAACATTTTTAGAATGAAAATACCTGAAAATTGGACGGCTTACTACGTTTAACTGCTTACCATCTTTGTAAACCTGAACTGGTTAAAAGGCACTTAAAAGACTGAACGTGAATAGCAAGTCGTTATTACATGGAAATGTTTATGTTCATTTTTTTTGAGCCTTTAGTTAGCTTTTTCACATGGTTTTCGGAGTGCAATCTGCCTGAAAAATATGTTGTGTGCAAATAACCTTATTGTACTAGCAACACTACACACATGGACAATACTCTGAATGCAGCTACCTGTAGTATCTGGGGGGGGGGATTTGGACACCGTATCTTTCTGATTACTCATATTCAGGGATTCTTTTAAACAGATAAAAATATTTGTTAGACCATAAAAAGTAAATTTTATGCAAATGTAGCTGCTTGCTAAATGTTATTAGTGAAATTAGAATCAAATACATGAAATTATTTTCTAGCAGGTAAGATGCATTTACTGGCGGGTGAGCCAGACTTTAATAGGGTCAATAACTTATTTCACTAGTTTAGATCCATACTGGTTAGATGTACCTAACATTAGTGTTTGCCTTGCTTTTTTGTTTATTTATGAGAAGGTTTAGAAAAATTATATATTTAATATTGTTTTTTTCCTGTAAAATGTTTCTTTTAGGTTGGCTTCACACACCAGCCTTCATTCATCAAGAAGAGGGGATGTGTTGGAGTCAGATGTTCCTGATTCATTAAGACTGCTTTCACACATCATTTTTTGCCATCAGGCACAATCCGGCAAAAACATGAAAAAATGGATCCGACGTCTGTTGCCGCCGGATCCGTTTTTCCCCCCATAGACTTTCATTAGCGCTGGATTGTGCTGGATGGCCTTGAGTTTCATCCGTTTTTTGCCAGCAAAATTTACTTGTCCGGCGGCCAGATGAAACGTTAAAGTGAACGTTTTTGTGTCCGGCAAAAAAAACAAATTGCGCCGGATCCGGCGCCGTATGGTGTGTTTTATAATGGAAGCCTATGGACGCCAGATCTAGCGTAATGCGGCAAAAAACAGATCCGGCCGCCGGATCCGTTTTTTTGAACTGACCATGCTCAGTATCACACCGGATCTGTCAAAAAAACTGAAGGAACTGATGGAAAAAACTGATGCAACTGATCCAGTTTTTCACCAGATCCATCGCATCAGTTTTTTCGCCGTATCGTGCCTGATGCCAGAAAACTGATGTGTGAACGTAGCCTAAGAGGTGCATGCTTAAGGTGGTTCCTGTGCACCTCACCACTAACCTCACTCATATCAGAAACTGGAGTAATGATTTCTGGTATAAAAATCTCCACGACCCATCATGAATTAGATGAGTTGTGGCTTCATGCCTCCTTTACGCCTAGAAACTAGCGGAAAACACCAAAAGTTGCAACATTGTTGCCAACTCCAAGCTGCGGAAATATTTTGTGTCTTTTCAAAGCATTTTTTTTTTAAAAAACCTAAAACTAAAACAAAAATAAATTTAAAAAAATTCAGTTGAAATTGCTTTTATGAATCAGGGCCAACTGTTTCACAATCCAAGTATGAACCTCAGTGTACAGATGGGGCCATGAGTCTCCTAAGGCTTGACAGGCATACAGTTGAAACCATTCTATCATATACTAGCTAAAAAAGACACATCTGCATGTTTTTCCTCACTGTATGACATGAAATCAGAATAGTTCTTTCCCATTTTAGGTCAATTAGGAACAAACATTATTTAAATTTGCCAAATGCCAGAATAAGGAGAGACAGAATGTTTTAAAGCATTTTTATTACTTTCTGCAAAGTCAAAAATGTACATACATTTCATTAGTATTTGGTACCATTGCCCTTAAACTGTATGACTTTGGTCAAACATTTTGGATATCTTTCCACAAGCTTCTCACAATACTTGGTAGGAATCTGGGCCCATTACTCCTTACAGAACTGGTGTAACTGAGGCATGTTTGTAGTTGCCTTGCTCACACCTGCCTTGTCAGCTTTGCCCATACAGTTTCAATAGGATTGAGATCTGGGTATTGTGATGGCCACTCCAAAACATTGACTTTGTTATCCTTAAGCCACTTTGTTACCAGGTTGGCAGTATGCTTCTGGTCATTGTTCATTTGGAAGACCATTTCCACCCAGGCTTTAAGTTAAGAAAGTAATAAAAATGCCTTAAAACATTCATTCTCTCATTATTTTGCATTTGGCAAATATAAATAATTTTTATAATCCTAATTGACCTAAAAGAGGAAAGGTTTATTCTGATTTCATGTCAGATAGTGAGAAAAACATGCAGATGTGTCTTTTTATATAGGTTATTTAAACTTCTGGTTTCAACTGTATATGAAGCTGTTGATTGAAACACGAATGGATGAAACTGACTTAGCTTAACAACAGCACGTGCTTCTCAAAAGTAGCATGGCTGTGCTTGTAACTGCTTCAAGTAGGAGAATTTCCAAATGGGACCCTGCAGTAATCTTAATCTTTTTTTAACCTGTTAAACGGGTTTTCCCACGTACAAAATTAATTTCAAAGTTGATTTCAATCAATAGATCTTAGAATAATAAAATATTATACAATTAGACATGTTTAAAAAACTGTTTCTGTGTTGAGATAATTTTATATATGTCCCTGTTATGTCTGACCATACCATATCTCCTGGCCCGGGGAAGAAGCAAAAGAGAGTAATAGATAGCACAGCACGGGATCATGGCTGATTCTTTTTTTGAGGTAAAACATTTCCCTGCCCGTTTTTAAAAAATATTTTTCCTCATAGACAGAATAATTTGCGATCCCAAGCTGTTTGTATACTTTATTAAGTCCTCCCCAGCCCAGGAGATGTGGTATGATCAGACCATGTCCTGTACGGTCAGACACTGCCATTACACAGAACACAGCAGGGACACATATATAAGATTTTTTCAGCACAGGAACATTTTTTTAAACACATCCAATTGTGGAAATTATTATTCTAAGATCTATTGATTAAAATCAACTTTTAAATAAATGTTGTTTGTGGGGGAAGCCTATTTAAGGACAACGACAGGAAAGCGATAACCCCATGCCTCTGCAGCCAATAAATATATACCGTATTTTTCGCTTTATAAGACGCACTTTTGTTCCCCCAAAGTTTGGGGGAAAGTAGGGGGTGCGTCTTATCAGCCGAATATACGGGGGGGGGAGGGGGTATAAATATATATATATTTATACACTGCAGGATCCGCTCTGGAGCGCTGCTGGGGGCAGGTGAACGCTGCGGGCGGCAGCGTTAGATCTCCTGCTCCCGCTCATATAATATGCACAGCCTCTGTCCATCACCGTGGTGCTGAAACCGCACCGCAGTGACGGGCTGGGGCAGCGGTGCATATTATATGAGCCTACATCCCACTGTGATGGCACATGCCCCCCTGTGGTAGATATGGCCCCCATGCTGCTGCTCATCCTAAAATAAAAAAGCTTTACTTACCTCCTCCAGCGTTTCTCCCCGGTCTCCCTGCTTCCACTGTGATCAGGCACGCAGAGATAAAGTCACTCTGCTGTGCCGATCACATGACCAGCACCAAGAACCAGGAAGTGGAGGAACAGAAGGCCGGAGGGAGACAGGAGGGAGATCAGCGCTGGGGGAGGTAAGGAAAGAGTGTTTTATTTTACTATGGGCAGCAGCATGGGGGCGATATCTAACACAGGGGAACGTGTGCAATCAATAGGGGGCCATAAGCAGCACAGGGGAACGTATGCAATCCATAGGGGGCCATAGGCAGCACAGGGGACTGTGTGCAATCCATAGGGAGCCATAGGCAGCACAGGGGAACGTGTGCAATCCATAGGGGGCCATAGGCAGCACAAGGGAACGTGTGCAATCCATAGGGGGCCATAGGCAGCACAGGGGACTGTGTGCACTCCATAGGGGGCCATAGGCAGCACAAGGGAACGTGTGCAATCCATAGGGGGTCATAGGCAGCACAGGGGAATGTATGCAATCCATAGGGGGCCATAGGCAGCACATGGGACTGTGTGCACTCCATAGGGGGCCCTAGGCAGCACAGGGGAATGTATGCAATCCATAGGGGGCCATAGGCAGCACATGGGACTGTGTGCACTCCATATGGGGCCCTAGGCAGCACAGGGGAATGTGTGCAATCCATAGGGGGCCATAGGCAGCACAGGGGAACATATGCAATTCATAGGGGGCCATAGGCAGCACAGGGGAATGTGTTCAATCCATAGGGGGCCATAGGCAGCACAGAGGGACATGTGCAATCCATAGGGGGCCATAGGCAGCACAGGGAACGTGTGCAATCCATAGGGGGCCATAGGCAGCACAGGGGAACGTGTGCCAGCACAAGGGGGCTATATTCAATATAACGGGGTTATATCCGGATTAAGGGGGCTAATTTTAGGATGGGGGGGCTATAAGGGACATATACCCTATATGATTTGTTAGACGGACACTGGCATAAGACGGACCCCCATTTAACATTAAAAAAAAAAAATTTTTTTTTCCTTCACCAAATTTGGGGGTGCGTCTTATAATCAGGTGTGTCTTATAAAGCGAAAAATACAGTATTTTTTTTTGCTTTTTTCCCTCCCTTTCTTCAAGAGTGTCACAGGGTCCTTCTCCCATATCACACGATCAACAGAGCGAGCGATGGCTGTTCAATCCAATAAGCATTTATTCCAAGCAAATCAAAACGTTGCATTAGATAATCGACAAATCAGATGGTAAAATTGTCCAGTAATGGCATAAATGTCCCAGGGATAAGTTACAATCCTCCAGCAGTCCTTTTCCAGGCAATTGGGGTTTTCTCACAGTCTCTCTGGCATGCTGGCCGCAGCCTCAGCTATTCCCTCCCAGAGGATCAATCTTCTTCCTTCAAGTTCCCAACAGACTGCCTGAATCTCCCCGGTAAGCAGAGAGTTTACAGTAGGTGGATCTCACGCCCCTCCCCCGACTTAGGAACAGAAGGCTGGCAGGGGAGGAATTAAACCTGCAAATGGGACAATGTACACAAAAGGAATACAGAATGGTCAGTGAACCATGCCCAAATATTAACCGACACAAAATGGTATACAATCCACAATATTCCACCATCACAAAGAGTCATAACATTTTTATTTTTCCGTGTTAGTAATAGCTAGGGCGTGGCTGCTCTGTTATGTTGTCAGACACCTGGTGATCATGCGATCACTAGGTCCTGCAGAAGCATCAGCAGTGACAATGTTCTGTACCTTACACAATGCTCATTGAGCACTTCGTAGGTGGTGAAATAGAAGACAGAACTAGTGATAAACTACTTCTGTCTTCTCCCCAGGGCTGACCTGCTTTTGCTAGATTGCACCTGTCCTGTAAATTTAGAATGGGGTTAATTGTTTTGTAAACAGGAATGGTCAAATATACCTTCATCCAGGATTCAGGAACTCATTAAAAGCTACAGGAAGCGAGTAGAGGCTGTTATTTTTGCAAAAAGAGGATCTACAAAATATTAATGTCTCTTTTATGTTGAGGTGCCCATACTTTTGCACCGGTCAAATTTTGTTTAAATGCGGATTGCACATTTTCTGTTAGTACAATAAACCTCTTTTCAATCCAGATATATTACTCAGTCCATCAGTTATTAGATATATGAAACTGAAATAGCTGTTGCAAAAACCCAAATTGTTATAAAGAAAAAAGGTTAACATTAATAGGGGTGTCCAAACTTTTTCATATGACTGTATTTGATATCATCATGTCTGAAAAGGTCCCATCTTAGTTACATAGTTTGAAAGAAAGACCTAGGTCCATCAGGTTTAGCCATTTTCTACCAATTATACATTTGTGTCACTTCATTATCTTTATCTACAATGTTGTGTGTACTGAGGAAATCATCCAGCCCTTGTTTAAAAGCTGTTATAGTATCTGCCATTACTAGCTCTTGTAGTAGGGCATTCCACAGTCTGACTGCTCTAAATGTTAAGAAACCTTTCTTATGTAGGGGCCGGAATCGCTTTTCTTCCACCCGTAATGAGTGTCCCCTGATCTTTAGTGTTTTTTTTTAAAGGTATAAGTCGTGCCAGTCCTTTGTATTGACCACACATGTATTTATAAATATAAATCAGATTTCCTCTGAGATATCTTTTTTTCTAAACTAAACAAGCCCAACTTTTCCAACCTCTCGTCTCATCTTTTAACCCCTTAACGACTGCTGGCCGTAAAATTACGTCCTAGCGGTCATACTGTTACTGCCCGCGGTCTGCCGGCGGCAGCATGCCGCGATAGGCGCACATCTCAGCTGATTTTCACAGCTGAGATGTGTGCCTGCTAGGCACAAGCAGAATCGTTATCTGCTCGTGCCGTTTAACCCCTTAAATGGTGCTGTCAATATGTGACAGCGCCATTATAAGCGCGATCGCGGTAAACTTTTACTTACCTCCTGATACCGGAAGTCACGTGACGCGATCACGTGACTTCCGATAGTTGTCATGGTAGCACAGGGTCATGTGATAACTCCTGTACTACACATGAATTGCTTTCACTTTCGCTGTGCCAGCGACACAGCAAAAGAGAAAGAGAGCGTATCTGCTGTTTACAGCTGTATAGCTGTGATCAGCAGATAGTGCAGAGCGATCGGAATGCTGATCGCAATAGCCCCCTAGGGGGACTAGTGAAATAAAAAAAAAAAGTTAAAAAAAAGTTTTAAAAAATTAAAAAAAACAAAAAAACTAAAAGTTCAAATCACCCCCCATTCGCCCCATTGAAAATTAGAGGGTTAAAAAAATAAAAAATATACACACATTTGGTATCGCCGCGTTCAGAAACGCCAGATCTATCAAAATATAAAATTAATCTGATCAGTATACGGCGTAGCGGCAAAAAAAATCTAAACGCCAAAACGACGTTTTTTTGTCGCTACAACTTTTGCGCAAAATGCTATAAGAGGCGATGAAAACATAGCATCTGCGCAAAAATAGTACCGTTAAAAACGTCAGCTCGAGACGCAAAAAATAAGCCGTCACTGAGCCATAGATCCCGAAAAATGAGAACGCTACGGGTCACGGAATATGGCGTAAAACGTGCGCCATTTTTTTCGGTCAAACTTCTGAATTTTTTTTAACCCCTTATATGAAAGTAAACCTATACATGTTTGGTGTCTACGAACTCACACTGACCTGAGGCATCACACCCACACATCAGTTTTACCATATAGTGAACACAGTGAATAAAATATCTCAAAAACAATAGTGCTATCGCACTTGGAATTTTTTTGCCGTATTCCAGTACACTATATGGTAAAACTTATGGTTTAATTTAAAAGTACAGCTCGTTCCACAAAAAATGAGCCCTCACACGACCATATTGACTGAAAAATAAAAAAAAGTTACGTCTCTCAGAAAAAGAATGGCGGAAAAAAACCGAAAAGCGAAAAATCGGCCGGTTGTGAAGGGGTTAAAATATAACATTATTTTACTGTACGTTACATGCTACAAAGAAAGTAAAAATCATAGTGCAAAAAATTAGTATTTTTCAATTACTGCAATCAAAGTGTTATATGTACCCCAGTATGACATCGATAAAAACATCAGGTCAGCGCACAAAAAAACAACTCCATGGATAGAAAAATTACAAATGTAAAGGTCTCACAAGTGAAAAAGAAAAAGTTGTTTTTTTTTATTTTGACAAGGTTCTGAAATGTTGTCCCCCATTAAACTATAGAAAAAGCCTTAGAGGAAGGCAAAAGGAAAAATAAAGCAAGTGCGCTATACTTACCGAGTCTCCAGCACAGCTGTAACTGCTTCCGCGTCGCTCACTCTTCTTTCAGGGCCGCTTAGGCTCATACATATTTATTGCTTCCCTTACCCATCGGCAGTTCTAGCGTCTATGATTGGTTGTAGCTAGGCAGCACCCCCAACCTGTGTGACAACATCTGACTGCTTGTGATCACAGATCCTGTCTGCTTGTCACTTTCGTGGAAAAAAGATAATCAAATTGTTGTAGTGTCCCCCCGTATTATGATACCCAGCACAGATAAAGCATACGGCTACAGGCTGCAGCCCCCAGCCGTGCACTTATCTTGGCTGTGTATCAAAATAAGAGAAACAGAGTGGGGCTTTTTTTAAAATTAATTTAAATAAATAATTTTTAAACATGTGGTGAGGTCCCTCGCGCAGTTTTGATACCCAGCCATAATAAAACCAACAGCTGGGTGCTAATATTCTCAGGCTGTGAAAACCCATGCTTATTGGGCCCCCAGCCTAAAAATAGCAGCCTGCAGCCACCAAGGATTGTTGCATCCATTACATGCGACAATCCCTAAACTTTATGCGGCTCTTCCTGATTGCCCTCGTGTGTTGGCAATTGGGGTAATAAGGGGTAAATAACAGCCCACAGCTGCCAATAAGCCCTAAAATAGTAATGGGAGATGTCTATGAACCCCCCCCCCCCCATTACTAATCAGTAAGTGAAAAGAAATAAACACAAACATCAAAAAAATCCATTTATTTGAAATAAAATACAAAAAATACCCTGTTACACCAATTTATTAACCTCCAACACACCAAGGTCTGATAAAATCCCCATGAGGGACTTCCGGTTCCGGCGCTGTGATGTGAGGACGCGGGAGACAGAGCTCCGCACGTTCCTCAGCCCCACACACCGACTACAAGAACCCCACGGCCGGGGGAGGAGGCGGAGAAAGGGAGGCGAGGAGCAGGAGGTGACCGTGCATGGAGCGGTACCTCCTCCGGAGCGGCGGCAGACAGCTGGAGCAGGGTGCTGCAGAGAGAGCAGTGCACATGGAGCGCAAAATGGCGGCCGCGGCGGTTTGCAGAGAGGTGAGCGGGGACGGATGGAGGAGGAGGAGGGGGAGCAGCTGAGAGAGCAGCAAAGAGCTCGGCAACATGCTCAGCAGACAGCCCAGCAGCACGAGCAGCAGGCAGCCGAGCAGCAGACAGCCCAGCAGCAGACAGCCCAGCACAAGCAGCAGACAGCCCAGCACCAGCAGCAGATAGCCCAGCACCACGAGCAACAGACAGCCCAGCAGCACGAGCAGCAGGCAGCCGAGCAGCAGACAGCCCAGCACCACGAGCAGCAAACAGCCCAGCACCAGCAGCAGGCAGCCCAGCACCACGAGCAACAGACAGCCCAGCAGCAGGCAGCCGAGCAGCAGACAGCCCAGCACCACGAGCAGCAAACAGCCCAGCACCAGCAGCAGGCAGCCCAGCACCACGAGCAGCAGATAACCCAGCAGCAGACAGCCTGGCAGCACGAGCAACAGACAGCCCAGCAGCACCAGCAGCAGACAGCCTGGCAGCACGAGCAGCAGACAGCTCAGCAGCACAGCCAGTTCCCAGGCCTGCAAATTGATTATGACCGTCTGGCTGGAGCAGTGGCAGAGCACCTGGCAGACAAGATCAAAGACTCTCTAGAGGCCATGGTGGGGGCAGTGCTAGCACCCTTAAAGGAACAGATCACACAGCAGGGAGCCAGGATGTCAGAGATGGAGCAAAGAATCTCTGACACAGAGGACCAGGTGACAGCATTAAAGGGGCAGCTGCAGGAGATGGTGGAGGGATCCCAGGCCATGAGAGACAAACTAGAGGATCTGGAAAACCGCTCCAGAAGAAGCAATTTAAGGCTGGTGGGTTTGCCGGAATCTATAAGCATGCGGCAATTGGACAACATATGTGAAGCAGAGCTCCCCAAGGCGCTAGGTCTAACGCACAAATGCAGGGTGGAAAGAGCGCACAGAGTGGGCCCTGTAAGAGAGCGTCCAGGCACAGGAGGAACAAATGGGAACGAAGACAGCACGGGAGTGACGGGACCAGCCAGGCCGCGCCAAGTGATAATAAAATACTTGGAATACAAAGACAGAGAAGAGATACTGCGAGCGTTTAGAGGAAGGAGGACCCCACTGTCTCTACAAGGGCATAAGGTGCTGATCTTCGGTGACTACTCGGCGGAGGTTACACGCAAAAGGAAAGCCTTCAGTAAGATTTGTACTGCGCTGTATCATAAAGGCATAAAATTCCAACTGCTGTATCCTGCAATACTGAGAGTAACAAGACGTGATGGATCCATTTTTGCGACGAAAGACTTGATTGAGGCGGAGAGATGGATGGAGGAGATGGAGAACAGAAACCAGACGGAGGACTTCCCGGAGAGGCAACATACTCGGCAAGGAAGAGAGGAGGAAATCCGGGCATCGGGCCGGAACGACTGGATGAAGGGGAAGGAGATACATGCAGGAAGTCCAAAAGCAAGGAGGTTGCCATCGCATTGGCCTGGAAACCAGAAGATGGGAGCGCCATGAGAGAGGCTGCAAGGAGAAGAATCGATATTTTTGAACTGAACTGAGGGGCCCAAGAGAGAGGGGACTGACGGAATGCAGGGGATGAGTAACATCTACTATTTATTATTGCATTTTTACTTTCTGCTTCCTACTTCCACTTCATAGTGCCTCTTACACTTTCCTTACACTTCCTTTTCCACCCCATCTACCTCTTCCTACTTCTTTTTCCACTTCCTCTTCTAATTCCTACTTCCACTTCCTCTTCCACCTCCTACTTCCACTTCCTACTTACTTCCACTTCCTACTTCCACCTCCTGTCCCACTTCCTACTTCCTTTTCCACTTCCTACTTCCTCTTCCACTTCCTATTTCCTCTTCCACTTCCTCTTCCACCTCCTCTTCCACTTCCTACTTCCACTTCCTACTTCCTCTTCCACTTCCTACTTCCTCTTCCACCTCCTCTTCCACTTCCTACTTCCTCTTCCACTTCCTACTTCCTCTACCACTTCCTCTATCACTTCCTCTTCCACTTCCTTTTCCACTTCCTACTTCCACTTCCTACTTCCTCTTCCACTTTTCCATTTCCTACTTTCTCTTCCACTTCCTCTTCCTTTTCCACTTCCTACTTCCTTTTCCACTTCCTCTTCCACTTCCTTTTCCACTTCCTACTCCCACTTCCTCTTCCACTTCCTTTTCCACTTCCTACTTCCTCTTCCTACTTCCACTTCCTCTTCCACTTCCTTTTCCACTTTACACTTCCTCTTCCACTTTCTTTTCCTCTTACACTTCCTTTTCCACTTCCTACTTCCTCTTCCTACTTCCACTTTTTTTTCTTCTTCTTGTAGGCTTTTCCATTCTTTTCTCTTTCTCTTCAGTTCCCCACGCCTCTTCAATCTATATGGATCAAGGTGCCCTTCCCCCTCGGGGGTGTAGGGAATCCTAACATCTATGGGGGACCGGGTTTCTCTCTCTTTAGTATCTACTGATAAATCGCTCTTCTGGTAGCCAGGTCACTTATGCTGATGGGAGGTGAAGTGAAATTGAGACCAGAGGCAACAAATAATAGGTAAGGGCAATGAGTGAGGGGGTATTGTATGCTGGCACGGTTATTGACCAGGAAGGCCTTGCTCTGGTGTGTTAGATAACAGAACAATGGGGGACAGGCCATATGTAAATGTGAATCAGTAGGCTGAGAGGGGATTGCGGAGCCAGGAGCATCACAGAAACAATGGAAGTGATGAGATGATTGATTGTAAAGGGTGGGACAGTTGAGGGGTTGTTAGTTGACAATAGATTTAGGTTGAATAGTTGGGTTCAGGGAAAGCAACGCTATAAGCACGCCGAAAGAAAACTGAGGGCAGTTGGGGGGGTAGCCACCAGGTTTATAGTTAATGCCAAGAAGGGGACACAAGGTTGCGCCCAGGCAATACATAGTTGACAGTACGCAGCGGAGTTAAGGCAGGGAAAAGACCAGGGAAAGGCGCCAAGACACACACAAGTGAGAACATATAGCGACACAAATGTCCCGAGATGTTGGGATAATGGTTAAATTAGTCACTTGGAACGTAAAAGGTTTGAAGTCTCCACATAAGCGCATGATGATATTACGACACCTTAAAAGACTGAAGGTAGATATCGCACTACTGCAGGAGACCCACCTGCAAAAAGGGGATTTTTTTCGTATGCAAAAATTATGGGTGGGGGCGGTAGTCGGGTCGGGATCCCAGGGAAGGAAGGCAGGGGTAATGATCTTAATAAATAAACACTTTACTCACGAAATAGTGTCCCAAGACAGTGATGATGGTGGGAGGTACATACATATCAAATTAACTAGTCCGCAGGGAGAGTTTAGCATACACAATATATACGCCCCTAATACCGAACAAAAAGCCTTCTTTGACTTTATCACCAACAAATTGGGAGTGGATGTAGACCCAAATAAGATAGTGGGGGGAAATTTTAATGCAGTAGTTTCGAAAGAGGAGGATAGGAGGTATGGCAAGGAACAAGGTAGGCAGAGTAGAAATACAAAGGGTTTGATGGCCAAATTACTGGAAGACACAAATCTGCAGGACAGTTGGAGAACGTAACACCAATATGAACGTGAATTTACACACTACTCACACCCACACAAAGCATGGTCAAGGATTGACTTTATGTTAGTAGACCAAAGACTCTGGCACAGGGTCAAGGATGTAGACATAGAGAACATGGTTATATCCTACCACAGCCCGGTGACCTTAGACTTAAATGACAGAATACAGAGGGGCTCGGATTAGATATGGAGATTTCCATCATTCTTACTCAAAGATAAAGATTTTATTAAAACATTAAAGGAGTGGTGGGAGGAATATTGCGGCACTAACAGCGGGACGAGGAAGAGGCAATGCTATTCTGGGAAACAGCGAAAGTAGTATTAAGGGGGAGACTGATGGGGCATGTAGCCAAAATCAGGAAACAGGCGCAAAAACATTACCAGGAGGCAAGCACTAGTTTGAGAGAGAAATACACAAGGTACCTAGAAAACAAATCCCAAAAAGCAAAAGAAGAGTGGAAGGAAGCAAAACAAGAGTTTGACATGTGGGTAGGAAAACGAGAAGAACTAGTAAGGTCCCAGCAGGAGGTTGACTTGCACTGATTTGGCAATAAGGCAGGTAAACTGCTGGCTAACCTGGCAAAGGGAAGACGACCGTTGACGTTAATAGCTAGTATGACAAGACAGGATGGGACCAAATCGACGAATCCGCAGGAGATCAACCAGATCTTGGGGGAATACTATGCCAAACTATATAGTAAGTGGGATGAAAATGGAGAAGGAGGGAGGGAGTGGCTAAAGACATTAGGACTTACACAAATAACCGAGGACGAACTGACTAGACTGAACGCGGACATCACAATAGAGGAAGTGCAAACAACAATAGGAGAACTGAGTATACATAAAGCACCGGGGCCTGACTGGTTCAATGGGGAATTCTATAAAGTACTAAAGGAGGAAATATCACCAACGCTGACACGTATGTTTAATAAAATGTTAGGGGGTACGGGAATGTCTAGCCACCTTAACACTGCATAGATAAAACTTTTACCCAAGGGAGATAAAAATTTGGACAATCCAACGAATTATAGACCAATCTCACTAATCAACCAAGACCTTAAACTAGTGGCCAAATTGATGGCCAATCGATTGGCAGAGGTATTACCAAGGCTAATTTCTCCCGCCCAATCGGGGTTTGTAAAGGGGAGAGCAGCCGTGACGAACGTAAGAAAGGCCATGATAGTAATGGACGCCATCAGACACAGGGATCTACAAGGAGGGGAGTTGCCAGCCATGATCACGTTGGATGCTGAAAAAGCGTTTGATAATGTGCAGTGGCCATGGCTGGAAACAGTCCTAGATAATTTGGGCTTCAGGGGAGCATTCAGAACATTTATAGGTATACTATATGCAAACCCTCAGGCAAGAGTGGCGACACCCGGATTTTTGTCACGACCCTTCTCTTTGACCAAAGGGACGAGACAGGGGTGCCCGCTGTCTCCTCTCTTGTTCAATCTAGCCATGGAGCCATTATCAAAACTGATCAATGGAGGAGACTGCTTTGAGGGCATTAACATTGGAATGGAAAAAGTACATTCAGCTCTATTCGCGGACGATATCATATTATTCATGAATAGACCACAGAATGACCTTTTAAAAACAATACAACAGATAGAGAGATTTGGGTCTATGGCAGGTTTTAAATTGAACAAGACAAAATGTGAAGTACTGTTTCTGAATGAGCGAACCATGTCATCCCTGAAAACCTATGGAATAGGGGATAACATATGTTGGATACCGATAGCAAAAACCCACCTTAAATACCTGGGGATCCAGATGGGACGCCAGCCTGCCTCCATTTATGAATTAAACTTCAAACCGGTGATACAGAAAATAGAACGAGAGCTAAAGATGTGGGAGGGGCTGCCGCTATCCCTGCTAGGTAGAAACCACCTCTTAAAAATGATGAGTTTCTCGAAGCTGCTATACCCAATGCAGACTATCCCTATATTATTAAAGCATGCGGATGTAAATAGACTGAATTTACAAGCTTCCTATGGAAGAGAAAAAGACCAAGAATTAGGGCGGAAAAACGAATGCTACCACTGGAAAAGGGAGGAATCAAGATGCCAAATGTGAGAGGCTACAACCTTGCATGCTTGATGAGGCACATAATAGACTGGCTGAGGAAGACAAATAGCTATTCTAACATAAAATTGGAAAGTGAGTACTGTAGACCATGGGACTTGGGGGCAATATTACACACGTCATTGGCCAATATTCCGAGGAAAATTAAGCACTCCCTGGTATGTAGAGATACGATAATGGCGTGGAAAGCAGTGAGGAAAAAGTTTAACCTGTCCTGGCGAATCTCCAAATACCTAAATATCTGGAATTTTCCGGAATTCCCAGCAGGGAGGGAAAACAAACTATTTCTAGAATGGAGAAATAAGGGGATCGGTGTGGTGAAAGATCTGCTCCATGAAACGGAACATAGGTGGTTGACCCTTGAGGAGTTGGTGAACAGGTACGGGCTTTCTCCATTCCAAATCATACAATACAAACAGGTGGAAAAGGGAATAATGGGACTATTGAGGGATGTTAGAAAAGAACAGGTAATGAATGAAATGGACCAATTTATAATGAAGGATAAACAGGAGATTACTATCTCCTCCCTGTACAAAGATCTGAGAACAGCACTGGTACCACTGCACTCTGACCAGGTCTGGGGAGCGTGGGCACGACAACTAAAAGATACAGAGGCAGGGGAAAAGATACGGCAGGGATGGATGAGGATGAGGAAGGAGGTGATTAATGAGGGCTGGAGGGACACACAGTTTAGATTAATGCACAGAGCAATTTATGGTTTTAACATCCCCACCAAGCAGACGATGAATAAAATAGAACTTTGCCCCAAATGTAAACAGCCGAAAACGGACTTATACCACGGGATTTGGCAGTGCTCAGAAAGTCAGAAATTTTGGGGAAAAATGAAGACACTTATAGAAAAAGTATGGGAAGTGGAAGTGGAACTAGACCCATTGTTATGGATTTTCCACCACAGGACTAAAGAAAAGGAAGGAGGAGGAGATACCCGGGGGACCACGATTCCAAGACTCTTCCATAATATTGCTATGATAGGGAAAAAGGCCCTACTACGCAGATGGCTCGAGGAATCTGTTCCATCAGAGGAAGAGGTGGTCAATCAGATTAAAAAGCTGCTCAATATTGAACAGTTGGAAGCCGAAAGAAATAAGGACGAACTAACGGGAAACTTTTTTAAAAAATGGAAGAGATTTATAGTACAACAGTATGGAGTTGCAGAAATACGGAAAGTGGTATCTCCTTTCACTAATACGGAATGGTATCTACTGGGAGACTTGCAAGGCACATTGGGAAAGCTGAAAATACACACGCAGTAGAGACACGACAGTAGGGCGAGACGAGGGTTTCAGAGAAATAGGGCTTCAAACGGGAATCAGAATATAGAGGAGATGTGTGTTCTTTTGCGACTTATACCTGGTGTTCAGCGTATTAAAAATGTTGGGGGGGATAAAGTGGGAATAAAAGAGGGTGGGTTAAGACAAGGGTGGGTAAATTGGTAAGGTGAATTTATTCTTGTTCAAATGTTAGATATATTGTAATGATTCTGAAAACTGCAATAAAATTTTGTGTTTAAAAAAATCCCCATGAGGTCCCTTTGATCACAGGTAACCTGACCTCAGTAACGTCAGTGAACTCACCTCATATGAGGTCATGGAGTTAACAGACCTGCATCTCCTGGCAGAAACCATATTTTTTTGCCAAGAGATAAAGATATAGTGTTGAAATTTCAAATAAATGCACCCAATCTACACCTCCTGACAAACCCCCCCCCCCCAAAAAAAGGGTTTTCACACCTGAATGCTGTATGATACGATAGTGATGCGATTTTTTGCCAGGAGGTGCAAATTTGGTGCTGAAATCTGGTACAAACATTTCAGCACCAAATTTGCACCTCCTGGCAGAAAACCACACTGAATCGGCATCAAAACCGTTTTATTGCATTTTTTGGCCACGAGATGCAAAGTTGGTGATTAAATTTTTACACTATATACATGCATGCACCCAAACTTCACCTCCTGGCGAAAAATGCATCAAAACTGCATGCAATATGATGCAGTACTGATGCGATTTTTGCCAGGAGGTGTACATTGGGTGCAAGAATGTGGTGTACAAATTTCAGCACCAAATCTGCATCTCTTGGCAAAAAAACAGCAGTTTTCTTCCAGGACATGCAGGTCTTTTATGAGCTCACCTGAGTTGAGGTCACGTAAGGTCAGGTTACCTGTGATCGCAGGTGAAGGACCGTGGGAACCTCTATCTGTGACCACAAATAACTTAAGTGACATCACTGATTATCACATGGCTCAGTCTCTGCCTGAAGCTCACAGCGGGCGGCCATTGTTCAATGGCCGTGCGTGATGCCTTCAGATGTAGCAGAGCTGGAATCGTCATGGGTAGGGATGAGTGATGTTCGATTCAAACCGTTTGCCAATTTCAAATTCGAGTGATTTTGGGCGGTGTTCGACGAACTCGAACGATTTGCTTCAAGTTCGGCCATTCGAGTTACCGTTCGATAACGGTTCGATCACCAAAAGCGTGGCTTTTCACAGTACGGCTATGTGCTCACGTTGTGTATTTGCATGCATCTTGCGTCCCCAGCACAATCCCTCTCTCTTTCCTACTCACTGATCATGGGCGCAGCGCTGCACGGCTGTCACAAAGCTCCTGGGGCTTTTCCTCTTTTGAAAATGGCTGCCACTCATTATTCAATCTGGTATTCCCTGCTTTCCCCACCCAATAGTGCCCATGATTGGTTGCAGTCAGACACGCCCCCACGCTGAGTGACAGCTGTCTCACTGCAACCAATCACAGCCGCCGGCGGGCGGGTCCATATCATACAGTAAAATAAATAATTAAAAAAAAAAACCCTGCGGTTCCCCCCAATTTTGATACCAGCCAAGATAAAGCCACACGGCTGGAGGCTGGTATTGTCAGGATGGGGAGCGCAACGTTATGGGGAACCCACCACCCTAACAACATCAGCCAGCAGCCGCCCGGAATTGCCGCATCCATTAGAAGCGACAGTCCCGGGACTCTATCGCTCATCCCGAATTGCCCTGGTGCGGTGGCAATCGGGGAAATAAGGTTAGGTTAATCATGGCAGGCGTCTCCCCGAGATACCTTCCATGGATAACCTGTAAGTGAAAATAAATAAACACACAATGACAAATCCTATATTTGGAATAAAGCTCCATGCAGCAACTGAAGTGAGATGCGCTGTCACCGGAGACTTAACTCAGGTTAGTGCCTGCATGTGATATATCTCTACTGCAATACAGAGGTCAAGATTACCAAATCTTCCTATGCTTTTCATTAGAGGCAGTGGCTCAATGGGTAGAGCTGCCGCCTAAGGAGAATTAGTTCACGAGTTCGAGTCCCGTCCGTCCCGGTAAATAACTTAATTTAATTTATTTTTAATTTTAAATTATGATTATTATTTATTTATAATTATAATTTAATTTAATTATGCACTGAGGGGAGGAGTCGGACATCAGCTGTGAGCCGTGGGACACACCTCTAAAATCAGAGCAGTTCACGGAATGAGGCTGCATTGCTCTCTCCTCTCTTTCTTCTCTCTCTTCTTTCTCTTTCCTCTCTCTCTCTTTCTCTCTTTTTCTCTCTCTTGTTCTCTCCTTTTCACACTTTTTCTCTCTTTCACTGTTTTTCTCTTTCTCCCTCTCTCCCTCTCTTTATCTCTTTTTCTCTCTCTCTTTTTCTCTCTCTTTTTCTCTCTCTCTTTTTCGCTCTTTTTCTCTCTCTTTTTCTCTCTTTTTCTCGCTTTTTCTCTTTTTCTCTCTTTTTCCCCTCTCTCTCCTCTTTGTAGCTGAATAATCCACTTCTGGATTCTCTCCTGCAATACAGAGGTCAAGATTACCAAATCTTCCTATGCTT
Source organism: Anomaloglossus baeobatrachus (assembly GCF_048569485.1). Lineage (NCBI taxonomy): Eukaryota > Metazoa > Chordata > Amphibia > Anura > Aromobatidae > Anomaloglossus > Anomaloglossus baeobatrachus. Next base: position 103,269,332 of record NC_134362.1, read on the forward strand.
TTCATTAGAGTATTCATAAGAATTAGTTCACGAGTTCGAGTCCCGGCCGTCCCGGTAAAGAATTTAATTTAATTTATTTTTAATTTGAAACTATTATCATTTAATTTAATTATGCACTGAGGGGAGGAGCCGGACATCAGCTGTGAGCCGCGGAACACACCTCTAAAATCAAAGCAGTTCACGGAATGAGGCTGCATTGCTCTCTCCTCTCTCTCTCCTCTCTCTCTTCTCTCCTCTCTCTCTTCTCTCCTCTTCTCTCTCTTCTCTCTCTTCTCTCTCTTCTCTCTCTTCTCTCTCTTCTCTCTCCCTCTCTCTTCTCTCGCCTCTCTCCTCTCTCTTCCCTCTCTTCTCTCTCTCTCCCCTCTCTTCTCTCCTCTTCTCTCTCCCCTCTCTTCTCTCCTCTTCTCTCTCTCCTCTCTTCACTCTCTCCCTTCTCTCTCTTCTCTTTTCTCTCTCTTCTCTTTCTTTTCTCTCTCTTTTCTCTCTCTCAGACCTGGCGATGATCAGCTGATGCGGTCACATGACGGAATCAGCTGACACTATAAGTCGAGCGGTGAGGCTGGCTTTTTACCGCCTAGCCGGCTAAACTATCAGCATGCTTTCGGACAGGAGTCTGCATAGAAGTGTGTAGTTTTTGCGGGGGGGTTGCACTGATGCATCAGCTTATTGTATAAAAGCCGTATATACAATCAGATGCTGTGTCATGTGATTCAGGCCCTTGAACCTGACCCATCATCTGATCGCTTTGCCTTCCAGCAAACCGATCAGATGATATTGGATCCGGATTGGACAGCGCGGGACCCTTGACCCAAGATTACTGCGGAGGGGGGTTGTTTATTTCAATAAAGATGGGAGTCACTAATTGTGTTGTGTTGTGTTTTATTTCTAATAAAAATATTTGTGTTTGTGTTTTTTTTTATCTATACTAGAAATTCATGGTGGCCATGTCTAATATTGGCGTGATACCATGAATTTCGGGCTTAGGGCCAGTTGATAATATACAGCTAGCCCTAACCCCTTTATTACCCAGTGAGCCACCCGTCACCAGGGCAGCTGGAAGAGTTGAATACAGCGTCAGAAGATGGCGCTTTTATGAAAGCGCCATTTTCTGGGGTGGCTGCGGACTGCAATTCGCAGCAGAGGTGCCCAGAAAGCTTGGGCACCCTGTGCTGCAGATTCCAATCCCCAGCTGCCTAGATGTACCTGGCTGGACACAAAAATTGGGCGAAGCCTGCATCATTTGTTTTTTTTAATTATTTCATGAAATTCTTGAAATAATAAAAAAAAGGGCTTCCCTAAATTTTTGGTTCCCAGCCGGGTACAAATAGGCAGCTGGGGGTTGGGGCAGCCAGTAGCTGCCTGCTGTACCTGGCTAGCATACAAAAGCATGGCGAAGCCCACGTAATTTTTTTGGGGGGGCAAAAAACTCCGGCATACAGTCCTGGATGGAGTATGCTGAGCCTTGTAGTTCTGCAGCTGCTGTCTGTCTGTATAAAGGAGAACAGAGAGCAGCTGCAGAACTACAAGGCTCAGCATCCTCCATGCAGGACTGTATGCTGGAAGGAGAGGCAGGGGGAGCAGAACTGCAAGGCTCAGCATACTTCATCCACTAGTGTATGCAGGAGAGCAGACAGCAGCTGCAGAACTACAATGCTCAGCATACTCCATCCAGGACTGATTTCAGGAGTTTTCTGCCCACCAAAAAAATGACGTGGGCTTCGCCATATTTTTGTATTCTAGTCAGGTACAGCAGCCAGGTACGGCTGTCCCCAACCCCCAGCTGCCTATTTGTACCCGGCTGGGAACTAAAAATATAGGGAAGCCCTTTTTTATATTATTTCATGAAATAATTAAAAAAAAAAAAAAAAAAACGACATGTGCTTCGCCCCATTTTTGTGTCCAGCCAGGTACAACTAGGCAGCTGGGGATTGGAATCCGCAGAACAGGTTGGCCCGAAAATTTCTGGGCCACTCTGCTGCGAATTGCAGTCCGCAGCCGCCCCCAGAAAACGGCGCTTTCATAGAAGCGCCATCATCTGGCGCTGTATCCAACTCTTCCAGCTGCCCTGGTGAAAGGTGGCTCGCTGGGTAATAATGGGTTAATACTAGCTTTGTTTTACTAGCTAGTATTAAGCCAGAGATTCTTAATGTCAGGCAAGTTTGACCCGGCCATTAAGAATCTCCAATAAAGGGTTAAAAAAAGACACCACACAGAGAAAAAATACTTTAATAGAAATAAATACACAGACACACTTAGAGACTCCATGTTTATTACTCCCTCTCACCCCTCCACGATCCTGGTCTTCTGTCTTCTTTCTCCTTCAACCCATGCAGCTCTGCTACATCAGACAGCACTGCATGGGAGGAAGACGCTGCTGCTGCCGTGCAGTCTAATCACTCAGTGAGTAGGCAGAGGCTGCGGGTTGTAAGCGGTGACGTCACCGCTGCCACTGTTGCTATAGTAATCTGACAGGCGGGTTACTATAGCAACAGTGATCTCCAGTCACCTGATTCCCGGTGCCGCTATTTACCGGCTGTTTCATCCAGTCCCTGCATGTGGCTGACTCTGTAAAGAGCGCCGACATGCAGGAGCGAGGAGCTAAGCATGTGCCCAAGCATCTCGCCGGTACACGGAGATGCTCAAACGAGCACCGCGTACCGGAGAGATGCACTGACAGGGCCTAACATGACGTCTAGCCATGTGACCAGTCTGTAGCCAATGAGACAATAGACACGTGACTGGTCACCTGCTATGACGACGTCACAGAAGGTCCTATCATCAGTGCTGGTTACCGGGAGGGCGCAGCGATGATCGGAAGGAAAAGCGGTGGGAGACAGAGTGCAGGACCTGTAAGTATATATGTTTATTAACTGTATGTGTATATGTATAATGTTTTTGTATGTGTTTGTGTTTGTTTGCCATTGTTTTCAATGGGGTTCGAAGGTGTTCGCCGAACGTTCGCCAAACTAACCTGCCGTTCGACGAACCGAACTCGAACACTAGGGGGTTGGCTCAACACTAGCCATGGGACTTCGTGGGGATTACGTCAGACATGGGTGTTTTTGGGAGTTAATAAATTGGTGAAAGGGGTTTTTTTTTGTATTTTATGTCAAATAAAGGATTTTTTAATTTGTGTTTTATTTCTTTTCACTTACAGATTAGTAATGGGGTGGGTCTCGTAGATGCCTCCCATTACTAATCTAGAGCTTAGTGGCAGCTGTGAGCTGTTACTAACCCCTTATTACCACGATTGCTACTGCACCAGGGCAATCAGGAAGAGCTAGGTAAAGTGACGGGATTGTCACATCTAATGGATGAGACAATCCTGCGCAGCTGCAGGCTGCTATTTTTAGACTGGGGCTCCAAATAAGCATGGGTCTCCCCAGCCTGACAATACCAGCTCCCAGCTGTTGGATTTATCATGGCTGAGTATCAAAATTGAAAGGGACCACACATTGTTTTTAAAATTATTTATTTAAATAATTAAAAAATAAACCGCCTGCTAGTCTTCTTATTTTGATACCCAGCCAAGATAAGCGCACAGCTGGGGGCTGCAGCCTGTAGCCATCTGCTTTGTATGTCCTGGATATCATAATATGGGGGGACCCTACGCCAATTTATTTATTTACTGTTTTCCATGATATAGACCCTCAGACAGCGTCTGTGATTGGTTGCAGTCAGACGCTATCATACAGGCTGGGGGTGCGTCTGACTACAACTAATCACAGATGTCAGGACTTTCAGGGGCGGGGAAGCAGTGAATAAGCATGATGGTAAATGAGTGGCCCCAGAAAAAGACTGAGCGGCCTGAAAGCAGATCCTGCCGCGCCGCAGACTCGGTGTTACGGTTCGGGGTTCCCTTGAGCCTCGAACCGACCCGGTCTCATCTTCATCTCCCGAAGTTAGACCGGCCGACTCCGCAGCGCCACCCGTCTGTCGCTCTAGGCGTTTGGCTGAGAAGCACTAGGTGGCTAGGGTTTTACACCGGTCTTAGCCTAAGTGCTCATTCAGCCCTAACGCGCATGAGCAGGCTGCCGCTGCCTCTCTAGGCACTAAGTGTGCAGGATTCCCGCTACCACGCATGCACGTGACGTCAGCGGTGACGTGGCGGGCGCTGATTGGTCGGCATGACCTCAGCAGTGACACTGCGGTCGCTGTATGGCCGCAACCGGCGCCATTACCACATGGCATTCGGCTTGAGGCAGGGTGGAGGCTACAAAAGTGCGCGAGCGTCATTATATGTGACAGCAGCTCAGTTAGCTGACTGTGCTGCATGTGTTTTGGCTCTAGCACCATCTTTCCTGCAGAGTCTGTGGCAGGTGTATGTATGCATAGGACTGTGACAGGCAGGGCCAAGGCGTCAGTGCCGGATGCCACAATATACTCTTTATTAGGGTCACCTCCTGTCCTACCAGTCCTCGGGTACTCAGTGACACTAACTGGGTTACCTCTTCAGTCTGACGTGCCCTCTACGCACGTCACCTGTAGTCTGCAGAGCCAGTGGCGAACTTTTGTGTGTGTGTGTGTGTGTGTGTGTGTGTGTGTGTGCGTGCTTATACCTGTGACGCTAACTGAGCTATCCTTCCTTTCGTGCCTCTATGCACATGACCGGTTTAGTGTCTATCCATTAGGTTTCCCCATGACTTTAACTGGGTTACCTTCCTGGTCTGATGTGTTCCTACACACAGGACCTTACCATGTGCTGTAATAGGGCACAATTTACATACGGTTGTGCGAAGTTAACACCACCGATTCCTTCTTTAAGTTATCTCTCTTAGTTGCTGTTTAGATTTGCCTGTCCTTAGTGACCTTGTCATCTGCCCAGAGGACTTCGGGTGACAATTGGATGATTATTATTTTTACTCCAATCGTTCCCACCATAACATTCGGTAAGTATAGCATGCTTGCTTTAATCCCCCTATCTCTTCTACCACCATTTTTAAGCGCCGGATTCTGGTCCCCATAGACTTATATGGGGACTGGCTTATGGTCAGGTATCTGGGATCAATTCTGGGCCACAACCGATTTTTCTTTTAAATCTGGTTAGTCCCGCTAATCCCGGATATCTGCAAGTTCACCCATCACTACTGTATGCTTTTTCTTCCTCCCTGGTCCAGGAAATGTGGTATGATCAGATCATGTCTCTGTATTGTCAGACACAGCCATTACACAGTACATAGCAGGGACACATATATAAGATTTTCTTAGCACTGGAACGATTCTTTTAAACACATCCCAATGTGGAGTATATTATTATTCATAGATATATTGATTAAAATTAACTTTGTTCGAAAACCAATTAAGGCAAAATGTCTGAGGGCTGAAGGAGTTAAATTTACATCCAATTATTGTAATAATTTTTATTTATTCTATGTATGAGCCACATTGTCTTATGTAATGATCTGTAATAAGCTTGCACTGTCTTCTTTAATATTTCAACATTTTGTGCTTCCCATGTAAAATGAATTAATACTGTTTCTCCTGTGACAGACATGTGGCCGCTTTCCAGAATGTTTTTATTTGTTATTTCAGTGGTCTATAGAGATTTCCTTCCCCAAACAAAAATACAATATGTCTACCAGGGACTCCTTTATATTATGTGTTGTGGAAGCTGCAGAAATTTGACAAGTTGCCAATTTCTAGATCTGGCATCCTCAGTATAGTTGATGTGTAAAAGAAAATGCAAAGGGGATAAAGATGGGGATTCAAAGATAATGTATTCACTGTATTACCTTCCTGCATATCCAATGTAGGTGTAAACTTAGGGTACCGTCACACTTTAGCGACGCAGCAGCGATCCCACCAGCGATCTGAACTGGTCAGGATCGCTGCTGCGTCTCTACATGGTCGCTGGTGAGCTGTCAAACAGGCAGATCTCACCAGTGACCAGCCCCCAGCCAGCAGTGACGTGGAAGTGACGCTGCGCTTGCAGGGAGCCGGCGTCTGGAAGCTGCGGACACTGGTAACTAAGGTAAACATCGGGTAAACCCGATGTTTACCTTAGTTACCAGCGCACACCGCTTAGCGCTGGCTCCCTGCACTCGTAGCCACAGCACACATTGGGTTAATAAGCAAACCTTTGCTTATTTACCCGATGTGTCCTCCGGCTACGTGTGCAGGGAGCCGGCACTGGCAGTGTGAGAGCTGCAGACGCTGGTAATGAAGGTAAATATCGGGTAACCACCTTGGTTACCCGATGTTTACCTTGGTTACAGCTTACCGCAGGCTGTCAGACGGCGGCTCCTGCTCCCTGCACATTCAAGATTGTTGCTCTCTCGCTGTCGCACACACCGATGTATGCTTATCAGCGGGAGAGCAACAATAAAAAAATGAACCAGGGCTGTGTGTAACGAGCAGCGATCTCACAGCAGTGGCCAGATAGCTGCTTAGTGTCACACACAGCGAGATCGCTAATGAGGTCACTGCTGCGTCACAAAAACCGTGACTCAACAGCGATCTCAGTAGCGATCTCGCTGTGTGTGAAGTACCCCTTAGAGCTATATATCTTGATATATTGTTAACATACAATACAGTTGTTTTACTTCAGCCTTTTTACAGTTGCATTTCCCACTTACAAACAAGTTTTTTATCTGATTTTCTCCCTCACTAAAGGTACCGTCACACATAACGAGATCGCTAGCAAGATCGCAGCTGAGTCAAGGTTTCCGTGACGCAGTAGTGATCCCGTTAGCGATTTCCTTATGTGTGACACCTACCAGCGATCAGGCCCCTGCTGTGAGACCTCTAGTCGTTGCAGAATGGTCCAGGCCATTTTCTTTAAAGGCGATGTCCTGCTGGGTAGGACACATCGCTGTTTGTCACTGTGTGACAGGGTCACTGACTGCTGAGATCGTTATACAGGTCGCTACTGCGAACTGTATTGTTCCTGCATCGCTGGTAAGATCTGACTGTGTGACATCTTACCTGCGACCTTTCAGCTTTGGGTAACAAGTTTAAAGGGGTGGTTTACTACAAAGCATATTGGCCACACCGATGTACAGCTGTGACAGAAGTATTTTTCTAAATACCTTCTGTTCTCAATTCTGCCTGTGAATGGCGCTATCTCTGTCCTCCCATCATGTAGCCCAGGCTGCAGTGACCTCTGATGTCTGGTGATGTCATGTCATCTTCTGGAATTGGAAGTTGACCCGGAATCACTGAGTGACTGGGCTATGGGCGGAGTTTCACCACTCGTTACAGCCAATCATCTCGTGCATTCTCTCCTTAACCGAAGTGCCTCAAGCACTGGTGGGCTATGATGTGCAGTGAAACTCCATCCACAGCTGGGTCCCGCCTTGGTCATGCCAGGTCAACATCCAATTCCGGAAGTTGACATGACATCACCAGACATCAGAGTCACTGCAGCCTGGGTCACGTGATGGGGCTGAAAGGACAGAGATAGCGCCGCTCACAGGCAGAATTGACAACAGAAAGTATTTAGAAAAAGCCTTCTGTTACAGCTTTATATCAATACTAGCTGTACTACCCGGCTTCGCCCGGGTTAATAACTGCTGTTAACAAAATAGAATGTATTAACAAAAATGTATTCTGCACACAAAAACCACAAAACAAATAGATATAAATGTCTGTCTCCCCCTCTGTATATATCTCTCTGTCTCTCTCTCTATCTCTTTGTCTGTCTGTCTCTTTCCCTGTCTGTCTCTGACTGTCTCTGTCTCTTTCTCAGTCTGTCTCAATCTCTTTCCCTGTCTATCTATCTCTGTCACTTTCCCTGTCTGTCTCTTTTCCTCTCTTTCCTTGTCTGTCTCTTTCCCGGTCTGTCTCTTTCCCTCTTTCTCTTTCCCTGTGTCTGTCTCTTTGTCTGTGTCTGTCTCTTTACCTGTCTTTGTCTCTTACCCTGTCTGTCTCTTTCCTTTCTTTCCCTGTCTGTCTGTTTCCCTTTGTCTGTCTCTTTGTCTGTGTATGTCTCTTTACCTGTCTGTGTCTGTCTCTTAAACTGTCTCTCTCTTTCCCTCGCTTTCCCTGTCTGTCTCTTTCCCTGTCAGTCTGTCTCTTTGTCTGTGTCTGTCTCTTTGTGTTTGTCTCTTACCCTTTCTATGTCTGTTTCTTACCCTGTCTGTGTCTGCCTCTTTTCCTGTCTGTGTCTGTCTCTTTCCCTGGCTGCATTGTGACACGCCAACATTCCATATAAGGGCGTGGCTGCGCATTCTTCTGAAGTTCTGGCTGCACTGTGGCTCCCAGCTCCATTCGCTTTAATGGAGGCAGGTTATTTGGTGATTAACTGTAAAGAGCGGGGTTAAAATTTCCCCTCAAAACATAGCCTATGATGCTCTTGGGGTCCAGAAGTGTGAGTGTGCAAAATTTTGTGGCTGTAGCTGTGACGGTGCAGATGCCAATCCCGGACATACACACATACATACATACACACACATACACACATTCAGCTTTATATATTAGATGGCCACTTTGCTTTGTAGTGGAGCACCTTTTTAAGGAGGAGCAATGGTTTTATTTTAATTTCTTTCATAAATCAATAGTATACATGAAAATAAGCATCGTTGTAATATATCTTATGAGGGGAAACCTGCTTCTTTCTCCTCCTGGACTGGTTATTCATTCTCAAAATTCTTAATTTTTGCTAAAAGTTGTATTCAATCAACACCGATTTTACCCCTGAAATAAAGGGAACCCACAGGGGCGTGCTAACATGCTATACAATGCAGCATCACCACCGGTGATGCACGTACCTGTGTTCGCTGTAACCGCTGATCTGAATGCCCGGTCCTTCCAGTCATGCACAGTATGAAGCCGGGAGTACACGTCCCGGCTTCAGAGAGGTCTAGTGCCGGGAAGAGAGGTCTAGTGACTGTAAGTGCCAGGACTTCTGATCAGCGAACACAGGTAAGTGCGGCACCGCTGGTGATGCTGCATTGAATAACATGTTAGCACGCCCCTGTGGGCGTGCTACCATGCTTAGAGGGTGGAATGAGTATAAAAACTAATGCCCTTGTGACTAGTCCCCACGCTCATTAGCATATGATAAAATATCTTTAGAAATACTTGTTCTATAGATCCCTTTATCTATGCTAGTGTATACAGGGACGGTTAGGCAGGGATTAGTAATATGCACCCAGAACTGCTCGTAGTTTTGGATGAGGATTGCACCTGACAGGTTCACTTTGATTGAACGATTGGTCCAGGATGATAAAGAAGCGTATTTTTCTGAATAGCTATATTACATAGTTGCTTATTTTCATGTGTACTATTGATTTATGAAAAACAAAAATGACGGTTACTCATTAAAGACATTTTAAGACACCTGTAAGGTCATAGATCGACTTATCATTGGTAGAAAAGTAAAGTTTTATTCTTTATGCAAATTGGATTGCAAGTATTGTGTGGGCGGTGCAAGGCAGTGCCCTAATGTTAGCAAACCCTCCCCATTCCAGTTGATTGATGGTGCCTGCCCCCATTAACATCCTTCTGCCTTGCTGGAAAGGCTTGGCCCAATAGAGTTATGTGTTTCACCTGTATATTACTTTAACAGCTGTGAAAATTGAACTGCCTAATCTTTCTCTCTCCTGACATCCATCATTGGGGAAGCTTTGGGAGACTCTCATATACATTAGATAGTAAGCTGGGCTAATCCATCATTTAATTATTGTATATTGCCAAATTTAGGTACTGTTCACATTTGCTTTGGTGCCTTTATCTAAAACGCTGTCTAGGTAGGTAGAAGACCGCTGTTGGCAGCCCTATTTGTCATTAAAACAGGATGAACATGATGAACCTCCACTGGACACTATAGGAGCTCGATTCATCCATCTATCAATGGTGGTACTCGTGTTACAATGGATGATGAGCCAAATGTGAACAAAGCCTTACTTTAAATGTAAATCTGGGGATCTGAGTGGCCAAAATTTAGTAAAATATTTTCTGTCATGTTTGCAACACTCTTCAAAAACTATTATAAATCAATCTTGGCTTCTGTCGTCAAATAGATTGGAGCAGTTCATTTCTATTTTTCATAACTTCTATTGTAGACAACCTGACTACTAGAATAATCCTTTGTCCTTTTGTATTTGCGAGGAAAGATTTTTGGTAATATTAAATGGAACCTTTATGGCTCATACTATAGGGGCACTGTGGCTTTCACAGGGAGGTCTTAGCGTGTTACACTTTTTGGGAGGAGGGCACTTTGGCTGTATATGGAGCAAGCACTGTGGTTGAGGCTGTAATATGCACCTCCCCTGCTGAACGTCACGATTTTGGTTCCTTTTAGGCCCCCTTCACACGTCAGTGATTCTGGTACGTATGTGCTTTTTTTTTATATACGTACCAGAATCACTGACATACGCAGACCCATTATAATGAATGGGTCTGCTCACACATCGGTGATTTTTCACTGAACGTGTCCCCGTGCAGCGTACACCCGTGGCCGTGATTCTGCACGGAGACAAGTCAGTTTTTTTTATGGCATCACTGATGACCCACGGACCACACTATGGGTCGATCTGTGTGAGATCCGTGAAACACGCACCAGAAAATCACGGACATATTAAATATTAAATATTTTCAACTTATCTTACCTGCGATTCGCTGTGCAGCCTCCGCTCTCGGCAGCTCCTGCCGGGCTCATGAATATTCATGAGAGCAGGAATAGCCGACCAGGAAGTAGCTGCAGAGAGCGGTGGGCGGACGCTGCAGAGCCAGAGACTTCAGCACAATGGACAGCAGCAGTGTAGGCAGGTGAGTAATGTCCATATGCAATCACGGATTGCACATGGACAACCCACGTGTGCCGTGAATTACGGAACACGGAGGGACATGTGCGTGTTTTACACGTCAGTGAAGAACGTCGGTGTTTTTCACTGACGTGTGAAACGGGTCTTAGGCTTTGTACACACAGTGTGTTTTTTCTTGCATATTTTCTGAAATCTGCACTGATATTCTGATGCCAGGAAAGTCTATGAGAATTCTGGAGCATGTCAATTCTTTCTGCATTTTTCCTGCATTTTCTCCATTGAAAGCAATGAAAAACGCATAAAAAAATTAATAAAAAAAAAGCGGCCAAAACGTGTGCCACAGTTTTCCTGCCAGAACATGCAAATTTGGATGCATATAGCCTTAGTCACTTCTTGTTTTATTTCTAAAAGAGGTTCTGCAGCAGCAGTGGCCTGAGTTATGAGAAATAAATTATTTTCTCTCTTACTGTAAGTATTATAAATCCTATGCAACAAGCTTAATGTAACAAGCAGACTTGCCCTTCAGGAGGGTGAAAAAGCTGGGTGACGACTTCATGACTTCTTTATGGTTTTAATAGGCTACCATATTGTTTAATTCTACCAAGCATGTACTGTCTGACGAGGAAGTAGAGGTTGATTTAGGTTTTTTTTCAGGAATTTCACTATTTTATAGTCCTAAAAAATGATTAAAAATCTAGAATAAAAATACACTGACTCATTTATTCACCTATAGAATTTCTATATTTTGGAGATTACTGTATTTTATAAATTAATTTGTGTTGATGGTTGCAATTCTGAATGATAATTTTCTGATTAAAAAAAAAAAAAAAGGCTTTTCAAAAGGGTTAACTCTTGTCCATCGTGAGTGATGAAAGAAATGAATGGCAAACGGTTGTAATTCAGGGTGGTGCTCGCAGTTTGCATAAATTACTGCCATTATTAGGGGTCCGAATACTGTAGTCCCATGGTAACCTTGGAGAGAGTCAGGTCCCTTCTACACTTCTAGCTGCAGGCTCAAAATTAGATCAGTTTTTCCTAAATCTGCTAAAGAAAATACAAAAAAGTGACGATAAACTGTTTAGATTTTCTTTTCTCAATGAAAGAAGACAACAATCTCCCAGCTCTGTACCTGGCCCATTGTCATTATTTTGTACAGACTTGTATCTTTTTACATATTTTTCTGCCTCCCATTTTCTTTCCTTCATCCCATTAGTCCTGCTATGTACAATTTACATCTACCAGTGATCATTTTATTGTGTTTTTTTTCCTCCCTGAAAACAAAACGGCAATGATTTGCTGTGGCCACTTCGTAGTTATCAGCCGTGGAAAATTACCCCTGGGTTGTTTAAGAAATTATTTTCGGCAGCACAAAAAAGCCATCCAGCGTCCTTGTCAGAAGGGATCAGCATAAATTTTCGCTGACAGAATGCCAGCCTGGCAGCCTACCTATGGCATTTCAAACCCTGCATGTAAGAATGGAACATTAAACACGCACTTTCTTCCATACAAAAAAAAAAATCCAAAAAAATTCAGATCTGGAGAGCTGGACGGGGCTTCAAGCTTCTCTCCAACCATTTACCTTCTAAAAATAACTGTTTCTCACACCCAAAAAAAGCTGAACAGCAAGGTGTAAAATGAAATAGCCTTCATTAGGACTTCACTGGTTATCAGTAACCCATAAATCCATGTTGTGTTGGCTGCTTACTGGTGCAGTTAATAAAATAAAGATCACCCCACAGAGCCGTGGGGAGCTTGGAAGGCGATAGCCGTATTTGCTTACTGTAAATACAAGCAGAAAATCGCACACAAATCTGCCGTAGCTTTGACAAGTCTTCAGATCCCTCTTTACATCTGTACATCTGTACCAAAGTGCAATTAGTGTGCCTTGCACAAGGATTCCTCCATCTATTCTGCTTCATTACTTGAGCATAATCACCCAGCTTGCTTGAGTGGTCTCAGTAGCAAGCTTCAGTTTAAATAGGGAAAGCAAGTGAATGTGTTCAAATATCCCAAGATTGCCTTTTAAGACTCTAATTTATTCATTCGAAGACAGGAGTTTTTTTCTTTTCTCTAATTTTGTCCCTGATTCTTCTTTTCTCTCTCAAGGTTTATTTCTTGTACACAAGATTCCTCGACTTAACAGTTTGATTTCTGATGTGTCAGACACCAAGGACCTGGCATTTAAATTGAAGAGAAAGATGTTCAGTATTGAGGTAAGAATCCCAATGTTGTATTTTTTTTTTTATTTTATCTAATCATTTTCAAATCTCAAAAAATAACATTGAAGAGAAGCGGCGTACACCGTTCTGTACGTTCCAGTGCATATATAATGCAAATATTTATGTTGTTACCATGTGCAGCGTGGCGCGGTTCATTGCACAGACTCCTAATTATGCACGATGTCTTAACTGTTTGTCATATCCAGGCTCGGCAAATATAATAGCACGTGATACCTCAAATTAGAGAAAACACAATAAAGTCTTAAAACATGCAGGGAAACTAGGCCAGAGACTTAATTCAATAAAACTACACGTCTAATGATTCATTATGTGCTCTAATTTGGTGAGATGGGACAAACCGGGGAGCCGTATATATTTAGGTTGTTGGCAATTATCTCTTGATATGTGCAGATGAAATGATCCCAGCCTCTTAATGTTTTTTTTTATGTCTTTTTTTTTTTTTTTTTGAAACAAAGCACACATAAAATACTAAAAAAAAAATCTAAAATATATTAAGGTACAATTTTTTCTTATTTTAAGTCTTTAGGTAGCTTATTCTTCAAATAAATCCATTACATGACCCCTACCCCATCCCACAATCCAGTATGTCCCTAATCTCCTTTGAAATGAAAAGGTTTTAAGTAAGCCACTTGTCCTTAACTGCCTTAAACCATAAAAAAAGAGAATTGTCACCAATAAATTAGCATATTTTAGACCACCACCACATGATTGGCAATGAAGGCTGGCATGGCTTTGGTGTTTGGGACTTCACCCTTAACTGACTGTTTTTGCCCTTTCTTGACCCTACTCCATCTTTGGTTGGCCACTTCCAAGAGACAACTTAAGATTAAGAGTCCTTTTTCACTGTCTTATTCTTCACACTTGTAAGCAGACCTATGCTATAAATCAGCAAGGAAAGTGCTATCTATTGACAAATTAAGATGCCCTCCTCCAGGAGTAGTGCTTACTTGTGTGTTTAATTATCTGATATTATTGGGAGTAGTTAATAGTTAATCATACAGCCTGTCCTTAAAGCATCTCTGTATGGGGGCTAAAGGGTCCTGTGCCCACCACACCTATCTTATGCCCCTTTCACACATCAGTTTTTTGCCGTCAGTCACAAGCCTTCGAATTTTGAAAAAAATGGATCCGGCGACTGCTGCCGCTGGATCTGTTTTTTTCTCATCGATTTGTATTAGCGACGGATTACGATGGATGGCCTCACATTTCATCTGTCGTTCGATGGATCCGTCGAAAAATGTTTGTCCATCTGACAGAGATGACGTCCACTGTAACGTTTTTTGTGTACGTAAAAAAAACGGACCTCAACGGATCCGTTGCCATCCGCCGTTTGGTAGAATGGAAGCCTATGGGCGCAGGATCCATCGTAATCCGTCAAATTACGTGTTTTTTAACTGAGCATGTGAAATTTATTATTTAGCCCCCAGCTAGTCGGATCCATCCAAAAACGGATCCGTCACATCAGTTTAGCCACATTCTGAGACGGATCCGTCGAGAAAACGGATTGTGACTGATGGCAAAAAACTGATGTGTCAAAGGGGCCTTAGGAGCTGCAAAAAACAACTGAAACAAAGGCTGGCATATTCTTGGGCACCACTGTGTCCTAAAAGAGGAAGGAACCTCATTTTCTGGTTTATATATTCATTTTCCACTTTGGTTTCTAATGTTCTGGCCCATGTAAGAAAGTTGGCCCAGTCTGCGGGATTCAGAGAAATTGGAAATCAATCTAATGTGTATGGAGTTAGCCCACACATAGATGTTAACACCACCTATCTTTTTCTGTGCATGTTTGTTATAGATGTTAAAAAAAAACATGTAAAGAAATGAATTATTGGTGCAATTTTTTACTGCTTTTTTTCTATAGGGTATTTTTCAGCTCCCATTTCAACTGGATAGTTAACACATTTTTAGCACAAGAATGCACCCGGAATTGACATGTCACTTTCCATGTATTAAAAAGGGGCCGAAATAAATGCTCATGTGGATTTTAAGCATTTTGTTGCAAATTTTAATGCAAATTCTGCTCCAATATCCTTAGCAATAAACTGCACGTCACCCAACCATAGGCTCCAGTAACACTTCATTTCTAAACCACTATGAAAGCTTCTGGTGGTGACATACATCAGGAGTTTCTCCTAAAATTTACTTAGGGGTCTTGCGTGATATGAACAGAGCCACATATGTACATCTGGCATAGACTATGACCACCATACATAATGAGTATGTCTGTAATAAAGTATATTGCATTGCTCTTGCAAAGTCTTGGTAGAAAACCTGCTTTTTTAATGCCTACTTGGCTATTACTGCAAAAATAATTGTAAACCAAAGATACCAGAATAAGTAAAGTATTTTCATAGTCTCCAGCTATTGTTGAGCATTTTAGATGACTAATTATAACCTGGCTATTTTCCAGTCTTTCACAAAATGTCAGAAAAACAATATCTGTATGTGACAAGCCTTTGGAATATGTGACCAGTGTCCAACAGCTTATCGGCTGCCACATTTTCCTTGCCTATTTAGTAGATCGAGTCCACATTAAATTCCACATTAGTAAAACAATATTTTTTGCTCGGATAAATAAATTAGTTAACAAGATTTAGGTGAAAAAATAATTCTGTGAATATGCATATAGCATAGTACCAGTCACACAAAGCAGAATCTATAATCATCCTTGGCCAACTCGTATTAAGGGCTCATAGCCAATTCTAAAATGTAAGTCGGGTAACTTCCCAGTGTTGACAGTTCTTCAAGTGCCGTGTAGCTCGTCCCTTCTTTATGAGATATGTACAACGTGGTGTTATTAGGGACAGTTTTTTATCTAAATTACCTGGATTTTCCCGATTGATCATTGAATCTTAGATCAGATGCCCAAATATCGAATTGACTATCAAATTATAGTTTTTCCAAGTCTCTCCTGTGTCCTGAGGTGCCCCTCTGCCACTTCAGCACCTGATCAGGGGTAGAGGTTATTGAACCCGTGGAAGTTCGGTTCAGCGGGTTCATCCGGACTTTAGATAAAGTTCAATTTGGGACCCGAACTTGACCTGAACCCCAGTGAAGTCACTGATTGGGCAGTTCGGGTCTCTGCCTACATGCAGTGAGCCATAAACAGAACACTTCCAGGGGCGGTTAGGTGAGGTATTTCCATTTTTTTTTTGTTGCACACTACATCCGATCATGCTGTTGTTACCCCCAGTGAGAGTCGTCCAAACACTGCAAGCAGCTCGCACTGGGCTGAGCACTGAGCGTACCCGAGCACAGCGATGCTCACGGAAGTGGTGTTCATACGTAAAGCACTTGAGCTCCGAACTTAGTTTTTTTTTTTAGTAAACTCTGTGTTTGATATGAACACCGAATTTCAGGTTCACGCATCTTTCATCAGGAGAACATATGGGGACAGGAGCAGTGTAAACTGTCAACTTAACCCCTTCATGATGCGGACACTTTCCATTTTTGCATTTTCATTTGTTCCTCCCCTTCCCTGGGCCATAACTTTTTGTTATTTTCTGTCCACATAAGGGCTTGCTTTTTGCATGACAAGTTGTACAGTACGACACCCTCAACTAGGGAGAGTTGAGGGTGTCTGTAAGATAAGTAGACCTCTCAACTCTTATCTAACAATTGATATCTATATTGTTCCTCTAAGAGGAAATTAAGGATATGTAGGGAACTATATACATATTTAACGCAATAATTGTCAGTGTTGTATGTCTGTGGCTCTGTCTGCATCACAGTTTTTTCACTTGTTTCCTGGTGGCGGTTGCCCCTGCTAGAGGTAGATAGGGACAGAGAGGGTGAGCCATCTGGAGTGGGGGTGTCCAAAAAATTAAGGCACCCTCCGCTGTCAGGAAGGGAAACTACAGAATCCATACAGATTGGTCCCGTCCTTATACATATTGGAAATCATCTATTTTCCTTTAAACAATCCCTCTTTCCCGTGTTATCATCTGGTATGGGCATAGCACTGTTTGACACCTGCACATGTCATGTCATGCTTGTGTTTTTTTTATGTGTTTGTGTTTCTGTCGAATGAGAGAATACGATAAGTGTTCCTTTTAATATTTATTAATAAAATATATTTTTAATAGGTAGTTTTTTGGTGGTTTATGAATATTTTACCTTGCTAGATAAAATATTTTGGTGGTTCTTGTCAAACCTATTTTACCCATTTAAAAAAAAAACAGAATTATTTTGAGCTAGTAATGGAATTAGGAGCTTCTATAATTAAAAATTTGTTTAGGAATTCCGAATAAAGTTAAAGGTAAATAGTCAGTTTGTTGTTTTTTTGTTTGTTTGTTTGTTTTTTAATGGACACACATCAAGTAATATTGGTTACTATGAATTGAGCCCAGGACAAATTCCCATAGGAAGCTATGATGTGTAATTTATTTTATAAAACTGAGATTATTCTTTTTGCCAGTACAGTACATAATCTAATTTTTAAGAATATTTTGGTTCACATGGTCTCAGAGATTTTGTAGAAAAGGAAAACATTCTTAAGGGGGAGGATAACAGCAAGAGTTTGCTAAAAAGAAAAAAGCACATTTCCATCGTACAGAAGATTTTAATTGCTGCCTCATCTTGTCTTTGTGAATGGGTGACTGTCACCATAGTCACGTCGTTAGTACTGTGCCACAGGAATGTCTGTGCTGGGCCTTCATAAAGGACGTCCCATTGATAAATGTTGGCTTTGATAGTGATGTTGTTTCAAGTTCTTATCTGTCTGCTGCTTTTTACATTTATTTTCCTTTAGAATTGAATATTTCATATAAAAAGTTTTCATAATTATAAATGCCTTTCATGTCAAAAGCCGGCTTGGGAAATTAGATTTTTAGAGACAGATCTTAATCTGATGTTTATGGGGACACTAATCAGGTTTTAGCTTGCTTGTTAGAACTTTTAAATGTCCAGTTCCTTGCCCACTCCCGCTTTGGCCAAGCCAAATAGCAGTGATTGTGATATGGGGGGAGGGGTTATAAACTAACCATTGGATGAATAAATGTGTCATCAACAGCACGGTGCCTATAGACAGAATGAGGGTGAGGCTGCATAGTGACTTTGGCTGCAACACCTGTCACATGACCAAAGTTTGCTAGGTGTCACTGCTACATCACAGCGCAATTCAAGTGAATGAGGTCAATCAAGTCATTAAAAAATCCAACATGGTTGGACTTCCTTGTGATTTCCTTGTTGCAGTCCCAGTACCATTCATATGTATTGCACTGCAATCTTTGGTCGTCTGACAGGTGTGGATATAGCACAACACCCGGTAGGTATATTCGATAGTCATATAAAATATAGGACCTCAGCAAATGACTAAAATTTAACTTTTATTGATTTCTCGTAAAATTCTAAACGTCAAAATGGACACACACTTACCATAAAGCCCCTAGGGGGTTAATGGTTGATACATAAACTATGATAACCATAATCTATTAATAAAGGCGACGCAAAACTTGGCCAAAACCTACCTAGGACGCCACTAGTTAAAAACCCCCCACAACAAACAGAACATAACAAACAGTAAACAAAATTGTGTTGTTTCCATCTCAGGGAATACAATGGTCCTCCGCCACCCAGAAAAAAGGAAAAGAGAAAAAAAAACAATATACTCAAATGAAAATACTCTTTAGTAGTGACAGTGGTCAACTATAAAAGAATTTGAGTGAAAGTGGAACGGTCTCACCAGGTCCCTATGAGCCAGGGTGCATGGACAATCCCACCAGGGCAAGGTCCTCCGGTTTCCACAGATGGAACTGACCCTATTGCCTCCTGAGGATTTTACACCCTTTACTAGCACTTATAGACTCCCGTCCTGACAAGGACGGTCCATAGTTCTCCTGAATTAACCCCTACAATGACCCTGCATCTGTCCCGACACATTTCGTCCGGAGGGACTCTTCAGGGGACATACTGCCAGGGAATAAGGTCCACTTTTCAAGCTAACCCACAGCTATAGTCATCTGACAGGTGTCACAGCCAACATCGCTATGTAGCACAAGCCTATTTTGGCCATGTTCCGAAATGAAACAGTTTCATGCATTAAAGACACTTTACTATGATTGAAATTTTAATTTTTCTTAAAAAAAGGTTATCTACATTTCACAGTTACCTAACTTAAAATTTGTTTGCTCGTTGATGTTAAATATTGCTAGCATCTAAGAATACATTTTAAACATGCTTACCAAAGTTTTTGGAACCCATCAAATTTGTCACCTTAGACATGGTGATGTCCACAAGACCACTATGTCAATGGCTGACTTAAAGGGGTATTCCCACTATATTAATGATTAATCCTGTGGATATGACAACAATTATCAGAATAGCTCTTTAAATGAGGCTGTATGAGTCCATCATGAATATTTATTTTCAAGAGGAAGATAAGGAATATGTGTATAATGACTTTTTGCACACATTGTGGCTCAATAGAGAATAGAATCTTTTAAAAAGTTATATTGAAGTTCAGCTGTCTAATCCTATTCCTTCCCCTATTGGAATCTTAATTACAAGGAGATAAAAACCATCGTTTGACTAAATTATTGTCTTGAATCTTGTAGCAAAAGGTATAATCCGCAATTGGGCCAATTAGTAAAGCCCATAGTTAGTACTGCTAAGGCAGGCAACTTGATTAGATGTGACACCAGTCTAGTTCCCACTGTAGTTATGCCAGGTATGGTGGTCAGACTTCAAAGGGCTTGAGGCATCAGCAGGGCAAGGTTTGTAGGCCAGCTTAGGTCCGGTCGTTAATCTCCTTGCTAAAACCACAGCAGCCCTCGCACAAAACAAGCTTACACGACACAATCATGCGGTATTAAAGTTTGGGTTGAGTCATGCCAATTTGCCTTTGATTTTCTGATGATTGACTAAAAGATGGCTACATGACCAGACACATGCTAAAACTTCCCTGATTAGGTAACTTCTCCAAGTATGTCAGATATGTTAGAGATTTCCCAGCTAAACGATATGATAAAAAAAATACTGTGCTGAAGCTTTGCTGTAAAAGCTCACTCACCTGCTTGAGTCTCGGAGAAACATAGCAAACGTTCATATGGGAATTTACATTGATGTTTTAAAACCTTTTTACGACAGGTTGTCCAAGTTAGCGGTTTGATATCTTCTTTAAAATGTAGTAGACTTTGACCGCCAACCAAGGAGGATTGTTACAGTGCAGTGGACTGTGTCTGTATGACTCCTAAGATTCCCAACTAGGCCGAAGTTTGAGAAAGTTTTATAATTTGACAAGTTACACTCAACTATTGTAGTAGAAGAAATAATCTTGCTGAATCAACTGGCATGATATGTTGTATAAAATGACCAGATTGTTCTAAAATATTTTTGTTTTCAACCATTATGGGATAAAAGGACAAAACAGATTTTTACATTTTCTAGGGTGTGGCTTTTAGAGTATGTGTCACACAGAGTTTTTCTCAAACTTCAACGACTGTCATTACCATTGGAATCTGTTCAGATTGCAAATTCTGACACTCTGCTTCATGGATTCTCTGGTGTCTGGGATCAACACACGCAAACTCAGGCGTCTAGTGCAAGTCTGCTTGCTCCTTTAAAGGGAACCTGTCACCAGATTTTTACCTATTAAACTAAAAGAATCACCTTCTGCAGCTCCTGGGCTTCATTCTATGAAGGTGCACCTTGGCCCTGACTCCCCTTCCAGACCCCAAAAATAACTTTATAAAACTTGGTCGTTAGGTATACTAATTACCTGTGTTGGTCGGATGGGCGGGCTCATTATGGTCAGCGCTGTGCATAACTTCACCAGCGCCATGTTCGCACCCGACTATAATCTCGCGCCTGCGCATTTAGCTCACCAGTGCGAGCGAGGGCAGCTATGTTTTCTGCTCTGACTGCGATATGTCAGAGCGAACTGGGCCTGTGCAAGCCGGCCTAACTGCACAGGCATGAGATTTGAAAATGCGACGAGGATGATGACTGAGGCGTCATCCCATCAATCAAGAAATGAGGATGGCGATCAGCAGCAGGAGGGGGGACAGGAGCAGAAAATGAGCTTGGTATGTGTGAGTGGGGCGGCCGATTCGATTCAAGAGCTGCAGCTATTGTGTTATATAAAGCAGTGGTAACATCTGTATCATGTAAGGAACCTATGTCTGCAAGAGGCAAAAGGGACTCAGAAAGTGAATGTAAATCAGCATGTTTGAAATTTCTCTGAGGGTGTGTTTGTGAAATGGGGATTGTGCACTCGGAAAGGAGAGGGAAGACATTGTGAGTAGATTGTGGTCAGACAGGATGAGAGGTGAGTTAGAGAGATTAGTTAAGAAGCAGAGGCGAATGAAGATGAGATCCAGCATGTAACCATCTTTGTGATTGGCTGCTGAGGACCATTGAGCGAGACCGAAGGTGGAAGTGAATGTTAGAGGCTTAGAGACAGCTGTTTGCGAAGTGTCATTGGGGATGTTGAAGTCCCCCATGATGATAGTGGGGATGCCAGCGGAAAGGAAATTAAGTACGGTAGACAGGTGGTAAAGTTGTTGAAAAAGGTGGTGGCTGGCCCTGGGGAGCAGTAAATGACAACCAGGTGGAGTTTGAAGGAGGAGTATATGCTGACAGACTACACCTCAAAATAAGAAATAAGTAAGGTGGCAGCAGAATTGGAGTGGAGGAGCAGTTTTCTCACAGCAGAAAACCAACTTTTCCACCATGCTTTTTGCAGGGGCGGCTGGGGGGTGAGAAAGATGGCATCCACCATAAGAAAGTGCAGTTGGAGCGACAAAGGGTTTAAGACAGGTTTCAGTGACTCCAAGGAAGGAAAGTTTGTTAGTGATGAAAAGATCATGGATGTTTGAAAGTTTGTTGCAGAGAGAGTGAGTTTTCCATAGAGCTCCTGTTAGAGGGACTCGTGAAGTGAGGGCTGGGTTGAATCAATATAAGTTTAGAATGGGGAGGATGGAGGGAGAGATGACCTGTTCATTACAAGGTGTAGGGATTAAAGGGGTTGGTAGAGAGTGAAGGACTATAACTATGATAGTGGAAAGAAACATTGTTTACAGTGACTATGTATACAGTTACTTTCTGTTCCCTTCTGGTTCAATTCTGGTCTAATTCATTATAGTACACTTATATGATGCACAAGGAAACTTAGCAACAATTCAAACAATTGAAACATGTCTAAACACTATTGCAAATTATAAACTGTTACAGAAATTGCACTATAAATGTTGGTCCTTTGCTCTTGTACTGCTGCATCTGATCATCTCTTAGGCGGGCTTTGCACGTTGCGACATCGCAAGCCAATGCTGCGATGTTGCATGCGATAGTCCACGCCCCTGTCGCAGGTACGATATCTTGTGATAGCTGGCGTAGCGATAATTATCGCTACACCAGCTTCACACGCACTTACCTGCCCTGCGATCGTCGCTCTGGCCGGCGACCCGCCTCCTTCCTAAGGGGCGGGTTGTGCGGTGTCACAGCGACGTCACACGGCAGGCGGCAGAGGGGCGGAGATGAGCAGGATGTAAAGATCCCGCCCACCTCCTTCCTTCCGCATAGCCGCTGGCGGCAGGTAAAGTGATGTTCCTCGCTCCTGCGGCTTCACACACAGCGATGTGTGCTGCCGCAGGAATGAGGAACTACATCGTACATGTCGCGGCACCGGCATTATGGAAATGTCGGAGCCTGCACCGATGATACGATAACGACACTTTTGCGCTCGTTCATCGTATCATCTAGGATTTACACACTACGACATCGCAAGCGACGCCGGATGTGCGTCACTTTCGATTTGACCCCACCGACATCGCACCTGCGATGTTGTAGTGTGCAAAGCCGCCCTTACAATTGTCCAACAGTAACTTGCAAGCATTGATGGACTAAATTTTCCATAGCCGCAATATCTTGGTGAAATTTCTAGTCATTTGCTGCACCACATTTTAGTGAAAGATGTTTAAGAGCAAAATGAATCGTCAAAGATATGTTACAGTCAAGATCCTTATATTTTTTAAGAGACATGTCATCAACTCTTCATAGTTATCTGGTTTTGAGTTTCCCAAAAAATTAGTTACCACTAATGCAAATGCTACCCTTGCAGCCTTTTACTTGCCCTGCGACAAACTGAGAAACTCATTATCTTGAAGAAGTTTACGAATCTGAGGTCCAATAAAGGGAAGTTGTCACCAGGTTTTCCATATAAAGTGCACCCTCCACCAATAAGCCCTTATGTAAAGAATTCTAGAATACTGCATAACATAAAAAAGACCGGTCCGATGAGCATCGCTGATCTTGATCTGGCCCCTCATCTTTTCTTGCTTCGTGTGGGTGACACCTCACACCTCATCCACACAGTGTCCTCTATTGCATTCCTGCGAACATACACTTCTCATGCTTCGGCATTCGTTGACCTTACTCCACGCCTGTGCATTGCAGTACTTTGCTCTGATCTCAGCAGGGCAGAGGAAAGTGCACTTGCACAGGAGCGCAATGGAGGACACTGTGGATGACAAAAAGGAAAAGCCTGGTCACAGGTTCCCTATAAAGACTCCTTCCTTTATCTTTGCTTCACTGAACCTTAGAAATGTATCAATGAGATACTTGAGTGCTTTTGCATTTTTATTCATTGCCTTTACAAGGTTCTTCATTAGGCACAACTTGATTTGAAATAGTAGTAACAAAATCTTATGTGGGTCAACAAGTGTGGGATGGAGGATATTTTTACTCCTTGGCTGGGGTGAAAGTCGGAGAGGCCAGTCTCTTTTATTGTAGTGATATTCTCTTTCACGAGTATTCCACTCACACAGAAAGCAGCAGTAATTTGTGTATCCGCCCTGGAGGCCAAAGAACAGAGCACCACAGAGGGACAACAAATGTTGATCATAGTTCAGGCACCCTAACAACTGTTTCATGTTGTATTAGATTTCTTTCATGTTTACTGCATAACCACCAGGAATTGAAGGTAGCGCATTGTCATTATGCAGCTTTTAGGCTTGTTTTGGACAAATTGATGAAGTGCCTTCATTCCCCTGAACTATGACTTATCTTAAGAGCTCCCATTAAACTGTTGATGTTGTTGCATGTCACAAGATCGCTCTCCATGAAGAAGTATTGGATAAGAACTTTATCCCAGTTGCGGAACAAAGAAATCTGAACATCGCTCACTAGGAGATTCTACTGCTGTAGCCTGGAACCTAAGATCTCAGCCTTAAGCCCCTGTCACACATAGCGATATCGCTAGCAAGACCGCTGAAACGTCACAGGTTTTGTGACATCTCAGTGACTTCGCCAGCGATGTCGCTGTGTGTGTGACACGTAGCAGCGAGCGGGCCCCTGCTGCGAGGTCGCTGATCATTACAAAACGATCAGTACCTTTTTTGCTCGTTGGTCTCCCGCTGTGCAGAACGCATTGGCGTGTTTGACTGCGGGAGACCAACGAGCACCGACTCTGTGTAAGCAGCGTACGCTGGTAACTAGGGTAAATATCGGGTAGCTAAGCAAAGCACTTAGCTTGGTTACCTGATACTTACCCTGGTTACCAGCGTACACTGCTTACAGGCTGCCAGCGCTGGCTCCCTGCACACATAGTCAGGGTAAATATCGGGTAACTAAGCAAAACGCTTTACTTAGTAACCCAATGTGTACCCTACCTACGTATACAGGGAGCCAGCGCTGACCGCCTGTAAGCGGTGTACGCTGGCAACCAGGGTAAGTATCGGGTAACCAAGCAAACTGCTTTGCTTAGTCACCTGATATTTACAGTGGTTACCAAGCGCAGCATCGTTACATGAGTCGCTAGTCGCTGGTGAGATCTGCCTGATTGACAGCTCACCAGCGACCATGTAGCGACGCACCAACGATCCCTGCCAGGTCGGATCGCTGGTGGGATCGTTGGTGCGTCGCTACGTGTGACGGGACCCTTACTCTTGGGCAGATCCAAATCTCTAACAGGATCATTCAGTTCTCTTTGTGCTATAAGGTGTGGTTTAGTTCAGGTTGCTGACAGAAAGTCTGTGGCATGAGAGGATGATACTTTGACACCAAGCACCCTCTTCTTCCTCACTTGACTTGAATAAAAATGTTTTTGTGCTTTTGGAACTAGACGTTCTTCTGTGTGGGGTACTGGGAGTATTGCAGATGGGATGTGTGGAATACTGTAAAGTCCATTCCTTCCTTTCCTAATGTGGGCACCATGCAGAAATAGCAATTCATAGTGTGATCGGTTGGCTCTCTGCAGATCATTGGGATTATAAGAGGCATAGATTGCCTCTTCCTATGCAACCACTGAGTAACATGTGATGCACATCTATTGCAGCATATGTGTGAGCCCAACTTTTGTCCTAATCTCCTACTATGGAGCCAAAATGCAGGTTGTAGGCTTTCTTATCATGGTAATCAAGTTTCACTTTTTTGACGCAAATATGACTTTTATGTATATGTAGCAAAAACAATCTACTCTATTTTTCGCTTTATAAGACGCACTTTTGTTCCCCCAAATTTTGGGGAAAAGTAGGGGGTGCGTCTTTTATTCCGAATATATGGGGGGTGTATATATATATATCTATAAAAATATATATATATATACTGCAGGGTCCGCTCTGGAGCGGTTCTGGGGGCTGGTGAAGCTCCGGGAGGGAGCCCTTGATCTCCTGCTCCCGCTCATATAATATGCACTGCCGCTGTCCATCACCGTGGTGCTGAAACCGCACAGCGGCGATGTGCTGGGGGAGCGGCGCATATTATATCTGCCTGCGCCCTCCTTTGATGACACATGCCCCCCCCTGTGTTAGATATGGCCCCCATGCTGCTGCACATAGTAAAATAAAACACTCTTTACTCACCTCCTCCAGCGCTGATCTACCGATGTCTCTGCTGCTGTCCGTGATCAGGCACGCAGAGATGATATCACTCTGCTGTGCCGATCACATGACCAGCGTCGAGAACCAGGAAGTGGAGGAAGCCGGAGCTCACATGCACGGAGGGAGACACGAGGAGGAACAGCGCTGAGAAGGTAAGCAAAGAGTGTTTTATTTACTAAAAGCAGCAGCCTGGTGATGATATCTAACACAGGGTGATGTGTGCCAGCCGCAGGGGGCCGTGTGCAGCAATAGTGGGCCGTGTGCCAGCCACAGGGGGCCGTGCGCCAGCCATAGGGGACATGTGGCATCACTGGGGGATGTGTGCCAGCACAAGGGGGCTATATTCAATATAAGGTGGCCGTATCCAGATTAAGGGGGCTAATTTTAGGATGGGGGGGCTATGAGGGACATATACCTTATATGATTTGTTAGACGGACACTGGCATTATAAGACGGACACATTTATTAAAAAAATCTCTATTCCTTCACCAAATTTGGGGGTGCGTCTTATAATCAGGTGCGTCTTATAAAGCGAAAAAAACGGTACTTTGTTAATGCAAGAACGAGGCATATCTAAAAAAAAATATAGAAACGTCAATATGCTAAGAAATCATAAAACTGTATGCCTTACACAGAGAGCATTTATAAAAGTAGGTGATGCAACTATAATTAGGATTACATCATCTCAAAGAAGTTGGGGTATTTTGAAGGCATCGTAGACTAAATAGATGATGTAATAGACTAGCTCCTACAGTGCAATAATGATGATGAAATAATAAAGAAAGTATTTTTCTATAGCCCTGCATGAAAATTGTGATATGCACCAGATTATAAGATGCACCCCATATTTAAAGGGAACCTGTCACCAGATTTGGTGACTGTAACCTGCAGCCACCACCACTGGGCTCTTATATACAGCATTTTAACATGCTGTATATAAGAGCCCAAGCCGCTGTGTAGAACGTAAAAATGACTTTATAATACTCACCTAAACGGTCGATTCTGTGCAGACTGGTTAAATGGGTGTCTCCGTTCTCTGGGTGCAGCGCCTGCTCTCTCGGCCATCTTTGTCCTCCTTCTTCTGAAGCCTGGGTGCATGACGCATACTATGCTATTCACACAGGATGGCATTGAGGTCCTGCGCAGACCCTCAATGCTGGCGCGTGTGCATGACGTAGGACGCGTCATGCACCCAGGCTTCAGAAGAAGGAGGACAAAGATGACCGAAAGAGGAGGAGCCAGTACCGGAGAACGGAGACACCCATCCGACCAGTCTTCACGGTACCGACCGTTTAGGTGAGTATTATAAACTCATTTTTATGTTCTACACGGCGGCCTGGGCTCTTATATACAGCATGTTAGAATGGTGTATATGAGAGCCCAATGGTGGTGGCCGCAGCTTACTGTCACCAAATCTGGTGACAGGTTCCCTTTAAATATCGGGTGCATCTTATAAAACGAAAAATACAGTATTTATGACAACTTTCATGCAGGGTTATAGAGCAACGGTTGTGGAACGGCTCAGGAAGGTCACAGGAGGCAGGGTCAGTGATGCTGTGGACTTAGAGGAGGGGGTGTTGCGGCTCAAGAGGGTAGGCAATACTGAGGGCTCAGGGGTGTCGCAGCTCCATTGATCTACCGGTGGGCTTCGGGGGTGCCACTGCAGTGGAGTGATTTCGGAGGGTCACAATACGAGGTGTCTCGACAGCAGGTGCCATTGATCTGACTGCGGGGTCCATTGCATCTCCCGCGGTTGACTAGATGGATGTCAAGAAAATGGCCGCAGAGACTGTGCATGCAC
This sequence comes from Anomaloglossus baeobatrachus, assembly GCF_048569485.1. Taxonomy (NCBI): domain Eukaryota; kingdom Metazoa; phylum Chordata; class Amphibia; order Anura; family Aromobatidae; genus Anomaloglossus; species Anomaloglossus baeobatrachus. Next base: position 103,296,897 of record NC_134362.1, read on the forward strand.
AGATAGGACTTTGTGGCCATTTTCTTGAAGTATATTGTGCCAATCTGCACACGCACCACCTCCGCGGCCATTTTGTTGAAGTCCATTGCGTGAACCGTGGACGATTCAATGGAACCCACAGTCAGTTCAATGCACCCACCGCTGACACACCCCGTCCTGTGACCCTCCTGAGCCGCTCCACTGCTCCTCTGAGCCCTCAGTATCGCCCACCCTCCCTCCTATGATCCCGCTCCACCACCACCGCCCCAGTAAGCCATGGCCAGATTGTAAGAATCATACCAATTGAACCCCGGCCTCGGGGGGAAAAAGTGCGTCTTATTATCCGGAAAATACGGTAACTACAACCTCCTCTGGATCTTGAAAATTAGAGCCAATCAGCAAATTTAAGCATCGTATTCGTTTTGAACACCACAAAATTAGTTGATTTCAACTGTTTTCGTCTCTGAACCAATTTGGCTGGAGAATAGTGTTATAGGTGGCATTAAAGGTAGAAACAGTTCTAAATGACAAAAGCCTGGCAGACTTTTTTTATTTGTTGTATGCGCAATATAGATATATTGAAAGTTTAGTTCCAACTTTAGAACTGCTTTTCTGCATTTACATACACTGCAACGGATGCATAAGAACAGATATGGTGGGGGCTGTCACAAACCACCGGGGGGGTCACTCAGAAATCCCCCGCGCTGGCTACCAGTACGTCACGATCGGGGGGTAACAAGCAGGAGTCACCCCTCCTTTATACCTCCCGACCGACAGACAGAGCACGTGACGCGCTCTCTAGCGCCCCTCTTATAGTCAGGCCAAGTATGGAATTGCCCGACAATAAGCAAGGAGGCCGCTATACTACTTATGCCGATTAGTGAAGGGTCCCCGGTGAGAGTAGGGTATATATTCCCCCGACCTCCGCGGGCGGAATATATAATATCTTCCCGAGTCTCACTGGCCTCCCCACAATAATCCTTGGCACAACTCGCTGCCACCAACCGCTTCACGGTAACTATTAGCCGAACACACAGACGTGGGATTCAAGATCGAGATAACAGAACAGCCCAAGATTAATTATATAATTTAATCAGCCTAAAGCACACTAGAACTACAATATATACAATAGGGAATCTACAGAATATACAGTTATGTCAGAGTACAGTTACAGATAAAGCATGGTTTACAAACAGGTATGCAATTCAATCAGTTACCTTGTGCGTCTGGCCACAGGGGGGCGCTGTAGACCAGGTTTCTAGGAACTCCCACAGATGTTTCCTGCACGTGACCCCCAGCGAAAGAACACTGGAAAATGGCCGAAGTAGGGTTATCAACCTGGGCAAATCCAGGTCCCCTCCTACCTTAGTGACCTCAGAGGGAGCACTGCTCCACCCCTGGCTTGAGTTATGGACAATCCACAACATGGAATATGGGCCATAACTTTGCCTGGGAGCGTCGTAGGCGGACGCCAATGCTCTCATTGTGACAGTTATGAATTTAGCTACAGAACGAGGGGACTCATGACCTGTCTGCCAGTTCCCCATTGGCTGATATCACGCCTGGGGCATTTCCCAATGTCCTGCTCCCATAAAAAGGGTGTGCCGGCATCGTCCGCATGCGAAAACACCATTTTTATGGTTGCCGTATTTATCGGAAATATGGCTTGCGAGATATGAACCATTTTTTTACTGGAGTCGTTCTGTCTAGCTAGTTCCATAGCCTTACTAATGAGATACAACTCTTGTTACAGGGTGACGGCAGGGAGTCATCCTGTGTCCATTGTTCCCACACCACCTCATCTCCATATCACAGGAGATGGCCATGGGATTTGTTGCTAAACCAGTTGTGTGAAGGAAAGGGGGGGTGACACCAGGAGAGGGCTTCCTGACATACTTGAATATCATGATTTATCGTCATATCTCCGGATTTACCTCACACCTCCCCCCTTTTGAGGGCGCTAGGGGGCAGCACACTCCGGTGTTCCCCCGTGCGCCCGTCCGCGACCTCTCCTTGTCGGGACAGCCCGTCTGCGTTACCGTGGTCACGGCCCCTTTTGTGGCGAATGGTGAAGTTGTATTGCTGGAGCGCAAGGCTCCATCGCAACAATCGCCCATTCGTCCCAGAGACGGTGTGCAACCAGCTGAGGGGATTGTGGTCCGTCTCCACGATGAAGTGGCGCCCGTATAGATAGGGTTGCAGACGCTGCAGGGCCCACACTATGGCCAGGCACTCCTTCTCCATTGTGGAATAGGCCACTTCCCTCGGTAACAGCTTCCGGCTCAGGTACAAGACTGGGTGCTCTTGGCTCGCAGAGTCCACCTGGCTGAGCACCGCACCGAGGCCGAAGTCACTGGCGTCGGTCTGTACTACAAACGGCCGCGTGAAGTCGGCTGCCTGTAGCACGGGCGGGCTGGACAGGGCGTCCTTTAGGGCCCGGAAGGCTGTCTCGCAGTCCATTGTCCAATCGACTGCAGAGGGCAGCTTCTTCTTGGTGAGGTCCGTCAAGGGCTTTGCCAGGCTACTATAGCATGGAACAAACCTCCTATAGTACCCAGCGGTCCCCAAGAAGGACATCACCTGCTTCTTGGTCCTGGGGGTGGGCCAGGATGCGATGGCCTCCACTTTCTCAGGCTCGGGCTTCAGTGTTCTCCCGCCTACCCGGTGACCGAGGTACTGGACCTCGCTCATGGCCAGCTGACACTTTCCCGGCTTGATGGTCAAACCTGCCCGGTGGATCCGCCTGAGCACCTGTGCTAGATGCTCTAGGTGGTCCTCCCAGGTGGGACTGAAGACGGCAATGTCATCTAGGTACGCGGCCTCGTACCCGTCAAGTCCCTTGAGCAGGGTGCTGACCATCCGCTGGAAAGTGGCAGGGGCATTCCTCATCCCGAATGGCATCACCGTGGACTCGTATAGTCCAAATGGGGTAATAAAGGCAGAGCGTTCCCTGGCCTTGCGAGTCAGGGGGATCTGCCAATATCCCCGGCTCAGATCCATGATGGTCAGGTACTGAGCCCCGGCCAACTGATCGAGCAGGTCATCGATGCGTGGCATTGGGTACGCATCGGCGACCGTGACAGCATTGAGCCCCCTGTAGTCCACGCAGAACCGAGTGGTTCGGTCCTTCTTAGGGACGAGGACTACAGGCGAGGCCCAAGCGCTGTTGGATGCCTGGATCACCCCCAGCTTCAGCATCTCGTCAATCTCCTGGCGCATGTGTTGCTGCACCTCCAGGGAGACCCGATATGCTGAACGCCGGGTCGGGGGATGATCCCCAGTGTCCACGTGATGGACAGCCAAGTCAGTCCTTCCGGGCTGGTTGGTAAACAACCCCCGGAAGGGGTGTAGGGTGGCCCACAGCTGGGACCGTTGGTCCTCCAAGAGCTGGTGGCCAACCTCCACATCCTCAATGGATCCGCCTGCCCTAACCTGGGCTAGCATATCCAAGAGGGTTTCCGCTTCTCCCTCCTCGGGCAGGTTGCACACGGGGAGCGCACATGCCTCCCGCTCATGATGTGCCTTCATCATGTTCACATGGACGGGCTTCCGCCTTCCACGGGCAGGGTCCAGGGTGACCAGGTACGTCACAGGGTTGAGCTGCTGGTACACGAGGTATGGGCCTTCCCAGGCTGCCTGAAGCTTGTCCTGTGGTACGGGGACCAGTACCCACACCTTTTGACCCACTTGGTAGGTCCTCTCACAAGCGTTCTGGTCGTACCAACGCTTCTGATCGGCCTGGGCTTGAGCCATATTGTCGTGTACCAGTTGCGTCAAGGCCTGCATTTTGTCCCGGAAGCGCATGACATACTCGATAACCGACACTCCAGGGGTGGCCAAATCCCCTTCCCAAGCCTCTTTCACCAGAGCCAGGGGGCCCCGCACACGTCGCCCGTACAGGAGCTCAAACGGTGAGAATCCTGTTGAGGCCTGTGGAACCTCCCGGTAAGCAAATAACAGGTGTGGGAGATACCGCTCCCAGTCACGCCCATGGGAGTCGACCAACATCTTAAGCATCTGCTTTAAGGTGCCATTGAACCGCTCGCACAGGCCATTAGTCTGTGGATGGTACGGGCTGGCCACCAGATGTCGCACCTGGACTTGCTTACAGAGGGCCTCCATCAGCTGGGACATGAATTGGGTCCCCCGGTCAGTGAGCATTTCCTGGGGAAAACCCACTCGGGAGAAAATCTCCAGCAATGCGGTGGCCACCTTGTCAGCCCGAATGGACGACAAGGCCACTGCTTCTGGGTACCGGGTGGCATAGTCCACTACCGTCAGTATGAAGCGTTTCCCGGAGCTGCTGGGGATGGCCAGCGGGCCGACCAGATCCACAGCCACCCTCCTGAAAGGCTCATCGATGATGGGCAGAGATACCAGTGGGGCTTTGGGGCGTGGCCCCGCCTTCCCCACTCTCTGACAGGTTTCACACGAACGGCAGTAGGCAGCCACATCGGCCCCCATTTTTGGCCAGTAGAAATGCTGGTTCAACCTGGCCTTGGTCTTAGCGATCCCTAGGTGTCCGGCCATCGGAATCTCATGTGCGATCCGCAACAACTCCGTCCGGAACGGATAGGGTACCACTAACTGTCGGTCCCTGGGCCACGCCTCCGGTGAACCCTGCTGGACCGTGGCCCGGTACAGCCGTCCTTGGTCCCAGACCACTCGCTCCGGGTCCGAGTCCGAGGGAGGCTGTGCCGCCTGCTCCTTAAGAGCTTTCAGGCTGTCGTCAGCCTCTAACGCTGCCTGAAACCCCTGACTAGATGTGGCCAGAATCGACGAGACTGTCACATCTTCAGTCAGTACCCCGGGACCTGTGTCCTGGCCTCCACCTGACTCGGCTGCCACTTGGTCAGAAGGGGAAGAGCTATCGGACCTCCGGGAGGCCCCTTGGCTTCCAGCACTCCCACTGCGGGTGACAGCGGCCACAGCCGCTGCGACCGTGGGTCGTGCCTGCTCCTCCTCCGTTCCTGACCAAGTCGCCGGTTCAGGCAGACCTACCTGGCTTCCTGACACCCCGGTTGTGGGGGAACCATGCACCGAGATCTTACCTGGGAGCACTTCCGCTCCTGGACCGGCCCCAATCTCACCTGCCTGTTCCCCTCCTGCAGCAACAGAACCCCGCTGTGAAATCTCTGGGGACCCCACATTTGCTGTGGTAGCCCCCACCCCACACACTGGTCCTCCCCCTGCAGCACCCTGCTCTCTGCTTATCCCTGCAGAGGGCAACAGATCCCAGCTCACAGGCTGATTACTTGTAGAGGCATTGTCACACCTTTCTCTGACCCCCTCCCCTGTCACAGCTGCAGCTGTGTGTGTGTCTATGGTGTCTATGCAAGCAGAAATATCAGAGTTCACTCCCTCCTCCCTCACATCATTCATAGAATACACATTAACATTGTTAGGAGTCATGTCAGTACTGGCTGAAGGTTCAGCCCTTGGTTGGGGCCCAAACTGGGAGGTTATCTGCCCCAAATCTGTCCCAAGTAGCACGTTTGCGGGGATCCGATCAGTTACCCCCACCTCCCTCACCCCCCGCCCTGCGCCCCAGTCCACATAAATGTCAGCAACAGGCAGCGCCGGGTCAGTGCCTCCAATCCCGGAGACAGCGAGGGTTTTTCCAGGGATCAAGTCTTGGGGGGACACCATCTCAGGCTGCACCAGAGTCACCTCCGAGGCGCTGTCTCGCAGTCCTATGGTCACAGACCGGCCGACGGTGACAGGTTGGAAGCTGTCCAGGGACCTACCACCACCCCCACCCACACAATACACCTTGGGCGGCCCTTGGGACGGGGACGGAGCCGGGGCCTTGGGACGCTGAGGGCACATGGCCTTGAAGTGTCCAGGTAGGTTGCACTGGTGGCACCGTCTTGGCTCTGCCACGGGCCTGGAGAGGGGAGTTGAGGGGGACACCCCCTGCAGTCTAGGGGCAGGTGGGGCAGTCGCAGAATTCATCTTACCCCCTCTCCAGGTGCTGCTGGTGGCTGCTCTCCTGGCTTCAGGAGCCCGATTGTTGGTGTAGTCATCGGCCAGGGCAGCTGTAGCCGTGGACCCCTTTGGCTTCTGGTCTCGGATGAACTGGCGGAGATCCTCAGGGCAGTTCCACAAGAGTTGCTCCGTGATGACCAAGTCCAGGATCTCTGGTCCGGTGGAAAGCTGCAGGCCTTGGGTCCAGTGGTCGGCAGCTCGGGCAAGTGCCCGCCTGTGGTCAGCCCAGGAGTCCTTTGGTCCCTTCTGTAGGCTCCGGAACTTCTTGCGGTAGGACTCCGGGGTGAGGTTGTACTGTTGGATCAGGGCCCGCTTGATGGTGTCGTAGCCCTGATCTGCCTCAGCAGGCAAGTCCCCAAGGATATCCACGGCCTTACCCCTTAAACGGGGGGTCAGGTATTTGGCCCACTGGTCCTTGTTCAGATGGTGCTGCAAGCAAGTCCGTTCAAAAGCAGTCAAGAAAGAGTCCAAGTCTCCATCCTTCTCCAGCACTGGGAAGTCCTCAACACGGACCTTTGGAAGTTTGGTGTCTTGAAGGTCACGTGTGGCTGATGAGGGCCGGAGCTGAGCTAGCTGCAGCTGGTAGTCACGCTCTGCCTGGCGCTCTTCACGCGCTGCCTGCCGCTCCGCAGCCTCAGCCTCACGCGCTGCTTGCCGCTCTGCCCTGCGCTCTGCCAGGAGTCCCTTGTAGCCCTCCTGGTCTCCAGCCTGGAGAAGGGCCATAGCCATTTGAAGAAGGCTATCCGAGCCTCCCAGGCTCGGTGGAATGGCACGTGGTGATCTGCGGCCCGCTGCGGAGCCTGGTGATTCACTGTCCATTGCAGAGCGGAGGGCTGGCATCTGGCTCGTTGAGGACCCTTGGGTGAGCTGCTCCTCATCTTGTCCATAATTGCCAGCTTGTGCGCTGTCCCCTGCAGAACGGTTTTCTGGCGTCGAGCTCCTGGAGGACTCGTGGGCAACCTCCTCATTACTGCCCACAGCACCGTCCTCCCTCTCTTCGGCTCCTGCTTTAGCATTGGCCAGTTGCATAGCTCTGCTCCTGGTGCCATCAGCCATTCTTGCAGACTTTTGGTCACTGACACAGAACTGACACCTGATGCCTCCACACACCTTACAGTATCTGCACTCTGACACTCTAGTGTTGAGCTAGTCTGAAGACCCCAGCAGCCACAGCTGCTGCAGGCAGTCTTTAGTGTCTGGGAGTATGGGTCTCACACTCACACACACTATTATCTCGATCCCACCGCTGCCACCAATATGTCACAAACCACCGGGGGGGTCACTCAGAAATCCCCCGCGCTGGCTACCAGTACGTCACGATCGGGGGGTAACAAGCAGGAGTCACCCCTCCTTTATACCTCCCGACCGACAGACAGAGCACGTGACGCGCTCTCTAGCGCCCCTCTTATAGTCAGGCCAAGTATGGAATTGCCCGACAATAAGCAAGGAGGCCGCTATACTACTTATGCCGATTAGTGAAGGGTCCCCGGTGAGAGTAGGGTATATATTCCCCCGACCTCCGCGGGCGGAATATATAATATCTTCCCGAGTCTCACTGGCCTCCCCACAATAATCCTTGGCACAACTCGCTGCCACCAACCGCTTCACGGTAACTATTAGCCGAACACACAGACGTGGGATTCAAGATCGAGATAACAGAACAGCCCAAGATTAATTATATAATTTAATCAGCCTAAAGCACACTAGAACTACAATATATACAATAGGGAATCTACAGAATATACAGTTATGTCAGAGTACAGTTACAGATAAAGCATGGTTTACAAACAGGTATGCAATTCAATCAGTTACCTTGTGCGTCTGGCCACAGGGGGGCGCTGTAGACCAGGTTTCTAGGAACTCCCACAGATGTTTCCTGCACGTGACCCCCAGCGAAAGAACACTGGAAAATGGCCGAAGTAGGGTTATCAACCTGGGCAAATCCAGGTCCCCTCCTACCTTAGTGACCTCAGAGGGAGCACTGCTCCACCCCTGGCTTGAGTTATGGACAATCCACAACATGGAATATGGGCCATAACTTTGCCTGGGAGCGTCGTAGGCGGACGCCAATGCTCTCATTGTGACAGTTATGAATTTAGCTACAGAACGAGGGGACTCATGACCTGTCTGCCAGTTCCCCATTGGCTGATATCACGCCTGGGGCATTTCCCAATGTCCTGCTTCCATAAAAAGGGTGTGCCGGCATCGTCCGCATGCGAAAACACCATTTTTATGGTTGCCGTATTTATCGGAAATATGGCTTGCGAGATATGAACCATTTTTTTACTGGAGTCGTTCTGTCTAGCTAGTTCCATAGCCTTACTAATGAGATACAACTCTTGTTACAGGGTGACGGCAGGGAGTCATCCTGTGTCCATTGTTCCCACACCACCTCATCTCCATATCACAGGAGATGGCCATGGGATTTGTTGCTAAACCAGTTGTGTGAAGGAAAGGGGGGGTGACACCAGGAGAGGGCTTCCTGACATACTTGAATATCATGATTTATCGTCATATCTCCGGATTTACCTCACAGGGGCGCATTAGCTCTCTACTCTACTGGGGTGAGGAATGCTAAATTGATCCCTCTGTGCTTTCCATACCTGTGGACATGTTCTATAGCTCAGAAACCATTATACGCTCGGTCATAGCCATAATCAAGACTGGCTCTCATGGACTGAATTGCCATAAAGATAATGTTACAAAGTGTGAATGTTTTAGTTACAGTATATTGCTTTTTCCCCCTTGTTTTCATTTCAATCTTGCAAGATTCCTTTTATGTGTATAAAATATATAATGTTTTAGTGAAGTTAAATTTCATGTGTTTGTTGAGTAATATGTTTCATATATATATTTTTTCTGATTTGTACACATACTCATCTAATGCTTCAGTGACAGGGACTCATCTGAATGATATAGGAAGCCTCAGGCAGCTCTTCTGTTTTTCCAAATGGGCTGATCCCGCCATCTTGTTGACTTTCCCTTTGGCCAAGTATGCTTGTTTATATTCTTTTTTTTCATGAACTTTCCTGAAGTTTGATCCGCACGTTAGATCCTTTATTTGGGTGTTGTGCAATGTGTTTTTATTGATTTTCATTCTCATAAAAGCATTTAACAGTTTATTTTTAACATATATTAGATGTGAATATTTCATGTCTACTGCTAGGGTAACGTTACCCATCATTAGTTGATTGTATTTAGCTTTCCTCATACCTTTAGATTAGTAGCTGACGATTTTTGTAGCGTTGATAGAAGACTGTTATATTGTGTGGTGATTCAGTATTTTTGTTAAAATTTGTTAATATTAATGGTTTAAAAATGAAATCATAAATCACATAATCAGTAGAGTCGAGGGGACCCGTGTAAGTTTGGTTTGTATGGTTCAGCCAGACTTTAGATAAAGTTCAGTTTGGGATCCGGACTTGACCTGAACCCCAATGGAAGTCACTAGTTGGGCAGTATGGGTCTCTGCCCACATGCAGGCAACTATAAGCAGAACACTTGCGGGGGGTGGGAGGCGAGGTTTTTCCATTGTTTTTTGTTTGTTTGGTGCACAATACATCCAATGATGCTGTTGTTACCCCCAGTGTGAGCCGATCAAACACTCTCAAGTGGCGTGCACTGGGCCGAGCACCAAGCGTACCCGAGCAAACTTATGCTCGCGCGAGTGGTGTTCGTACATAATGCACCCCAACTCTGAACCTGAACTGTTTTGTTGTTTTTTTTTGTTTGTTTTTTTTTTGCAAAGTCTGTGTTTAGTAAGAACACCGAACCTCGGGTTCGCTCATCTCAATTGTTATTATGCCTTTTTATTTCCCATATAATTGAAGTGATCCTGGTGTGGGCAGTGCACCAGAGATATATTTTTGATTTCCACAGTCTTCATCAAAAAATATTGTCGTTGCCATTTCGAGACCATCCTTAAGCAGCCTAACTCCCTGATAGTAGGACCTGACTTGTGTAGGCTTCCATGTATACGCAGTCTAAAGGCTGCTTTACACGCAGCGACATAGTTAGGGATGTCGCTCGTGAAAGCAGCCGCCCCCATCGTTTGTGCGTCACGGACAAATCGCTGCCCGTGGCCCACAATAACGCTAGGCCCCGTCACATGGACGTACCTGCCTAGCGATGTCGCTGTGGACGGTGAACAGCCTCTTTTCTAAGGGGGCGGTTCGTGCGCCATCACAGTGATGTCACACGGCAGGCGTCCAATAGAAGCGGAGGGGTGGAGAGCAGCCGCATGAAAGACACGCCCACCTTGTTGCCGGAGGGCGCAGGTACAGTTTTGTTCGTCGTTCATGGGGTGTCACACATAGCGATGTGTGCTGCCTCAGGAACTACGAACAACCTGTGTCCACAACGACCAACGAGATTTTGAAAATGTTCGACGTGTCAACGATCAGGTGAGTATTTTTGATCGTTAACACTCGCTCGTAGGTGTTACACGCAACGACGTCGCTAACGAGGCCGGATGTGCATCACGAATTCCGTGAACCCAACGACATCTCGTTAGCGATGTCGTTGCGTGTAAATGGGCTTTATGGTTTTCAGCTCCAGACGCAGATCTCCCTGCACTCATGTCAGGGAGAATGGAGAGCCTGAATGTACGGTAATTTTGGAAAGGGCTTAGGATAGAAGGAAATGTTGACGTGAACCTGTGGCGCCTATTTTGAATTGCACAGAGAACTGTTGTAATCATATTCATTTTTTGCATGTGATTTCTTTTTATGTTGCGGCTTTTAGAGAAAAAAGAGGATATTACAAACTTCTGATTTCCCATTGCTGTATAAAATGTCAAATTATATTTTTAGGACTGCATTGCCCTTTTACTATAGAGCAGCAACATGCCATAGATTAGGCATGGGTCACTTCTTCCCAGCTTAGATATGGGTATAATCTTTCAAAAAATACAAAACAATTCTATTTTCTCAGGCATTGGCAAAGAATGGTCAGAAAAAGAAAAAAAATAAAGCTAAATTCTGGAATTTTAATCTCTTGGACTGTTTCTGCTTTGTCTGCATCATCCTGCTGTCTAAAAATAACATTCCCATAGCCTTGGTGTCAGAGTTGTTATAGTATGTCCCTTAATTCTCTTGTAGAAAAGAAAGGTAATTATTTTTTTATTAAAGCCGCCCTTTTAGTTACCAGTATTAAGATGTTTTTGTTTTTTCTTATTATACATATGCGGAATAGAAATTGAGCAATTTAATTAATTCTAATATCAATATGTTCAAGTGTGGAGAGAAAAGACCGAGCACCACAGACGAGCAACAATAAGCTTCGCACTGGTCTAAGGAACCGGACCTCTGTTACTGACATGGGGCACCTGCCCCGGAGCTGAACACTCAGAAACAGACCGCAGTGCAAAAGTTCAGGTCCAACAAAGGAAAAAGTAAAAAAGCAGCAAGTCACAGGGGGATGAGATCAAGTCTTCTTATTGTGCAAACACGGGTAACATGTAGTGCAGTGAGGGGGAGCCGAAGCCTGGAACAATGGTGACCGTTTTGTGCTAGTGTGGCGCTTCTACAGACCGTTGTCCGAGGCTTCAGCTCCCCCCCCCTGCACTACATGTTACCCATGTTTGCACAATAAAGAAGACTTAAGGCTGCTTTACACGCAGCGACATCACTAGAAATGTTGCTGGTGAAAGCACCCGCCCCCGTCGGTTGTGCGTCACGGGCAAATCGCTGCCCGTGGCGCACAACATCGCTAGGACCCGTCACATGTACTTACCTGCCTAGCGACGTCGCTGTGGCCGGCGAACCGCCTCCTTCCTAAGGGGGCGGTTCGTGCAGCGTCACAGCGACGTCACACGACAGCCATCCAATAGAAGTGGATGGGCGGAGAGCAGCTGAAAGAAAGTGACGCCCACCTCGTTGCCGAAGGACGCAGGTAAGGGGTTGTTCCTCGTTCCTGGGGTGTCACATGTAGCGATGTGTGCTGCCTCAGGAACGACGAAAAACCTGCGTCCTGCAACAGCAACGATATTTGGGATTAGAACGACGTGTCAACAATCAACGATTAGGTGAGTAATTTTGATCGTTAGCGGTCGTTCGTACGTTTCACACGCAACGACGTCGCTAACGAGGCCGAATATGTGTCACGAATTCCTTGACCCCAACGACATCTCGTTAGCGATGTTGTTGCGTGTATAGCCCCCTTAAATCTCATCCCCCGGTGAGTTGCTGCTATTGTCCTTTTTCCGTTGATGGATCTAATATCAATATCTCATCATGATCAACTCTGCTGTTATTTTTCCAAGAATAAGGGCCTGCTCTTCCCAATGACATAATAATTAAATCTACTTGGCCTTAAAAAAAGCACAAAAAAATCCCGTTGATTTGGGTTAATGTACAAGTGTACTAGACCTCTATCTTGTCTTGAGCAACCCTGTCACTTAGAAGCAGCGTATGGGTATTATAATAGAAGTAAATATATTTATTTTTCATTGTATGAGGTTCCTCTGCCTTTAGGATGCGTCTTTTTATGCCAATAGTGATTAAAGCAAAGGTACAATCAGAAGGCCCTGGTAAGAACACCATCACTTAGAAGGAACCTGTCATCATTTTCATTCTACCAGAACTATGAATAGCCGTCCCAAGGACAGTGTGTCTCAGCAGGTTAGTCAAGGGGCGGCTCCCTGTTGGGTCCTCCTCCCACTTCAGTTGACTGACAGACTTCTACCTATGTGTTTTCTTAGGGAGAGACCTGTTCCTCTATGGCATCGGATCAGGAAGAAGCCACTGAGTAAGTGCCTCAAATTAGCCAGCTGAGATGCACAATCCACAGAACGGCTTCTATGTTTTCTTTGAAATACCGCATCGATTCAGAGTAAAACATACCTGACCACAATCGTACATCCAGTGTCTGATCCATGATGCCTGTGCTTCCCTTTAAAGAGCACCTTTTACCAGGCAAAACGTGTCTAGTTACTTCTGCTGAACCCTAAGTAATCCGTTTTCTTATTTTAGATCTGCCATATGGTCCTAGTGATATGGGCCTTTTCATTCTTTTGTGCTAATTTTTATGGTCATTACTAAGGGGGCATTGCTCACAGGGTAATTTTGCAGAGTGGCCGATAGATTATTCCCCCACAGAGAGTTCTCTGGACACCCCCTTGCTAAAGACCATAATAGGTTGGGCTCTACTACCTGGCTCCTCAGCCAATCATAAGCCAGAACTGTGACCCATCTCAGCCGCTGGTTGGCTGAGTGGTCATTTTCTTTGTGTCAAGAGAGGCCAGGAAGGAAAATACCAGCTGGGACTTAGGAAGCATTATAGCAGCAGTGATGGGAATCAGGGAGGTGCATACAACATCTTTTGTTTATGCTCGGGTACACTTGGTGCTCTGCCGAGTATCGCAGGTGTCGTTCGTGAAACATGGAACACAAAGCACCGGCTCGCTTCACAAAAAGTATGTGAGTCGGCACCCCAGCGAGAGCCACTTGCAGTCTCCGACTGGCTTCCACTGGGGTAGAAACAATAGGAACAACGTTCTTGGATGTAGTGTGTTAGAAAAAAAACCAAACACCTCCCTTTCCCCGAAAATGCTCTATTTATGGCTGGCTGTATGTGGCTGGAGAGCAACTGCTCAATTATTGACTTCCATAATACTCGTTACTCAAGATGAGGCCGTCCAAGCATGTGACCAGCTCGACTTGAGTAAGAAGCACTCGAGCATCGTAGAGTTCATGCATCATTGCAAGTTAAGCATTATCATGCAGTAAAGAGGGGTACAAATGGTGGGGGAGGGTGAGGGGAGCTCACAATGCCGGACGACGGCGGGCTGTTTCGCACTCCTTGTGCTTCCACGGGTCCTGTGATACACAGAGCTTTAGGCCCCCTGGGAATCAATGACAAAAACGATCTATCAGTTTTTCTTTAGGAAATCAGAATGTAATCTGTACAGAAATGTTAAATTAATTATTCTTGTTGTTCCATCTTTGAAATTTTAACTGTTTTTGTTATTTAATTGTATTTTAATCACTAGATGACGTAGGATCCGTATTAACCTTAAAAAGGAAAGGATCTGACGTCATGTATGACAGGACCCGTGGAAGCACAAGGAGTGCGAAATGGCCTGCTGTCGTCCGGTGTTATGAGCTCCCCTCACCCTCCCCCACCACTTGTACCCCTCTTTCCTGCATGATGATGCTTAATTAAATACCGCTACTTGGATGCCAATGAGTGCCGCCTGCTTCTGTCTCCCCTTGGATCTTACGCATGGTCTGTATTTTGGGATGTGCACCCGGCTTTATTGCTACTAGGAAGGATTCAACAATGGCACTTTGTTTTGGATTAGCTGTGCCCGTTTTTTCTATCCTTGGACTCATTATTGCAAGTACTGAGCATGGTAGTGCTCGGTCATCACTAGTAATAAGATATTATATGGTACTTATTTACACTAGAAGAATGGGTTATTTTTTAAGTTTTGTTCTCACTAGTACTGTATTGAGAGCCTCCATTAGGGATTCCATGGAGGTTTCCATTAATTTGTACAGAATAGAGCAGCATGCAGTGCTTTTCTTGCCACCAAAAAGGCAATGCATTTGTGTTATTTTTGCTTCATTTCCTGCTTTAATAGCAAATAAAAAGAAACTCTATAAAGTATTTATTGGCTGTGAAATGGCATGTGATCACTAAAAAAGGTCAATTGTTATATTTCCAAAGACAGCAACTCTTTTGGTCCAGCTCAGACCCTTCTAAAATTGTCTGCTACTGTAAATATAACAAAGTAGATCAGCGGTTGTGTTTTGCTTTCTTTAGTTTTGTACATTTCCTTTCTATTAGCGGAAAATAAAAACATCAAGACAGGATCGTAATGAAGTCACAGAAAATTCTCCGCTTGACGAGGCTCTGGTATAATAAGAGTCCCCTATAGCACAAAACAAGCACATTTTGGATTCACTTGAAGCCAATCATATGTTAGTAATTGTGCTACAGCAGTGGGTGTAGCTTTTTAAATGGAATCGGTCACCAGGTTTTTGCCTCTTCTGAAAGCAGCTTGATTTAGAGACTGAGACCCTGATTTCACTGATGTATCACTTACTGGGCTGCTGGCTGAAGTTTTTATAACATCACCGTTTTATCAGCAGTAAATTATAATTAGAGTACTAGTAAACCTTCTGCCATGTAGTCCTCCATATTAATGAGCTCTGCATAACCACACTCCCAGCACTGATTAGCAGCTTTCTGCCTATGCACAGTGTACACAGAAAGCTGTCAATCAGTGATGAGGTGGGGTTATAGAACTGGTAGATCTGCAGTAGATACAACTATGAGTTTACCAAAACTACAGTGAGCAATCCAGTAGGTGACACATCTCTGGAATCAGGGTATCTGCCCCTACATCATGCTGCTCTCAGTTGGGGTAGCAAATATCTGCTGAAATATTCCCTTTAAATAAAATTTACGAGACAAATTGAGTGTGTAAGGAAAACAGCCGTAAATTATTGACATCACGGTAGTGCTTACTAGATGATAAACCAGTTTATAGTTAAACTGAATCTCTGTTTTGACAAGTGTTGCTGATACATGTTCCAACGCATTTCACAATTTGTGGCACTCAATTAAATAGAGGGTATTGTTGAATTTTTATCAATCTAATGATCTATTAATACCCAGGACTGTAACTAGAACGAGATAGCATTCACTGTGTGTAGGGAAAATAACATTCCTCCACAATATAGAGGCAGATTCTGTTAGAGCCGTGAGACTATAGCACCGCAGGAACAAATTGTTACCGGGAATTAATGGAAATGGTTTCAAATTGCTCTGGATCCCTTTCTTTTTTAGTAATAATATCAGAAGTTACATGCTGCAATTGTGTTGTTGATCCAAAGATTTATTCTGTCATTATGATTGCCGTACTTCTGGGAATTTTATTCCTCTGGTTTTTTAAATGCGTTTTTTCTACATGAAAAATGTACCGTATTTTTCGCTTTATAAGACGCACCTGATTATAAGACGCACCCCCAAATTTGGTGAAGGAATAGAGAATTTTTTAATAAATGGGGTCCGTCTTATAATGCCAGTGTCCGTCTAACAAATAATATAGGGTATATGTCCCTCATAGCCCCCTCATCCTAAAATTAGCCCCCTTAATCTGGATATGGCCACCTTATATTGAACACGTCCCCCAGTGATGCCACATTTCCCCTATGGCTGGCACACATCCTCTATGGCAGGCAGACAGGCCCTCTATGGCAGGCAGACAGGCCCTCTATGGCAGGCAGACAGGCCCACTGTGGCAGGCAGACAGGCCCTCTATGGCAGGCAGACAGGCCCACTGTGGCAGGCAGACAGGCCCACTGTGGCAGGCAGACAGGGCCACTGTGGCAGGCAGACAGGGCCACTGTGGCAGGCACACATCACCCTCTGTTACATATCGCCCCCATGTTGCTGCTTTTAGTATAATAAACTCTTTACCTTCTGCAGCACAGTCCTGTCTCGTGTGTCCCTCCTCGGTGTTGAACTCCTCCTGTCTCCTGCACTTCCTACTTCCTGGTTCTAGTGCCGGTCATGTGATCGGGACAGCAGAGAGAGATATCTCTGCATGCCTAATCACAGCCAGCAGGAGGGAGACCGGGTAGACGCTGGAGGAGGTGAGTAAAGAGTTTATTATTTTACTATGGGCAGCAGCACGGGAGGCCATATCTAACACAGGGGGAGGGGGAATCCTGTGCAATCAAAGGTAAACACAGGCAGGTAATATGCACAGCTCCCCCAGCCCATCAGCGTGATGCAGTTTCAGCACCACGCTTCTGATGGACAGCGGCTGTGCATATTATATGAGCGGGAGCAGGAGATCAAACGCTGCCGCTCCCAGCCCCAAGCAGTCCCCAGCACCGCTCCAGAGCTGCCCGCACCCCACTGGACTCTGTGTGTGTGTGTATATATATATATATATACACCCCCCCTCCCGTATATTCGGATTATAAGACCCACCCCCTACTTTCCCCAAAAATTTGGGGGAACAAAAGTGCGTCTTATAAAGCGAAAAATACGGTAAGTTATGGGCAGACAATCGGCACAAAGATAGCATGATTTGTGTCTGGTTTTTGTACATTCTTTGATGCTTTTATATTCTTTTTTAATGAACTTTTTTTGTTGCTAAGCCATTTTGATCAATAGGGAAATGTGCCAGGAAAACGTTGAAACTGATATGCTGCCTTTTAATAAAACACAAAAAAACAAAGCATAATAAGTAGAACTACAAAGGAAAAAATGCACTGTGAAAGTGATTTTTGAATTCTCATTATTTTTTTGTTACTGTAAAACTGCGTTTTTCCGCACAAAAAAAATTATAAATGTTGCTGCTTTTAGTATAATAAACTCTTTACCTTCTGCAGCACAGTCCTGTCTCGTGTGTCCCTCCTCGGGGTTGAACTCCTCCTGTCTCCTGCACTTCCTACTTCCTGGTTCTAGTGCTGGTCATGTGATCGGGACAGCAGAGAGAGATATCTCTGCATGCCTAATCACAGCCAGCAGGAGGGAGACCGGGCAGACGCTGGAGGAGGTGAGTAAAGAGTTTATTATTTTACTATGGGCAGCAGCACGGGAGGCCATATCTAACACAGGGGGAGGGGGAATCCTGTGCAATCAAAGGTAAGCACAGGCAGATAATATGCACAGCTCCCCCAGCCCATCAGCGTGATGCAGTTTCAGCACCACGCTTCTGATGGACAGCGGCTGTGCATATTATATGAGCGGGAGCAGGAGATCAAACGCTGCCGCTCCCAGCCCCAAGCAGTCCCCAGCACCGCTCCAGAGCTGCCCGCACCTCCACTGGACTCTGTGTGTGTGTGTATATATATATATATATATATATATATATATACACACACCCCCTCCCGTATATTCGGATTATAAGACCCACCCCCTACTTTCCCCAAAAATTTGGGGGAACAAAAGTGCGTCTTATAAAGCGAAAAATACGGTAAGTTATGCGCAGACAATCGGCACAAAGATAGCATGATTTGTGTCTGGTTTTTGTACATTCTTTGATGCTTTTATATTCTTTTTTAATTAACTTTTTTTGTTGCTAAGCCATTTTGATCAATAGGGAAATGTGCCAGGAAAACGTTGAAACTGATATGCTGCCTTTTAATAAAACACAAAAAAACAAAGCATAATAAGTAGAACTACAAAGGAAAAAACGCACTGTGAAAGTGATTTTTGAATTCTCATTATTTTTTTGTTACTGTAAAACTGTGTTTTTCCGCACAAAAAAAATTATAAATGGAAAAGAAACAAATTATAAGTGCTACGTCTGAACAAGCGCTAAGGTGGGAAACATTAGTTTTGTCCTATGTCTTGCTTTTTTTTCTAGCTAAACCTCCTAGGGAAAAAGGCTCAGCTTGGTTTCTTATATGTTTTTCTATGAAAGAAAGTAGACCTAAATTCAGTATCTTGCTGGAGGATATTAATGGAATATCATTCTTGGCACTGTCAGCACCGCCCATGTGATACATTATGAATCTCCCTTACTGTTCTAACAAAGTACGTAAAGGGGAACCTGTCACCATATTTGGGGCCTATAAGCTGCGGCCACCACCTTTTATATACAGCATTCTAACATGCTGTATATAAGAGCCCAGGCCGCTGTGTAGAACTTAAAAATCACTTTATAATACTTACCTAAACAGTCGCTGCGGTGGAGTTGGGTCCTATGGGTGTCTTCATTCTCCGGTGTTGGCGCCTCCTCTTTCAGCCATCTTTGTCTGACTTCTTCTGAAACCGGGGTGCATGACGCAATCTACGCTGCACACACTCGCCGGCATTGAGGTCCTTTTATTGTAGTGCACTTGCGTGGGACCGGCGAGTTTGTATGACGCAAGACACGTCATGTACACAGGCTTCAAAAGGAGGACGAAGATGGCAGAAAGAGGAGGCGCTGGCATTGGAGAACGGAGGCACCCATATTACCCAACTCCACCGCAGCGACCATTTAGGTAAGTATTGTAAAGTGATTTTTATGGTCTACCCAGTAGCCTGGGCTCTTATATACACCATGTTAGAATACTCTATATACAGTGGCATGCAAACGTTTGAGCACCCCTGGTCAAGTTTACTGATATTCTGAACAATTAAGCAAGTTGAAGATGAAATTACCTGTAAAAGCCATAAAGTTAAGGATAACACATATCCTCTGCATTTTAGACAAAAATATATATATATTTTTTACATTTTTAAATTCACAACAAAAAATAAAGTTGGCCAATGCAAAATATTGGGTACCCTGCATGGTTAGTACCCTGCAGCATCCCCTTTGGCAAGTATCAAAGCTTGTAAATGTTTTTTGTAGCCAGCCAAGAGTCTTTCAGTTCTTGTTTGAGGGAATTTCAAGCTTTCTTCCTTGGAAAAGTCTTCTTGTTCTGTAAGATTCCTGGGTCCTCTTGCATGCACTGCTCTTTTGCGGTCTAGCGACAGATTTTCAATGATGTTCAGATCAGGGGACTGTGAGGGCCATTGTAAAACCTTCAGCTTGTACCTTTTGACATAGTCTAATGTGGATTTTGAATTGTGTTTAGGATCCTTATCCATTTGTAGAAGTCATCCTCTTTTCAACTTCAGCTTTTTTACAGATGGTGTTATGTTTGCTTGAAGAATTTGTTAAACTTTAATTGAATCCATTCTTCCCTCTACCCATGAAATATTCCCAGTGCCATTGGATAGAACACAACCCAAAGCTTGATTAATCCACCCCCATGCTTAATGGTTGGCGAGATGTTCTTGTCATGACATTCTGTCTCCTTTTTACCCAAACATTTGGTTTGATCACAGTGGCCAAGGAGTTCTATTTTAACCTCATCAGTTAACACGACTTGTTTCCAAAATACATCAGTTTTGTTTAGATGTTAGAACCCACACAAAATACTCAAAAGACCATTTAAATCAATAATTGCACAATCTTTAATAGAACATGATTAAAAACATAAACACATAGACACATTTAAAATGAGGTGTAAAAAAAAGGGGGGGGGAGTCTGCCATAGTAAAAAAGACATAGTCCATACAAAGATCAATGCTGTATCAGGATATTCAATATCTGTATTTGTCGCGGGCGGTGAGGGGACTCTGTGCTCACCCACTGCTCGGGTCCGGCTGCTGCTGCTGCTCGCTCAGTCGGTGGCTCGAGCGGTGGGCCGGATCCTGGGGACTCGAGCGGCGCTCCTCGCCCGTGAGTGAAAGTGGTGGTTTGGTTTGGGGATATTGTCCGTGACGCCACCCACGGTTTGTGGTGAGGTTGGGACACCACCGCTGCTCTGTACGGGGATCCCGGGAGCGTTGACAGGGAACAGCTGAGATGTTTTCTCCCCTCCGTGGGTAGGGGGTTTTGGTAGTCCCAGGGCCCGGTGGTGGAGGTCGGAAGGTGGGTTGCGGGGCCTGGCCGGGTGCAGGGTCGCGGGGCAGCGCAGTGCCAGACGGCACGGTGGTACTTACTCAGCCAGTAACGCACACGGAGTCTCTGGTAAAACAAACGGCTGGATGGACGAGTCCCACAGACGGCTGCGGCAGTCACTCCCGGTAGGTTGGCGGTAACTGTCTCTCCCTGCACCGGTGTTCTGTTCTCGGCCCCAATGGCTTCCAACTGATAGCCCGCTCCCCAGCGGTATGTTGGCTAAGGGAGCCCTTCCTTTGCCTGCAGGCTCTGGCCCTGGGAGCTCTAGCTCTGGCAGTAGCTTTATCTCCCTCATGGTTTGGATGGTTGCCTTCAGTCGGGTCTTTACTGCTGGGAAACCCCGGAGGTTCCCGTCGCTGACGGATTTGACCTGTTTTACGGCGACTCCTAGCCTGGTCGGGGTCCGTAGGCCCTGCCGGATGGTGCTGGCTTCTCTTCGCTCCCCGGTTCGGTACCGGCGGGCCACCACCCGTCCACGGTCCTCACGGTTGTGTGTCAATCGGCCTCTCCTGCAGACGGTCACCACCGTCTGCCAACCTTGCTGTCAGGTGCCCGGGCCACGTACCCGGACACGGCCAGTCAGTTCCTCCACTACTACTTCCTCACACTACAACTCCTCAAACTGAACTGTCTTCCTTTTCCCGCCTCCTGGACTGTGAACTCGGTGGGTGGAGCCAACCACCTGGCTTTTCCCCACCTGGTGTGGACATCAGCCCCTGGAGGGAGGCAACAAGGATTTGTGTTTGACCTTGGTGTTCCTAACCGGGGTGTAGGGTGTGTTGTTGCAGTACCTGTGACGTCCTGGCTTGTCCAGGGTGCCACATTCCCCCTTGGTTAAACGCAGACCGTCCGCGGGCTGCTCGTCCATCACCGGTTTTATTTTCACAACTAGAAAAAATAGAAAACGGTAAAACACACATAAAACATAAGCATTCTTTATAAACTTCCCTTTATGGGAGGCACTTTCTTTTAATGTTACTAAACGGTAGTCAACTTTTATTAAACGGTAACGGCTTCCGCTCTCCCCCCGCCCAAACATCCTGGCCCTGATGCTGCCCCTAAGAAGTGGGCAGCACCCCTTGCCCCAGTCCAGAACCAAATTGCTCGAGCGGGTACGGTCTCTTTCAGGGGACCCACTTCCATGGGGAACCCCTGAACCCCCCGGGGATTGCCACCGGTTACGGTAGTGGCGGGCCTGGGCCATCCCTTTCCTCCAGGCCCATCCTCCCAAATCAGCCTCTCCGGAGGCGGTTACGGTGTCAAGCCAACAAATATATTTACACTCCACTAAGTTTGTGGTTGCCCTGCAAGTTCTCGGGCTTGTCCGTAAGAAGTTCCTTACGCAACGGTTGCAGAAAGTACCTACGGGGACTAGTTGCCGGCAACGGCCGGTCCAATCACAGTGTCAATCTGATAAACTTCTTCGGTTGATTCAATCTTATCATTCAACAACATTTAACAACTTACAAGTACATCACCCAATGGTGCTTGTGGTCCCAACGGGGACAACTTGCAGTGGGGGGGGGCGCTGCCATCACCCCGACTCTTCTGCTGAGGTGGCCTCATCCTCCGCTACCAGCATGTCAAACATGTAGTGGCATGCCTGTTGGGAAAGGGGTGCCCGGTATCCATTTCCACCAGTGCGCGTGCTATAGAAAACGACTGGTCCGCCATAGTAGCGAAGGCTCTCACTCGTCTCCTCGAACTCTAAGGCAGTCTCGTTGCCAGGGCCGGAGTCACTATCATATGTTCCTGCGCCAGGCGAGTTACCGCCAGCTGCCGCAGTCTCCGGGCCCCCAATATGCAGTATGTCGGGCCCCATCGTTGTAGCATGGGGCAGCAGGTCAGGTAGGTCGACACTGGGGTGCCCCATGGGTAATGGCAGAGACGGTACAAGGGCGAAGGTCGGACCGGGTCTCCCAGCCGCAGTGGCCGGTCCCTGTGGGACATGGAGGCGTGGGTCACTCACCAGCTCTGAATCGTCGATTGCCATCTCGTGCATCTGGGCAGTCGCAGCCAGCATTTCCACCTCAGTGGTCCCCTGCTCCGTCAGGAGACGTATCTGGTCCCAATGGCGTCGGGTGGATTCAGTGATTCGAGCCTTCATCCACGCCACGGTCCCGGGCACGGGTTCGGAACCTGGCACGATCGCGGCAGGTGCCTCCGGTACATCTCCGCTAACGGGCACGGTTTTCGGTAGCTTCCAAGGAAGCAGCTCGGGACGGGGTCGGGCTTCTGCTGCAGGTCGGTCCGCTTGGGCGGATTGGCTGGGTACCGCTACCGGTTGCGGTGGTAGCGGGCCTAGTGGCAGGGCAGCAGCAGCCAACCTGGGTAGCGGGGGAGGCAGCAGGGCGAGCGGGCGCAGACCGGGCTCCTCAGCCACGATGGCCGACCCTTTAGGGCTACAGGGGCGTGGGTTGCTTACCCGCCCTCCCAATTCTTCCTCCACTTCGCGTCCCCAAATGGCCACCACCACATCCGCCATGTCGGCCTCCTGCTCCTCCAAGAGGAGCTGCACTTGGCTCTGCAGTCGGCTATGCAGCTGAGCGGTCCGGACCTCCACCCACGTTGCGGTGCCAGGCACGGGGGTTACGGTGTTGCTCGTCAGACGATGCATCGCTGCGGCGGCCTCTTCCAGGAACCAAAGATGGCCGCAGGGTTTTGGCGTCCCTGCTTTTACAGCCGGTCCCTGCTTTTACAGCCGCGGGCTACATGTTGCCAGACGCCATCCGTGCCCTCTTGGTGTCTTTCCGGCACCTCCTCTTCAGGGGAGGAGCTTCGGCTTTCGCGCCTCCACTGCTCGGGAAGACGCACGAGCGGGGACTTTTCGCACCCAATATGGCGGCTTCCGAAAATTTTCGGCTGGACCCCTCCGGCGGGACACAAGGCGCACCTCTACCAGACGGCAGAGCGGTAAGATCCTGTTCGTGACGCCAAGTTGTCGCGGGCGGGGAGGGGACGCTGCGCTCACCCACTGCTCGGGTCTGGCTGCTGCTGCTGCTCGCTCGGTCGGTGGCTCAAGCGGTGGGCCGGATCCTATGGACTCGAGCGGCGCTCCTCGCCCGTGAGTGAAAGGGGTGGTTTGGTTTGGGGATATTGTCCGTGACGCCACCCACGGTTTGTGGTGAGGTTGGGACACCACCGCTGCTCTGTACGGGGATCCCGGGAGCGTTGACAGGGAGCAGCTGAGATGTTTTCTCCGCTCTGTGGGTAGGGGGTTTTGGTGGTCCCGGGGCCCGGTGGTGGAGGTCGGAAGGTGGGTTACGGGGCCTGGCCGGGTGCAGGGTCGCAGGGCAGCGCAGTTCCAGACGGCACGGTGGTACTTACTCAGCTAGTAACGCACACGGAGTCTCTGGTAAAACAAACGGCTGGATGGACGAGTCCCACAGACGGCTGCGGCGGTCACTCCCGGTAGGTTGGCGTTAACTGTCTCTCCCTGCACCGGTGTTCTGTTCTCGGCCCCAATGGCTTCCCACTGATAGCCCGCTCCCCAGCGGTATGTTGGCTAAGGGAGCCCTTCCTTTGCCCGCAGGCTCTGGCCCTGGGAGCTCTAGCTCTGGCGGTAGCTTTATCTCCCAGTTTGGACGGTTGCCTTCAGTCGGGTCTTTACTGCTGGGAAACCCCGGAGGTTCCCGTCGTTGACGGATTTGACCGGTTTTACGGCGACTCCTAGCCTGGTCGGGGTCCGTAGGCCCTGCCGGATGGTGCTTGCTTCTCTTCGCCCCCCGGTTCGGTACCGGCGGGCTACCGCCCGTCCCCGGTCCTCACGGTTGTGCGTCAATCGGCCTCTCCTGCAGACGGTCACCATCGTCTGCCAACCTTGCTGTCAGGTGCCCGGGCCACGTACCCGGACACGGCCAGTCAGTTCCTCCACTACTACTTCCTCACACTACAACTCCTCATACTGAACTGTCTTCCTTTTCCCGCCTCCAGGACTGTGAACTCCTCGGTGGGTGGAGCCAACCACCTGGCTCCGCCCCACCTGGTGTGGACATCAGTCCCTGGAGGGAGGCAACAAGGATTTGTGTTTGACCTTGGTGTTCCTAACCAGGGTGTAGGGTGTGTTGTTGCAGTACCTGTGACGTCCTGGCTTGTCCAGGGCGCCACATATTCTTTATTCCAACTCTTTATTTTTTATTATTGTTATTATTATTAGTTATTTTTATATTGTATACCTTATACACTGGGTTCTATGTATTAAAAATAAAATGCAACAAATATATATATATATACAGTGCCTACAAGTAGTATTCAACCCCCTGCAGATTTAGCAGGTTTACACATTCGGAATTAACTTGGCATTGTGACATTTGGACTGTAGATCAGCCTGGAAGTGTGAAATGCACTGCAGCAAAAAAGAATGTTATTTCTTTTTTTATTTTTTTTTTAAATTGTGAAAAGTTTTTTCAGAGGGTCATTTATTATTCAACCCCTCAAACCACAAGAATTCTGTTTGGTTCCCCTAAAGTATTAACAAGTATTTCAGGCACAAAGAACAATGAGCTTCACATGTTTGGATTAATTATCATTTTTCCAGCCTTTTCTGACTAATTAAGACGCTCCCCAAACTTGTGAACAGCACTCATACTTGGTCAACATGGGAAAGACAAAGGAGCATTCCAAGGCCATCAGAGACAAGATCGTGGAGGGTCACAAGGCTGGCAAGGGGTACAAAACCCTTTCCAAGGAGTTGGGCCTACCTGTCTCCACTGTTGGGAGCATCATCCGGAAATGGAAGGCTTATGGAACTACTGTTAGCCTTCCACGGCCTGGACAGCCTTTGAAAGTTTCCACCCGTGCCGAGGCCAGGCTTGTCCGAAGAGTCAAGGCTAACCCAAGGACAACAAGGAAGGAGCTCCGGGAAGATCTCATGGCAGTGGGGACATTGGTTTCAGTCAATACGATAAGTAACGTACTCCACCGCAATGGTCTCCGTTCCAGACGAGCCCGTAAGGTACCTTTACTTTCAAAGCGTCATGTCAAGGCTCGTCTACAGTTTGCTCATGATCACTTGGAGGACTCTGAGACAGACTGGTTCAAGGTTCTCTGGTCTGATGAGACCAAGATCGAGATCTTTGGTGCCAACCACACACGTGACGTTTGGAGACTGGATGGCACTGCATACGACCCCAAGAATACCATCCCTACAGTCAAGCATGGTGGTGACAGCATCATGCTGTGGGGCTGTTTCTCAGCCAAGGGGCCTGGCCATCTGGTCCGCATCCATGGGAAGATGGATAGCACGGCCTACCTAGAGATTTTGGCCAAGAACCTCCGCTCCTCCATCAAGGATCTTAAGATGGGTCGTCATTTCATCTTCCAACAAGACAACGACCCAAAGCACACAGCCAAGAAAACCAAGGCCTGGTTCAAGAGGGAAAAAAATCAAGGTGTTGCAGTGGCCTAGTCAGTCCCTGACCTTAACCCAATTGAAAACTTGTGGAAGGAGCTCAAGATTAAAGTCCACATGAGACACCCAAAGAACCTAGATAACTTGGAGAAGATCTGCATGGAGGAGTGGGCCAAGATAACTCCAGAGACCTGTGCCGGCCTGATCAGGTCTTATAAAAGACGATTATTAGCTGTAATTGTAAACAAGGGTTATTCCACAAAATATTAAACCTAGGGGTTGAATAATAATTGACCCACACTTTTATGTTGAAAATTTATTAACATTTAACTGAGCAACATAACTTGTTGGTTTGTAAGATTTATGCATCTGTTAATAAATCCTGCTCTTGTTTGAAGTTTGCAGGCTCTAACTTATTTGCATCCTATCAAACCTGCTAAATCTGCAGGGGGTTGAATACTACTTGTAGGCACTGTGTATATATATATATATATATATATATATATATATATATATATATATATATATATATATATAAAGCTATGTTCCTCAATTTCATCCCTTATATTCAAATCAAACAAAATTTTACAACTGCATAGTAAGGGAAATGAAAAATCAATTAGTCTGATGTACCAGACAAATTAATTATATATATATATGCTTCCATCATTTTGTGCAATATGTAAGATGGCTATATTCATTGTTTAATGCAGCCAAGGCTACCATAGAGTAAAATAGATTTACTTGCAATTTATTGCGAAGAAAGAGAAAGAACTCAGTGCAAAGACACACAATTTAAATCATAGCAGATATGATCAGCATGACCAAATTCCAGTTAAGAGTGTATTACCTATTCCAGACAGACCCCCACACCACTCCAACGATCGTTTCTCGACAGCTTTGTTTAGATGTTATTTTGCATACTTCTGATGCTAAATTTTATGGTTAGGACGCAGGAGAGGTTTTCTTCAGATGACTCTTCCATGAAGGCCATTTTTCTGTAGCTGTCTCTCAACAGTAGAACAATGTACCACAACTCCAGAGTCGGCTAAATCTTCCTGAAGGACTTGTGCAGTGAAGGTTCTGATTTGCCACTCTAGCAATCCTACGACCAGCTCTCACAGAAATTTTGCTTGGTTTTCCAGACCTTATCCTGACCTCCACTGTTTCTGTAAGTGCCATTTCTGAATTACTTTTCGAACTGAGGAAAGGGCAACTTGAAAACGCTTTGCTATTTTCTTCTAGCTTTCTTCTGCTTTGTGGCCCTTCACCATTTTGATTTTCAGAGTGCTAGGAAGCTGCTTTGAAAAACCCATGGCTGTTGTTTTATTTGCACAAGGTTAGAGGAAGCTGGGTTTTTATAAAGCTGTGAAATTTGCATCACCTGCCCTTTCCTAACTATGGTAATGAACAAGCCACAAACCTAACAGGCTAATTAAGGTCTGAAATGATAGTCAAAGTTATCTGAGCACACAAATCTCCAAGGGTGTTCAAACTTTTGCATTGGCCCATTTTCATTTTTGTAGTTTTTAAAATGTTAAAGATGAAAATATTTTTTTTGTTCTTACCTAAAATATAAAGGAAATGTGTCATCTTTAACTTTATGCCTTTTAGAGATCATTTCATTTTCAACTTGATTAACTGTTCACAATAACAGTACTTTTGACCAGTGGTGCTCAAACTTCTGCATAGCACTGTAAGAGCCCACTGGTGGTGGCCACAGCTTTTATGCCCCAAATCTGCTGATAGGTTCCCTTTAAAGGGGTCGGACACTTTATCTTTTATTTATCAAATGTCTCAGGCACAGGATTTTATAAAACATAGTAATATATAATTATTACAGGTTCTCCTCCTGGACTTAGGGAAACTTTCCTCACAGATTGCACAACTTTCAAAATGGCTGCTGATGGAGGAGCATGTGATCAAACTAGTCCATTGTCTGCATCCAATATAAAAGCAGCTTTCTCATGTGAGGTGTTTTTCTACCGGAGGAGACTGATGGACAGGTGTGAGCACAGGCTCCTCCATCAGCAGACATTTTTATGGACAGGAGAATTGTGCAGCTTGAGAGTAAGGCAACTCTAATGAGTAGAGAGGAGCAGAAGTTCCGTTCAACGGATTGAGCCAAACTTTACATAAAGTTTGGTTTGGGGTCTGGTCTTGACCTGAACCAGAGTGGAAGTCACTAATTTGGCAAGTTCGGGTCTCTGCCTACCATTTAAGCCAGCCATAAACAGATCACTTCCGGGGTGGGTAGGTGAGGTTTTTCCATCTTTTTTTGTTTGGTGCACACTACATTCGATCTTGCTGTTGTTACCCCCAATGAGAGCTGTGCAGAGTGGCTCGCACTGGACTGAGCACTGAGTGTACCCGAGCACAGCGATGCTCACTCAAGTGGTTTGCATACGTATCGAATCCGAACTCTGTTTTTTTTGTAAAGTCTGTGTTTGGTATGAACACTGAACCTCGAGATTGCTCATCTCTACTAACGAGTACAAGAGGGGAACCTGTAATACATATACACAGCTTTGTCGTGTCCAACCCCTTTAACTACTCAGTATCTGTTGCGTCCAGGTGGTGGATACACTGGACCGTACACCGGATTCCCCTGGTGAGGCAGCCAGGCCGGTCACCCCGCGAGAGGGCCTTGATGCACGGCAGCCGAAGCACTACTGGTAGCAAGACAGTCCGTATAGAGAGCTGGAAAGTAGATGTCCCTGGGAACACAGAGTTCTAGACGGTAGTCCGGGTAACGAGGCTCAGGGTCCGAGGCCGGGTTGTATGGTCAGGCGGAATACGGAACCAGCTGAGCGAGATGACAGGTCACCAAACGGAGCCAGGGACCGGAGACTGGCGGAACTGAAGAGGTGGTGGAACATCAGCCGACAGTCACCGTCAGGAGTACTGGAGCGGACGTGGTCAGGACCGGCTGGCGTGGCAGGACAGGCTCTGCGAGACAGACAGGGGTTAATACTGGACAAAGCAATATGGGGACCTGAACTCCTAGCTTACTAAACATGTAGAACAGGCCCCGCCCACCAGGAAAGAGAATCCTCTTATACCCTGTACCTGTCTATGCAATATCCTGTTTCTAGACGCTGGCCCTTTAAGAGAGGGTCAATGACCGCGCGCGCGCCCTAATGCGCATGCGTGAGGCCCATGTGCCAGAAGCCAGAGCAGGGAGCGGTGCAGAAAAAGCAGGAGTGCCCGGCAGTGTGTCCTGTGTCGCAGAGGAGCGTCGGGAGCGGGGAGCAGGACACATGGAGGGCGCAGGCGAGGGAGAGGAAGCAGGGACCGGAGCGGTGAGCAGGGGACGCCGTCGGGGACCGGAGAGTGGGGCACGGGAACCGGGGAGCCGGGCACGGGAACCGGGGAGCGTGACAGTACCCCCACCCCCACGCCCCCCTCCCCGCAACCGGGACTGGAAGGCACGTATCAGAGGAGTGCCAACATTCTCCCAGGGCTCCCAGGACCTATCCTCGGGGCCATATCTCGCCCAGTCCACCAGGAAGAATTGTCGACCTCGCACGGTCTTCATGGCCACGATATCCCTTACCGCATAGATGTCATCGTCAGCGATGGGAGGAGGAGCAGTACTGACACCAGCGGAGAAGGGACCAAGGACAACTGGCTTGAGCAAGGAGACATGGAAGGATTTGGGTATCCGCATCGTGGCCGGGAGCTGCAGCTTGTAGGAGACTGCATTGATCTTGCTGATAACTTTAAACGGCCCGATGTAACGAGGACCCAACTTGTATGATGGTAGCTTCAATCGGACATATTTGGAGGCAAGCCAGACCAGATCACCTGGAGAGAAACACGGGGGATCCAGGTGCCTCTTGTCCGCGTGTCTCTTCATCTACAAGGAAGCACGCTCAAGGGAAGTCTTGACAGAGTTCCATATAGCTGAGAAGTCCCGGACTAGAGCATCAGCAGCAGGGACATCTGAAGCCGAGGATACTGGTAACGGGACGGAAGGCTGAAGTCCGTAAACGACCTGGAAGGGAGAGCTGGAGGTGGACTCGATGATGTGCTGGTTATGGGAGAATTCAGCCCAAGGAAGGAGCGTGGACCAATCGTCGTGATGGATGTTGACGTAGTGGCACAGGAAGGAGGTCAGGATCTGATTGACTCGTTCCACTTGGCCATTCGACTGAGGGTGGTAGGCCGAAGAAAAGTCCAGGGATACTCCCAGATGTTTGCAGAGGGCACTCCAGAAGCGCGAGGTAAACTGAGTTCCTCTGTCGGACACAATGTGTGCGGGAAAGCCATGCAATAGGAATATGTGTTGTATGAAGGCGTCAGCGAGCTCCTGGGCAGAGGGCAGCCTGCCCATGGGAACGAAGTGAGCCATCTTTGAGAAACCGTCCACCACAACCCATATGACCGTGTGTCCGGAGGACAAGGGCAAGTCCGTAATAAAGTCCATTGCAATGTGTTGCCACGGAACGGAGGGAATGGGCAGAGGCAGAAGACGATCGTATGGCAGGTGCTTGGGCGTCTTGTTCCGGGCACAGGATGGGCAGGCTGAGACGAAGGTTGCGACGTCTTTACGGAGGGACGGCCACCAATAGTGACGGACAATCGTACTCCAAGTCTTCTTCTGACCAGCATGGCTGGCGATTTTTGAGGCATGACCCCAGTGTAGGACTCTTTGTTTGTCAGTATCCGAGACATAGGTCTTCCCAGGGGGTATCTGAGCCAGGGTGACAGGGGCCACCGGAATACCTTTACTGGGACTGATGATGGGCTGGAACGTCTCGTCCTCCTGCTCCACGGGCACGAAGGACCTGGACAAGGCGTCTGCCCGCACGTTCTTATCCGCGGGCCGAAAATGGAGTTGGAAATCGAACCGAGCAAAAAACAAGGACCAGCGGGCTTGTTGCGGGTTCAGTCTTTGGGCTGACCGTAGGTACTCCAGGTTCTTGTGATCTGTGTAGATGATCACGGGGTATACCGCTCCCTCCAGGAGGTAGCGCCGTTCCTCCAAGGCCAGCTTGATAGACAGTAGCTCTCGATCACCGATGGTGTAGTTGCGTTCGGGTGCCGAGAAGCTCTTGGAGAAGAATCCGCAAGTGACCATCCTCCCGGTGGAGGATTTCTGCATTAGCACTGCCCCGGCCCCTGAGGAGGAGGCATCCACCTCCAAGGTGAACTGCCGGTTCAATTCAGGGCGATGGAGAACCGGGGAAGAGGCAATTGCCTGTTTCAAAGAGCAGATCGCGGCGTCTGCTGCAGGTGGCCAGTCCTTAGGATTAGCTCCCTTCTTGGTCAAGGCAGAGAAGTGTGAAATGAATTGACGATAATAGTTAGCAAAGCCGAGGAAGCGTTGGATGGCCTTCAGTCCTGAATGAGGAGGCCAGTTGAGGATGGAAGAAACTTTCTCTGGGTCCATCTGCAGGCCAGTGTCAGAGATTACATAACCCAGGAAGGGAAGAGACGACTGTTCAAAGACGCACTTCTCGTACTTGGCGTACAGACGGTTTTCTCTAAGCCTTTGTAGTACTAGCTGCACGTTCTCTGTGTGGGTCTGTAGGTCCGGAGAGAAGACCAGGATATCGTCCAGATACACGATGACACAGACATAGAGGAGGTCTCTGAACACGTCGTTCACTAGTTCTTGGAAGACTGCCGGAGCATTACACAGACCAAAGGGCATTACACAATACTCGTAGTGCCCATCCCGAGTGTTGAATGCGGTCTTCCATTCGTCTCCAGAGCGAATGCGAACCAGGTTATAGGCACCACTGAGATCCAACTTGGTGAATACACGAGCTCCTCGGAGCCGATCGAATAGTTCGGGGATGAGCGGCAGAGGGTATTTATTTTTCACTGTGATCTGGTTTAATCCCCGGTAGTCAATGCAGGGGCGCAGATCACCTTCTTTCTTCTTGACGAAGAAGAAGCCTGCTCAGGCAGGGGACGAAGATCTCCGAATGAACCCCTTTGCCAGGCTCTCGGTGATATAGGCAGACATGGCCCGTGTTTCAGCAGGGGAGAAGGGGTATATCCTTCCTCTAGGAGGTGTAGTTCCCAGCAGTAAGTCGATGGCACAGTCGTAGGGACTATGAGGCGGCAGTACCTCTGACTCCTTTTTATCAAAAACGTCCACGAAGGACCAGTAGGCAGAAGGCAGTCCTGGTAGAGACTCTGGAACCGGAGGTCGTCTGATGGGCTGTATGGATTTCAGGCATCTTTCGTGACACGAGGGACCCCATCGGGTAATTTCACCTGTACACTAGCTGACCGACGGTTCGTGTGCCCGTAACCATGGGAGTCCCAGCAGGATCTGATGAGACATGCGCGGGAGGACATAGAAGGTGATTTTCTCGGAGTGCAGGGCACCGATCCGTAATTCCACAGGC
The DNA here is from genome assembly GCF_048569485.1 of Anomaloglossus baeobatrachus. Lineage (NCBI taxonomy): Eukaryota > Metazoa > Chordata > Amphibia > Anura > Aromobatidae > Anomaloglossus > Anomaloglossus baeobatrachus. The sequence continues at coordinate 103,328,983 of NC_134362.1, forward strand.
TTGTTGATCAACGAGACGGTGTCAGAGATGGGTCTCCCATCTACAGAGGCAATCACCAGGGGTTTTTCTAGTGGGAGAACAGGCACCTGGTACTTGTCCACCGTAGCCTGCTGGATGAAGTTGCCTGCTGCTCCGGAATCGAGATACGCCTCTGCCGTGAACCGGGTCTCTTCTGTAGTCACTTGAACAGTCCATGTAACGGAGTCTGAGAGAGTCCCAGCACCTAGGGTGGCCTCTCCTACCAAGCCTAGGCTTTGGAGTTTCCCGGCTTCTCGGGACAGGAGCGTAGCAGGTGTGTGCCATCTCCGCAGTAGAAGCAGAGACCCTTTGCTAGTCGTTCTGCTCGGCGTTGCTCAGACTGCCTCAGGCGGTCGATCTGCATGGGCTCGTGGGCAGAAACGCCAGATGACGCCAACTGGGGATCGGTGGACTTCAGTGGTGGGGAGGAGTGCCGTATCGGATGCCTCTCGCGGGACACCTCTTTGGATCGTTCCTGAAAGCGAAGATCCACTCGGGTCGCTAGAGCGATCAGGGCATCCAGGGTGGAAGGCACGTCACGACCAGCCAGCTCATCCTTAATACGACCCGAGAGTCCTTCCCAGAAGGCGGCGGTTAGGGCCTCATTGTTCCACCCTAATTCTGAGGCCAAGGTGCGGAAGCGGATGGCATACTGGCCCACCATCAAAGTCCCCTGACGTAGCCTGAGGAGCAATGAGGCGGACGCGGAGGCGCGTCCGGGCTCGTCAAAGGTAGTACGAAAAGCCTGCAGGAATTCCTGGATGTTGGTGGTTACCGGATCCTCCTTCTCCCACAAGGGGTTCATCCAGGCCAGTGCCTCTCCCTCTAGATGGGACATCACGAACGCCACCTTGGCTTGGTCAGAGTCAAAAAGGTGCGGCAGCAGCTTGAAGTGGAGGGAGCACTGATTTAAGAATCCCCTGCAGGTCTTGGGATCTCCGGCGTACCGGGGTGGTGAGGCCAAATGGAGTTTGGAAGTATCCGAGGAAGCTGCCACGGGAGCTGCGGACGTGGATTGAGTCGCCAGAGACGTGGTTTTCGCTTGCAGCGTATTCAGGCGGGTGTCCACGGAGGTCATGAAGGCCAGCATACGGGATTGGGTCTCACGTTGTCGTCCAAGTTCCTGCTGCAATCCAGCCAGCTGGGATGCTAGTGCTTCGGCGGGATCCATGGCCTGTTCTAGCTGTTTCGTCCAGGTGGTGGAAACACTGGACCGTACACCGGATTCCCCTGGTGAGGCAGCCAGGCCGGTCACCCCGCCAGAGGGCCTTGATGCACGGCAGCCGAAGCACTACTGGTAGCAAGACAGTCCGTATAGAGAGCTGGAAAGTAGATGTTCCTGGGAACACAGAGTTCTAGACGGTAGTCCGGGTGACTAGGCTCAGGGTCCAAGGTCAGGTTGTAAGGTCAGGCGGAATCTGGAACCAGCTGAGCAAGATGACAGGTCACCAAACGGAGCCAGGGACCGGAGACTGGCAGAACTGAAGAGGTGGTGGAACATCAGCCGACAGTCACCGACAGGAGTACTGGAGCGGACGTGGTCAGGACCGGCTAGCGTGGCAGGACAGCTCTGCGAGACTGACAGGGGTTAATACTGGACAAAGCAATATGGGGACCTGAACTCCTAGCTTACTAAACACGTAGAACAGGCCCCGCCCACCAGGAAAGAGAATCCTCTTATACCCTGTACCTGTCTATGCAATATCCTGCTTCTAGACGCTGGCCCTTTAAGAGAGGGTCAATGACTGCGCGGGCGCCCTAAGAAGAAGAAGCAGGAGTGCCCGGCAGTGTGTCCTGCGTCGCAGAGGAGCGCTGGGAGCGGGGAGCAGGACACATGGAGGGCACAGGCGAGGGAGAGGAAGCAGGGACCGGAGCGGTGAGCAGGGGACGCCGTCAGGGACTGGAGAGCGGGGCACGAGATCCGGGGAGCGGGCCACGGGGACCGGAGAGCGGGGCACGGGAACCGGGGAGCGTGACAGTATCAAAGGGCTATACTCTTTCTGTTATCCAGAACGGAATAAAAAGCTACAAAGAGGAGATCTCGCACCTGCAAACCTTTGAACAGCCATATTGCTCCATGATACGTGTGGCCATCACAGCCGGACCACCAGCTATCAACACTAAGAGGACTGCCAAACCATACATTCTTGTCCTGAGGGCACAGCTATTGTGTACCACTAATCAGCAGAATTTGCTGCATTTTATACTTTACTAATATATATATATATATATATATATATATATACAGAGAGAGAGAGAGAAATTCTACAAATGCTTTGTATCTTGTGTCAGAATATATCATATTTTTTGCATTGAGTTTACTTTGCTCCTCAGACTGGATTTTAAGACCCCCCTTTCCCTTCCTTAACAAACGGCTTTAGTAAATCCACAGTGACATGTCATCCCACTAGCCACCATCATTCATGTATCTGGTCGTGTCCTGCATATTGTTCACTATGATTTTATAATACACAGATTATTCCCCTGGACAGGAATTAAGAAATAAACCTTCCAGGAAGAGGTTTTGTTGTCAGAGTTGCTTCCGCCTCGTGTTTTGTAAGAAATTTCATGGTCTCTTTTGTATAGAGCGGATGATTTTATACATGTTCCCTAGATAAACTTTCCCATTGTCAGTAATGAGGATGGATAATACTGAGTGACAAGTGTATTAGGATTGACAGAGGAAGAGCTGTTAGATTTGTCAGAGCACATCACTGCAGGCGGTAACACTTAAGGACGTTCATTTTTTGTGAAGTTTTACTGAAGCCGAGATTTTTTATTTTTTACTTTTTTTTATCTTGTCTTAGTTTTTTTGTAGTTCTTAATTAAATGTGTTTTGCATGAATCCTTATCTGATGTTTTTGTGCCTTTCACACATTAAACGCCTAAATATTAGAAGATATGTGGAAAATACATAAATGATTATGGCGATACATAAAGTTTGGGTCCCCCATGCATGTTTTCTTGCAATGACTTTACAGTATTGCTTTAATAATAAGCTATAACTGTAATACTTACAGCACTAATGATTGAAACAATAAATCTTTCATTTACATCTTCTTAAAAGTTCCATTGCTGCGGCATTGTTCATGTGACACAACCCGCATTTTATGACACATGCTTTGGAGAATCTCACTGCAATGTAACTGTAGACCTCTGATGTCACGGACATGGGTCACGCGGTCTGAGTGGTGACATGGCCTTACTGGGCACACATGACAAGCTTTGTGATGGGGTAAAAAATAATATAAAAAGGGGGGAAAAAAGTAAATAAACAGTTTGTGACGCCAGTTGGCCGGGCACTGCTCAAGGTCCCCAGGAGATAGGTGATGATACGCAGTGCCGGAGGGTTGTCCTCTCACCCCCTCAACTAGCGCTGTTTCCCTGGGAAGTTGAAGAAAAGATTGTGCAGCAGGAGATAACAATCAGCCAGAGACAGGAAAGGGAGCTTTTACCTTTTACTGAAGCTCTGCAAAATAGTCCATAACATTCCATACAGCATTAACTAGGATGTCGGTCTGACCTGCCCCACTGAGAGTTTAGTTTCTCTGTTGTGTTGTAGTGTATTCTTACTGCTGCTACTTCCCTTCCTGGGAAAAGGTATCTTGAAATCCTGGTTTTTTCAAGACAGATAAATTCTTGATCCTCTTCCCCTTCTAGTGCTCATCCACAAGCCTTCTCTTCAGACTAGGTGAACAGCCCCAGTAAGAGTGAACAGCAGAGAAACCAAATCTCATTAAAACTGGCAACGGACACAGATACGCGCGTCACTGCCGATGATGACAATGGGCATTCAATAGCATGTTAACACGCCCCGGAAAAACTCTAATTGTCACAAATGCTGCACCCAGTAAACTAAGTGATACATCGCTGGAATCAGTCTCTTTTCCTATATTATGCTGCTTTCAAATGAGATAGAAAAGCTTGGTAACAGATTCCTTCTTATGAGCTGCCGATCAACAATCAAAACGTTTTCAATGGGTGATATGATATTTTGGTTTGCACAGATACACTGGCAAGCAGAAGGGTAACAATGTTTTGAACATTTGATTTTCAGACTCCATATCTCACAATCCACTAAAGGGTTGAAGTTGAGACTACCTTCATTTTATATATAATGATCTTGGCTATCTAATACATAAAGTTGTCTTGCAACTATCTAGCATTTGATTTGTTATGCAAATTCTTGTTATGTCACTGCATTGTTACTGTTTTGCTCTTGGACCTGAGAAAATCTTTTTCTTTCTGTATACTAGAAATTATAACCTGTTCTGACATTCCCTAATAGTTCAGTGGTTATTAGGTGGATTTACAATTGAAATTCACTGGTTCGAATTGAGGAGCAGCCATGATGAAGATTTCCCAAGAAAAGAGAAACCGCATCTACCAGCTCAATGTTCAAGCATGCCTATTTTGTCACAGACTCAAAACTCCTATAATACTAAGAATACAATTTTATTACAAAAAAGTGACATCAATACAAAACACTTCATCACAATCAGAAAAATTCTACCTTCTGGTAGAGACACCAAACAACACAATAGAAAAATGTATACCCTTTTTTTGTTTATAGACCCATATGTTCAGGGTTTATTACCAATGACACTCCTCAAATTAATTTTAAATGTGAGTATTTTAAAACTGATAAGGGGGACCTCTATCAATTGATTATTCTTAATAATTTATTATTAATTATTGTTAATAATTTAAAATAATTCTTCTGTGTCCTCAAATCTTATAGGGGATATCTGTATAAATTTATACAGACTGATATCCCCTAAGAGATTTTGAGGACACAGAAGAATTATTTTGATGTCCCTAGGGGGCCTTGACTTTAGGACTCTTGACTATTGGACGGACTAGGGGTTAATCTGTACTGCTCAGCTGATGTTGAGAATAATCAATTGTTATGGGCAATATGAAAATGAACATTTTTAACTTTGTTTTTGGTGCGTTTTTGATGCACTGTGTGCACAAAGCCTTACCCCTTCGCAACCAGGCAAATTTTCCATATTTGCAGTTTAATTTTTTCCTCCCTATCCTCCAAGAGCTATAACTTTTTTATTTTTCTGTGCACATACCCATAAGATAGCTTGTTTTTTGTGGGACAAGCTGTACTTTTGACTGACACTATTCATTTTATCATGTGATGCAAGCAGGAAAAAATTCCAAGTGCATTAAATTTGCAAAAAAAAAGTAGGAATCTACAATTTTTATTGGGTCTTCTATTTAGTTCACTATACGGTAAAACAGTTCCACAGATACTAAACATGTATAGTTTTTTTTTATTATTATTATTATTATTTTAGTGGAAAAAAGAAATCCTAAATTTGTAAAAATAAATGTTTCTCGTGTCGCCCTTTCCCGACACCCATAAAGCTTTCCATTTTTGGGAAATACAGCTGTGTGATGGGTTTTTTTTTTTATTGTATTGTTGCCGTAGCCAACAAAAAGTTATTCTGGGGTGATTTTTTTTTTATCTGTTAATATTTTTAAAACCTTTTCTTAACCTTACTATTTACTAACCTTACTTACAGTGGGTATTTAATAGTACCCACTGCAAACTTGAAGCTTCAGTCATCTGATCACTTGTCCTATACTGAGCAGCAAGACAACAAGCAGAGAAGAAACCACCAAAACCACCAAGGGATCATATAAGATAAATATTTTTATTTAAATACATTGTTAAGGACGGGACACAAGTGATCCCTTTTAATTTAACTGCTGTTTCTAATCATAATATCGTGTGTGCACGACGAAAAAGAATAATAATTAATTGGAATCAATTATGACTCTTCCTCTCACGACAACTTGGACAGCTAGACCACGAAGTAAAAGGGGTGTAAACAAAAGTTTTAGTCCAATCAAGTATCGTAGGTCGGGGCTTCATGACGTATAGGATCTGCATATCCTCTCTTTGATTGGATAGTCCAGACTCCAGGAATTTCTTTTGTCCATCTGTCTCGGGTGCAAACAGGATATGACAGCCATCTTGAGAATACATGTGCTGATATATATATATATATTGTTTTAAGGGAGAATACACTAAATATGCAATGTATATATACATGTTAGTAAGGAACAAAAGCATACATAAATATGTGTGTTAGTTTGCATTTACTAAACTATATACCTGAGTCTATGAAATGGCTGAATTAAGTATTTCTGGGTACTCAATTCTCATCCCCAACAGTCCCCCCTAAAGACTTATTTCTGCCATTTCTGATTTCTAAGGGTACTATGTTCCCTTAGGAAGAGAGGTAGAAAGATCTGTTGAAAAACCTGCCTAACTGAACGTTGAGGCATGGGCGGAGAGGGGAAGTGGGTTTTTTTTCACCGGTTTGAGACCAAGGACTCCTAGGCAAGTCCTCACCCTTTGTAGTTGGACTTTCCCATGTCTCAAGGTTCTCTAAGTCCTCTCTTCTAACCGTTCTGGCAATAATGGTCTGAAACTGTACAGGTTTTTTGAAAAGGATAAGTATGAGCAGAACGCTCAGTGCAGCTCTGGTGGATCGACCCTTTTGCAATGCGAGGCGTGTATCCATAGATTTTTCTGCGGTTGGATCGCCTCATCTAGTGTTGACTCATGGCTCCTTTTCGTTTGTCCTTTAGGATCAATCAGTCTCCTGACTGGAGACCATATGCTAATAGCTCTGATTTAAGATCTGGAATTGGAAAATACACCTGTTTATCACACTATTCAGTCAATTATATAAAAATATACATGCCTGTGCTAAACCAAAAAATTACATAAAAACCTGTTTATTACGAAAAGAAAACAAAACATACATTTTTATTCACGATTTGCCAGTTTCCACTTTTCTATAAAAAAAAATAAACACTTTTTGTAAACCCATTTTTTTACATACCACCATCATGTGCTTCTCAGCAATGACGTTGTTTTCTGCACTGGAATGCCTCTGACCAAACCTAAAGAGAAATTTACACAACACGCACAGACTCGCATACACAACGTGCTCATTATATACATCTATAATTAGTTTGCAGTCTCTAAAAATGGGTAGAGCAGGTGCATGGTGTTTCTACGGACTCTTTACCGTTTTTTCTCACTTCTTTTTAGGCACATGTCTTACAAGACTGGGTGAATCTGCCCACCTGGATACTCAACCCTGGTGTCACCAAAGCACACACTGATATCCATCTTACACAGATTTTAGTCCATAGGTTACCTGGGCCGGCCATCATTAAGAAGAGCTCTCATGGCAGAGAAAGCTTACCACCCTTTGTCCACAGACCTTCCTCAGTCAGCTGGCTCCCTGCATGTCACACTCCATTCCTTGTTGATTTGCTTGTTCCTGTAGGGATTTAAGAACACAAGGAGTGACAGAAGTCACTGATCTGACCGGTGACACCGAGGCATGGTCGGTATCGGTGAAAGACTCTCAACTCTAGGCCCGTTCACTGCTTCTTGGTCCGCTGTACCTGTGCGGGGATATCCATCCGATTCCATCAGCTCAGATCTAGACTTTCTCTTCAGCATACCTTGCTCATTTGACAACAGGAAAAAATCTACAACCTACATACACATCTAAAAACTCTTACCCACTCCTGTTCTACCCATCAAGAGAGGGCATTTAATACGTCACTTCCTTCTGTATCGATAGGAGGGGAGGGAGTGGTTTGAATTTAGACTACTTCATGTTGTGTAAACAGCAGCATATCCAGTGCAAAATCAACCAACATCTTGTTCCATCTATAAAAACAAAAACTAAAAAATATACATTAGATCATTCTTATAACTTTAACTCTGACCATAATACAGTAAAGCGGGCTTTACACACTGCGATATCGCCCGAATTTTGTCGTTGGGGTCACGGTTTTGGTGACGCACTTCCGCAATCGTTAGCGATATAGCTTTGTGTAACAGCGTTCAGCGATGTAAAATCGTCGCAAAAGCGTGATTTATCGCTAATCGGCTACACGGGTCCTAATTCCCAAAAATCGTTACTTCAGCAGTAACGAGGTTGTTCCTCGTTCCTGCGGCATCACACATCGCTGCGTGTGACGCCGCAGGAGCGAGGAACGTCTCCCTACCTGCCTCCCGGCCGCTATGCTGAAGGAAGGAGGTGGGCGGGATGTTACGTCCCGCTCATCTCCGCCCCTCCGCTGCGATTGGGCGGCGGTTCAGTGACGTCGCTGTGACGCCGCACGGACCGCCCCCTTAGAAAGGAGGCGGTTCGCCGGTCACAGCGACGTCGCCGGACAGGTAAGTATGTGTGACGGCTCTGGGCGATGTTGTGCGGCACGGGCAGCGATATGCCCATGTCGCGCAACAGATGGGGGCGGGTACGCACACTAGCGATATCGGGACCGATATCGCAGTGTGTAAAGTAGCCTTTAGTGGTCATCTATACTTCACATGACTAAAAATACTAAATAAATAAACAAATAAACATATAAGACAAGACTTTCCTATTTTAGTTAACAGATATACCTCATAGTAATGTAATAAACATAACCTGCGGGGGAAGGGTCAGCTTCATAACCTAAATAATATGCCTGCTGCGCCCTCTACTGTTGGAGAATATAATTATTACCTTCGTGTCCCCCCTTGTTTAATTGATTATTTATTTACCAATGTAACAAAATTTAGAATTATTATGCTGGTATTCCCTAAAAGAAAAAATAAGACAGGAGGTAATAAATTAGCTACATACTGTGTTTTTCCAAAAATAAGACACTGTCTTATATTTTTTTTGCCCCCCAAAAAAGCGCTAGGGCTTATTTTTGGAGGAGGTCTTATTCTTGGAGAAACACGGTTGGGGGTAAGTTTACCCCCCAAAAAAGCAGACCCCCCACTTCCCAGGAGACTCATACTCACCAGACCAGGACGTCTGCGTGGTTCCCAGGTCCTCCTGTAATCTCCGGTCGGTGCTGCACGCCGTGCTACCCTGCTACTAGCTGACACGCTGACACACACAGAAGATCCCAGACACACACAGCAGATCACACACAGACACACAGCAGATCACAGATATACACAGCAGATCACACACAGCACATCGCAGGCACACACAGCCGATCACAGATACACACACACAGCCGATCACAGATACACACACAGCAGATCGCAGATATACACAGCAGATCACACACAGCAGATCTCAGGCATGCACAGCTATCACAGATACACACATCCAATCACAGATACACACAGCCGATCACAGATACACACACAGCAGATCGCAGATATACACAGCAGATCACACACAGCAGATCTCAGGCACACACAGCCATCACAGATACACACATCCGATCGCAGACACACACAGCCGATCACAGATACACACAGCAGATCGCAGGCACGCACAACCATCACAGATACACATCCGATCGTAGGCACACACAGCCGATCACAGATACAGACATCCGAACGCAGACACACACATCCGATCGCAGAAAAACACAGCCGATCGCAGACACACACACACAGCCGATTGCAGACACACACACATACACACACACACATCACATCACATCTAGCACTTACGGCAGCAGTGAATGAAGCAAGTCACGTGTCCGGCCGCAGGTCCTGTTCGTCGCGCTGTACCGCATTGACTCTCAGGATTCTCCCGGCGAGAAGAGATCGGTGTCACTGGATGAGGTGAGTGTGTATGCGATCCGATGTTTGTGTGTGTGTGTGTGTGTGTGTGTGTGTGTGATTTGTTGTTTGCGTGTGAGCCGATGTTTGTGTGTGCGATCTGATTATGTGTGCGATCTGACTGTGTGTGCGATCCGATGTTTGTGTGTGAGATCTGGTGTGTGTGAGATCTGATTGTGTGTGTGTAAGTGTGTGTGTGTGAGAGCTGATGTGTGCGGGTGTGAGATCACTGCAGGTCCTTCCGCTCAGTGTCGGGTGAGTGATTGCAGGGTGCCGCTGTCTATAATGAAGTGTCCTGCAGTATCTGTAATGTTTTTAGCTGCACGGACACTTTATTATTGATCCGGGACTAGGGCTTATTTTCGGGGGAGGGCTTATATTTAAGCCTTTCTCCGAAAATGCTGAAAATCCCTGCTAGGGCTTATTTTTGGGGGAGGTCTTATTTTTGGAAAAACACGGTACTAAAACTAAAATTGGTCAAATACTGAAAATAACGGATATCTTACAACAATATACATTGCTGGGGAATTTTAAAACCTTACAATAAACAACACTGTATCCATAAAGAAAAGAAAAACCTTTTGATAATAGAAATAACTGAGACGTGATTAAATGACAGCTGTGACTAGGTGGCTAACCTGCAAAAATATATAAATTGTTTAGAAATAATCATAAAAACAGAAAATGTGATAGTCACAAAATAAAAATATATTGTTCGGATAAATCGCCATTAAAAAACAAAACAACACATAAACTAATTTGCATATCTTATGAAATCTAATTTTCCCTACAAAATTAACTGAATCATTCAGGTATAAATAGGAAGCTAGAAATGTGAAATCCTGAACTCTAAGGGTTAAACCAAACGTATGTCACTATTGGGGAAAGACACATTCCATCCTTATCTCTTACCAAAAGCCAGAGAAAGGAAAAAAAAAAAAATCTTTTATTTTAAACCTTGGACAAACTTCTCAGCTCTGCTCCTCGGACACACTGCTCAATGCTCTTACAAATGGATATAATCATCATTACCTAACATCAGTAGGGGTAAGTCGTTTACAAATTTTGTTTTAAATTAACTAACACAGTACAAAGACATATATATTTACCTTCCTCTATTCTATGTTATGTTATATTACTGGACTTTTAGAATACCAATTATTGTATGTGGACAAATACCTCCCTCTACTTATCAATTCTGTAAAAGTTTCACTTATTTATCTTAGACTTGCATTTATTGGATAGCTGAGTAAGCAAATATACTATTTATACTTATTCAAATGTGTTAGTCATATATACCAGAGAACACACTTCCTCCCCTCTCCCCCCCAAAAGGAAAAAAAAAAAAGTTTAGAGGGGATGGGTTAAGAGTCTTAGACAAAGAACCACTGAGAGAAACGTGGCTGAAAAGGTGTAGCAAGATGGCTGCCACAGGAAGGTCCAGGCACCTGACTCCCGGATGTACATCCATATTAGGACTCCATGGGTGTAATGGGAGTGGCTGTAACTACGGACGGAGCCAGGGGTGTTACTGTTAATGGCTGTAAACTGGTTTGCATTACAACATACAAAGGAGAAATTTGTTTAGTACCAGATATAAATGACTTCTAAAGGAGAACAATGAGACACAGCTAGAGAGAAACATTAGTAATTCTACTAACAGCAATAGACAGTGAATGGGGTCTTTGTTCTTCATTATACCATCACTGGAGATTAATATGGACTTCCATATATGGGTTGCAGCCTGCCATCTGGTGGTAGTCCAACTACTTTACACAGTTCATTACAATTTTTTGTATATTTTTCCGCTCTTTTTTTTTTTTTTTTTCTTTCTTTCTAACTAGGGCGACAGCGTTCTCAGCTCCTACTAAAAAACACTTTTCCTTTTGAACAGAGAGTATACAAAGTGCTCTAATTGGACCAGCCGGTTCCAACCAGAATTCTTTCCCGCCTCGTTATGAAGACCTACCCCTCATAACAGTGGCTCACGTTTAATACGCAGGGGAATCCGCTAATTCCAACACTTTTAACGTACCCAAGCTGGAATCCTTTCCCGTCTCGTCTGCTACGCAGACAGTGACTCGCGTCTAAAATGCAGGGGAATACGCTAATTCCAACATTTTACCTGAACCCTTCCCCCACCTCGCCTATTTTTTTTTTCTTCAAGTAGGCAGTGGCACATGCTTATTAGTAAACACAGGGGGGATACGCTGGTTCTCATACTTCTGTTCAAAAACAAACAATTGTAAAATACTAAAAAACACATAACTAGTTTCTATTCCAATCCAAAACGAACTGTCATGCCTGCAAACAGTTCCCTCTGTCTCCCTCCTCCCTCTTCGGCTGCTCCTAAAAAATTCCTCTCTCACAATCACCCACACTCTAGCCCTCCTTTCTCCTCAGCTAAAAGATGCCAGGGACGTAGCTGTGTAATTCGATCTCCGCTCTGTCTCTGTCTTAAGCAGCCGGTGGGCAATGGCTAACACACACTGACCCCGCTTCCTGCTGCCCTCTCAGCGAAAGAATGTAGCTGTGTGAGTGAGTGACCCCCACCTTTTTCTTGCTTTCCTCTTAGTGGAGAAATGCAGGGACGTAGAGATGCGCAGTTTCCAGACCCCCTGTCTGTCCCTGCTTAAGCAGCCAGTGGTGGACTGACCCCCCTCCTTCCTGTATATTACTGAGCCCTATATGAACAGTAACAGACAATCAACTTCTTTAAGAACTAAATCAGGGCGTAGAATCTACAAGCTATCTATGAAGCTAAGAACTCCGTTCACAACTCGGCAATAAAGACAGATGTCAGATCCTTTTAACCCTTCCTTACCCAACACCTATGGGTGTGGTTTTTTTTTTTTCCTTTGTTCTAGACCGGCAAAAGATTATGGCCCGCCAAGGGTCAATAGCGTCAACACCCCTCTCAGATCATAGATCAAACCCTTCGCCACATTCCGTCGAATCACAGGTAGTAATCATATACATTATATATGACACTTACAGTACCTGCGATGTTATTGAGCTTGATCAGGTCTCTGTCGGCGGCCCATGGGTACTGGGAAATGATCTGCATGATCCGAGAGAGAAGTTCGGCCAATCTTTCTTACGGCTATCTTAGAAGTGCCTCCAACTGTTAAGGATGGGATACAAGTGATCCCTTTTAATCTGACCGCTGTTTCTAATCATAATATCGTGTGTGCATGACAAAAAAGAATAATAATTAATTGGAATCAATTATGACTCTTCCTCTCACGACAAAAGCTGAGGCAAGACTGAAATCTTTATTCTTGGACAGCTAGACCACGAAGTAAAAGGGGTGTAAACAAAACTTTTAGTCCAATCAAGTATCGTAGGTCGGGGCTTCATGACGTATAGGATCTGCATATCCTCTCTTTGATTGGACAGTCCAGACTCCAGGAATTTCTTTTGTCCATCTGTCTCGGGTGCAAACAGGATATGGCAGCCATCTTGAGAATACATGTGCTGATATATATGTATTGTTTTAAGGGAGAATACACTAAATATGCAATGTATACCTATATACATGTTAGTAAGGAACAAAAGAATACATAAACATGTGTGTTAGTTTACATTTAGTAAACTATATACCTGAGTCTATGAAATGGCTGAATTAAGTATTTCTGGGTACTCAATTCTCATCCCCAACAACATCATAAAAGGAGAAAATAGGGACAAAACGTAGTATTCATGGTGAGAAAATAAATAGACATAGCAGAATGTAAAAAGTGGTGATCACTATTTAAAGAATATAAAGAAAACATCAGATGTGGATGGGGGTAAGGTTATACAATAAATAATAGGGTTGTGAGATTTACTAATATATAGATTAGTCCCTTTATATCAATTTTATATGATCCCTCCTTCTGGTGGTTTCTTGTCTGCTTGTTGTCTTATAGTTTTAAGGCTGAATAAAAGTAACAATTTTATTGAATATGAAAAGGTTAAAAAGTTTTTTTCTGTTTATATAATTACAACATCAAGGTGCAAAAAGATGGGTGAAAACCCACATGCTAGTGAGAAAAGCCCAGGCAACAACACCCAAGGAATGGGAAGTCAATAAAAGGATATAGTCCTATAATAGCTGACAAGTAATGAGCCCTCAAGGCATATTTAGAAAGGTAATAGGTGAAGTGAGTTACCACTGATTAGTGTCAGACTATTACTATGCAGAAGGCAGCAGAATGACTATTACTATGCAGAAGGCAACAGAGTGAGTCAGCATAAAGTTGTAAATAATAAGATCCTAAGACTTACACATGGCTAGGGCGGTTGTCTAGACGTCTCACAGCAGCATAAAGACCCTCCAACGCGCGTTTCGTGGATTATCGGATGTTATAAGCTTCTTCAGATGTTATAATTATATAAACGGAAAAAACTTTTTAACCTTTTCATATTCAATAAAATTGTTACTTTTATTCAGCCTTAAAACTCTTGTTTCCAATTCTTTTTGAAAGTCCTTTATGGAGTGGCATATGCATTAAATACGAGATGTGCATTGCTCAATTATTTATGTGTCTTGTTGTCTTATAGTTATCATTAGATGAGCCACCTACTGTATATATGTAATAGTAATTATCAGCTGTGTATTCTATACATAGTACTGCATCACCACTGATATGTATAGCACAAACCACAATCTCCTATGAATGCCAGCTAAACGCAGGCTTTCACAAGAGTAGTGTAATGACAGGCACGAGCATCTTCAGCAAGTCCCTGACTGTCATGGCAACCTATCGATACCCTGTGATCACGTTACGGGTGTACCGATGGGCACATGAAATGACACCCCTCCCCCTTCCAGCGCGTGTTAAATGCTGCTGCCAGAGATTGAGAGCGTTGTTTAACAGCTGAGAGTGGTGCTCCTCCAGCTCTTAAAGGCCTATAATGGCTGATTAAATCAATCATCATCTGCTGGAAAGATGCAGGTTCAGTGTACAAGCCCACATCAAAAGCAAGGACATGACCTTTGGCGTACATCTACATCAAAGATCGTGAAAGGGGTCAAATAGTACACCCCCCATTTGTACCCACTGGATGGTAAAGATGCCCCTGCAAAATATTCACATATATATCTGTGAGTGCCCAGCAAAGTACATGTGCTCACATTTTGCTCTTGGGAATGTAATAATGCCTCCTAAGTTCCCCACTAACATTTAATATTGTCCCAGGTGCCCCGAAAAAGCAATAATGTCGTTTCATGCCCCAACAGCCATCAAAACAGGATTGATGTCCCCCTCAGCCATTCACACAGTATGATGTCCACCACAGCCAAACACACAGTATGAAATCCCCCTCAGCCATTCACACAGTATAATGTCCCTCACAGCCAAACACACAGTATGATGTCCACCACAGCCATTCACACAGTATAATGTCCCTCACAGCCAAACACAGTATGATGTCCACCACAGCCAAACATACAGTATGATGTCCCTCACTGCCATTCATATAGTATAATGTTGTCTACGGCTACAGTGTATGATGGCCCCAGAGTATTCCCCACACAAACAATATTTTGTACCTACTGACCTCTACGAATAAGAAGAAAAAGAACACTATATAGTCACTCAGTCCTAGATCCTGGAGTGTCCACAGGAACAGCCAACCACCCAGCGTGGTGCATGCTCCTGTCATTCTGTAGGCTGCAGGAATAAACTGGCCTGAGACTAAAGAATGTTGAGCAGTAAGGCAGGGAGAATATGACTCCTTGATCTACTTACAGCAACAAAAGCAGTTGTGAACTGCCCAGGCCAAAAACGTAATGCACTAACAGGATGCAGCCAAACCCCCAGTAGGTGGAGGCATCGCTTGTTCAAGAGGAACAAATCACACACACACACCTCCAAAATATGGAGGGGGCGATTGCTGGATGATAAAATGCACATTAGTGGCTTGCATAGGGCACCATTCACACATGCAGGCGCAAAGCAACTGGCCAGCAGACTATTAAACGCCCACACTATTCGACCAGGTGGGCTGCCCCAGCACTTATGTGGACCATACAGGGACGGAAACTCCACTATGCAAGCCCTTACATGAAGGGGCCTGGCTGCACCCCGTATAAAATGTTATGTGCAGAAAAATATATATAAAATATATATATGAGGTATTAGTTGGTATTATTGCCAAAATAAGGAAGCCCACAATCCACATCACAGATCCTCATTCTTGTGGGTCCCTACGCTAATATATACATATAAACATAAAGTTTTACTGTATCAGCATGCTGTGCGCACTTATACAGTAACAAGTAGACGTTGCTCCCGGTACACCCCACAAAGTGAAAGGGACCCCTTTACCCTATTGGTAGCTACACAACTGAGTTTAGGGCATCTTACAAATGTATGACTTTAGTGTCCAATCTCTGCAGGAGCATGCAATCATCTGTGTCATAGGTTTGTATGGTTAACACTAAGTTAGTGGTTTGTCCTGCTGGCAGATTGACATCATTGTATCATAGTGTATATATCAGCATGGTGCGATGTTTCATTCATCAATCGAACCTCAAATGTCTCTACAGGTAACTTCAAAGAATATCAAATTAAGTATTTCTATCATTAATTGTTCCCTATTGTCTCAGTCTGAGGTATATTTTTCTGCTACTTTATATTTTAAATGCAGACTTGAACAATCTGGTGTTCTGCAGCATGGGACTACATATCCCAGCATGCCCATGGAACTCTGGCATCGAATATGCTGAAACATTAGTACCCTTAGTACAACAGCTGGAAAGCTACAGGCTTTTTTTCTTAATCTAGTCAGTGTAACATCTAGAATTGTTATGTGAAGGCTTTGCTTTTCTGTTCAAGATTCTGTTAAGTTTAGTATTTCAGATATGTAATAATAGGTTTTTATTGTTGCAAAATCTTAGGAAAAATAATCCATAATTGCTTATACATTGGGGGGCTGGACCCCAGTCTTTGGATTATTGAGGGTTCTGTTAGCAAAAATAATATGTATATATACAACATTCAAATTGCAACACCAAGAAGGAAAAGTTGTAGAATTTGTGGAAATCACAGGATCTATAGATTATAGACATGTAAATGAAATGCAAATTTTAGAAATTTTTCAAAACATCTGAATTTATTCAACATCTAATATGAGTGCCACACACAGAAATCCCCACACTGGCTGCTGTCAATTAGGTATTCAATGGTTGTCTGAGGAATGTTCTTCCACACTGAATGCAGTTGGGTGGATCATCAAGATCCACAGTTGGCAGCTCCCTTTGCAATCGCCGACCAATGATGTCCCATATGTGCTTGGTGGGAGACAAGTCTGATGCTGCAGAACATGGTAATACCACACAGGCTGCTTACAGTAGAATGAGAAACATGCCGCCTGGCATTGTCATGATGAAAAACGGCTCCTGGGACTCTTTCATGTTCTTTCATGAAGACCTCTTTGTCATTGCTCACATGGTCTCCAGACCAGTGTCCGGATGTCAATGTGTCCAAGACAAAAAGAGGACTCATTACTAAAAAGAATAGGTAAAAGCAATTTAAATGTTATAAAGTTGATATTGCAAATAGTGTTTTTGTAGTAGCTTTTTTTCTGTTGAAATACCCTCTGCTTTTGCTTTTAATATTTGGGGTTGTTGGTCTAAATCCTTTAACCTTACTTTTTGTGTCAATTTATAACCTTCCTATTCTGTCCTGTATGACATCAAAAGTTAATTAAGTATTCCAGCTACAATATGTTATCACCTATTCACAGAATAGGGGACAAATTCTAGCTTGATAGGGATCTGACCACCTAGACCTCTGTTGATCACCAAAATTAGGACACCTTTGTCCCCTGTTTGGATGGCGTGTGTAATGCTGGTGTCCACACACTGTCCCGCTTCCTCCATCTGGCAGAGACACCAATGCACTCACCCCCCTGGCCGTCTAACTGTGTCTCCTGTTCCAATACTCGCCGCGTCTTCCAGCTGCTAGGGCCTGCGCATGTCATGCAGGTTTTTTAGCAACAAGATTAGGGCATGCATTCTGCCCGCTCATTAAAAGGACAGCACATGCAGTCCGGAAGTATCCCCAGCCTTTGCTGGGGACACAAGGTATTTAAGGCACCCTTGCCTATAGGGAGATGCCTGAGCAACCTTAGTACCTAGTGTATCTTCAGTCTACTATTTTTACGTTGTCACGTCCCTGTTCCTGAACCAGAACCTGCCGCTATATCTGAACCCATTTGGTACCTGAACCTGCCTGTGTATCTGAACCAGACTCTGCCTGTGTACCTGAACCCGTTCCAGTGTCACTGAACCTATTTCCAATTCCTAACCTGTATTGTGAACCTGAACCCATCCTGTCTGTACCAACCATCCTGCCTGAGCCAGAACCTGAACCTCTCTTATCTGAATCAGATCTTCTGTCTGAACCTGAATCCATCCCTTTTGAATCAACCTTGGTTCTTTGGTTGGAAAGTCATACACGACACTCCAGTGTGTGAGCTGTGGTGCCTGAGTAGGGTTCCAATTTGTATCCAATAATAATGATAACCCGGCACTCAACAAGAGAAAATTTGCAGATGATGTAGACTATAATCAGTGTGACAGTCCAGATGACAATATACCTCCGTTCCATTCATACTATATAGGACTGCTAGACACCGTCAAATAAAGCCCTCATCTTCCTACAGAAATACTATAGAGTATGAATTGAGCGGCAGTCAAGCATCTACACTGTCACTCCATTCAGTCGGGGAACAAAAGATCTCTATTTTGATGATCAGTGATGGTTTAGAAGGTTGTAACTTGTGGATAGGTGATAACTTCTTGTAACCCGGAATACCCCTTTACAAATACTTTTGGCCAATCAGAAGAAGTTGTATTAATAACTTATTTACTAACTCTGTCTTATCCTTGTTCGCTTTAGGCTGGTGAGTCTTAATTTATACATAATACTCCTGCGTCGCACCATGAAATAATGTAGGTATATCATTTCCACAGGGACTTATCCAGCTGTTCCAGAGATATTTTCCATATTTTTATGACATCCTGTAGTCCCTTGTTTTACACACAGTGGGGATTCAGTTTGTACAGTGATTTTTCAATTTGCCCAAGGCTTACTCCTTTTCTTTTCAAAGCTTATTATATGTTTTCACTATCCTTTGTGTATATTGACAGCTTTAGTTTCTCTCCATCTTTCAAGGCAGATTGATCTTTAATATAAGTGATTGTCTGCACCTAGACTTGAGCAAACTATCCACCTAATTTCCATTCAGGACAATCGATTTCACATTTGAGATTTTGTTATATCATGCAAAATATCCTTATTTGGGCTGATTGCATGGTCAACTAATAGTAAAGTTCAATTTGCTCATGTATATATGTGTTAATTGAACTGGGATAGTAGGAGAACTTAATCAGTAGAAGTTAGGGGTGGTTGGGGTGGTATCGGTCCTGGGTAGGGATGACCAGACCTTTTGAAATTCAAATTTGTTACATTTTCCCCAAATTTGATTTATGATTAATAAATTTGCATGAATATCGATAATGTTAAACTTTTCATTGCTCGGTAAATGTCGAGGGAAAGAGAGAGAGGGGACCCCAATGAACATAAGAGCTTACACTCTACAGGAGAGTGACTTATCCAGTGATTTCGGACATGGAAAACTACAATCTGTGTTCTGCTTTAAACCACCAATCTATGATAACCCATAACATGTCATAGCTGCAATTCATTATGGGTGGTTATGCAAAATTATATTAGCCCACTCTCTGATGCTTCAGCAGTGCAGGAAATGGTGTCTGGCACTTAATTTTGTTTGTTTGGGTTTTTTTTTAACGTAAATCAAGTCTCAAAGTTTTTGAATTTGTGAGGAAATTTGACTCTAACTCAGTACTCCATGGCTCAATCTACTCATCTTTAGTCCTAGATGCTAGGAAGAACAAGCCTGTTGTCTGTCTGCCTGTCTGCTGTGGTCTGAGTGTTTAAATATTTGTCCTTGGTGAAAGAAAGGATCACTGCGACCTAATATGACCCCATAATTAGACATTGTCTGAATTTGGCGAATATGCCTGGACGGACTGAACAACATTCTAATGGGTATCAAGGTATCCATCCTCTTTCCCAGCAGTAGTAGTTGGACGAAAGAAGAATCAAGTCTGTTGGATGTCAGGTAAGCCATTACTTTGTTCTCAAGAGAGATAAACTATTGTCAGTGAAGATTAGGAGCAGCTTATTCGTAACTCGATATTCTGCTGGGAATGTGTGTGTCATGGGGGATCAAGAAGAAATCGAACCAGTAGGACAAAAAATACAACAGGGTTTTACCAAATATACAATAGAGAGTGTGACATCAGATGTGCTCACTTAGTTGTGTTGTGTTACCACAACCACTAAAATGTGGTTCCAAAAAACTGCTGCAGACCCATAAAATAGAGAGACATTGGTCGCTGGAACTAAATGGGTTAATGTTGCACTGCCTGACGATCAAGAAGGAAATGTTCAAACACCTTAAAGATAACAGCTGTTTTATTGTTAGTGCATTTCGAAGTAGGCGCACTTCTTCATTAGGTCAAAACCACTGTGGTTTAGTCCTGATGAAGAAATGAGACCACTTTGAAATGTACCGTCAGTAAAACTGCTATCATCTTTGTGGAGTTTGAACCTTTCCTTCTCGATCGTCAAGCACCCATTTTGCTCCAGTCATTGATTGGGGAACAAGAGGACCAGGTGTCTGCTTATTACTTTTAATGTTCCAGAACAGCTGTTCAGTATATTTTGACACAGCTTTACTCCACACTAGGTACTGTTCAATTGGAAATAACACAAAATACGCTTCAGCAAAATATTTCTCTAAATCACTCTATAAAATCGTTTTCACAATAAAACTTTTTTCCAACTAAAAAAAAACAAAACAAAAATTCTCTGTGTGCACATAGCCTAAGGGTTCATTTACACTAAGCGATCAAGGTCATTAAATGACTGCTGATTGGCTATCGGCGGTCGTTTATAGACACTTTACACAAGCCTACAGACTTTTATGCACAACAAATGGATGTTAAGCTTTGTAGACTTCAACGCCATTCACCAATAAACACAGTTATTCTAAGTGATTTCAATAACCACAAATTAACTGAACAGGAGGATACATATAATGTAGATTTTATATGGTTGGTTGTTTTCCCTCTGAAACAACTCTGGTAATGCTAAAACTAAATGTGGTGGGCATCAAAACGTGGAATCAACGTTAGTTACCTTCCTCTTTGGTTAATGGGTGGTGGGTGAAGCGATTAGGAATAACTTTTTGTCAGTGTATATTTCCCATATACAGCTATAAATCTAATGCTCTCTTTAATATTAACCTTCAAAGTTTGGCTTCACTTTAGCAGACTTATGCAGAACCTACAGAACTTAGCTGTTTTTGCATTATGGATATTTTTCTTGAGGTGTTCAGCAGAAGAGAGTTGTTGCCATTATGGCTGTGTGCTGCATTTTGGCTCAGATGAGAGAGAGCTTGTCAGAGTTTAGGTTACTCTCATCTGCTTTTCTATAGGTCTCTGTGAGACCTGCTTTTCAAAGTCCACTTTGTTTTGGGAAATAATGAAGTTTTTTTTTATTTACCTTTTGTCTTCCACAAGGCAATCTGGATGGGCAAACTTGCTGGTACATTGTCGTATGATCAGTGACGCGCTTGTAAGAGGTGCACACATTGCAGCGGGACTTGGTGGTGGAAAGGAACCTGCGAGTTCTACTTGGACCTTACCTTATCATATACATAAATATTTTACTGTCTGTGACAACTCTCCTGTAAAAGTCTGCCAGCCTCCCGTGACCACCACTGGAGAATAAAGCAGGTGGCTACCGAGCATCTGCAGCACATGGCAGAACTTGCCTCCACGTTTTCTACGATGATTTCTATCATGTTTAAAAAAAGAATATTTTAGACAGTTTCATATGGCAGCAAGAGAAAGACAGAATACTGGAGCAGAGAGATGCTCAGGGCCAGTTTTATTGCATAAGAGAAAATGATCTCAGGCTTTTATCTCAAAATAACTGAATTGAGCTAATAGGCAAAGTTGGAGAGAAGAGCCTCTTAATACAATAACACAATCAAATCTAGGACATGAGACGTGGCAGATTGGGAAACAGAAGTAAAATCCGTCTTGTATACAATGTCTCCAGCTTTACGTAGACAGGCAAACATACGGCTGTACAAAGCTAAAGAAAATCTTTCAGTATGGTGCTTGGTGCGGCCTACAGGAATCAGATGTATTTTTCCAGCACATCTCTTAGATACTTCATGGGGCTATTGTCTGAGGAATTATGAGATCCAGTCAACACTTAGAAATTTTCATCACAGTTTTCAAAACAATCCTCTTATTTTTTTGTTGCAGAGCACATTATCCTAGTAAAAGAACCCACTGTCCTTAAGGAATAGGCGTGACGTTAAGGAGTGTAGGGATGACCAGACCTTTTGAAATTCAAATTTGTTACATTTTCCCATGTTTAGCTAGCATATCTCAAAGTAACATCCTCATGGAAGACAGGGCCCATGATTTTCCAACATACAGTGGGTACGGAAAGTATTCAGACTCCTTAAAATTTTTCGCTCTTTGTTTCATTGCAGCTATTTGTTAAATTCAAAAAAGTTAATTTTTTTTCTAATTAATGTACACTCTGCACCTCATCTTGACAGAAAAAAAACAGAAGTGTAGACATTTTTGCAAATTTATTAAACAAGAAAAACTGAAATATCACATGGTCATAAGTATTCAAAGGCTTTGCTCAGACACTCATATGTAAGTCACATGCTGTCCATTTCCTTGTGATCCTCCTTGAGATGCTTCTACTCCTTCATTGGAGTCCAACTGTGTTAAACTGATAGGACTTGATTTGGAAAGGAACACACCTGTCTGTGTAAGACCTCACAGTGCATCTTCAATACGATGTATTATTGATATTTGGTCCTGAGGAAGAGGTTCCATACCTCGAAACGCGTAGACCTATGGAATAAAAGAGTTATTAATTAATCAACAATTTTACATCTTTTCTGGCGAATGCGTGGCGTTAGCCCCTTCTCCTCTCCTGCCTTGAAGACTCATCCACGTGGGGCTGCGGCAGCCGCTATTATCTGTATGCTATCTGTAGTGGAGGTGACCTTCACAACCACATTAGGTGAGTGTATATTATTACACACTGCCCTTTTATATATTTGGTAAGACCCTATCAGCACTTCTGTTTTCTTGTTTTATCAGCTCACAGTGCATGTTAGACCAAAGGAGAATCATAAAGTGAAAGGAACTGCCCAAGGAGCTCAGAGACAAACTTGTGGCAAGGCACAGATCTGGGCAAGATTAGAAAATAATTTCTGCAGTACTCAAGGTTCCAAAGAGCACAGTGGCCTCCATAATCCTTCAATGGAAGAAGTTTAGAACGACCAGAACTCTTCCTAGACCTGGCCATCTAGCCAAACTGTGCAATTTTGAAGAAATTGGACAAGAGACTTGATGAGAGAGGTAAAGAAGAACCCCAAGATCACTGTGGCTGAGCTCCAGAAATAAAGTAGGAAGATGGGAGAAAGTTCCACTAAGTCAACTATCACTGCAGCCCTTCACCAGTCGGGCCTTTATGGCAGAGTGGCCTGACGACAACATCTCCTCAGTGCAAGACATATGAAAGCCCGCATAGAGTTTTTAAAAAAACACATTAGGACTCCCAGGCTATGACAAATAAGATTCTCTGGTCTGATGAGCCGAAGAAAGAACTTTTTGGTGATAATTCTAAGCGGAATGTGTGGAGAAAACTAGGCACTGCTCATCACCTGTCCAATACAATCCCAACAGTGAAACATGGTGATGGCAGCATCATGCTATGGGGGTGTTTTTCAGCTGCAGGGACAGGACGACTGGTTGCAATTGAAGGAAAGATGAATGCAGCCAAGTACAGAGATATCCTAGAAGAAAACCTCTTCAAGAGTGCTCTGCACCTCAGACTTGGTCAAAGGTTCACCTTCCAAAAAGACAGTGACCCTAAGCACACAGGTAAAATAACAAAGGAATGGATGGCTTCAGAACAACTCTGTGACCATTCTTGACTGGCCCAGCCAGAGCCCTGTTCTACACCCAATTGAACATCTCTGGCTGTCCACCAATGTTCACCATCTAACCTGACGGAACTGGACAGGATCTGCAAGGAAGAATGACAGAGGATCCCCAAATCCAGGTGTGAAAAACTTGTTGTATCATTCCCAAGAAGACTCATGGCTGTACTAGCTCAAAAGGGTGCTTTTACTCAATCCTGAGCAAAGGGTCTGAATACTTATGACCATGTGATATTTCAGTATTTCTTGTTTAATAAATTTGCAAAAATGTCTACATTTCTGTTTTTTTTCTGTCAAGATGGGGTGCAGAGTGTACATTAATGAGAAAGAATGAACTTTTTTTGCATTTACCAAATGGCTGCAATGAAACAGAGTGAAAAATTTAAAGGGGTCTGAATACTTTCCGTACCCACTGTAGCACTGTCCAGAGCGTTGTATGGTCTCCATTAGCTTAATTTCTTTACATAGTGCATCCTGGTATAATTTGTTCCCCGAGTAAGTGATAAACATTTACCCCACACCAACATTATGTAAAACAAATATATTATTCATCAGACCATCATTCTCTTCCACTTCTACATGGTCCAGTTTTGATGTTCTATTGCCTATTATAGATGGTTCTGGACAGGGGTCAAAACTCTGACTGGTTTGCCACTATGTAGTTTGAAATGCAGCAAGTTTGATGTTTTGCTGCCTGATATATCCCCATCCTTCACAGATGCCATTGTCATAAGATGATTGGCTGTGGAGCTTATGGGAGACCCCAACCGGATATTGATGCCAGAAAACTGTCAGTTGATGCAGCGCCAAGTACAGAAAAGCAACGCTGGTCTTTAAGGCTATGACCAGTTTTTATTTTATTTTTTGACCTCCCTGGATCCATTAATAAGTGTTGGACAACCACCTAAAAGGGAACCTGTCAGGTCCCTATGCTTCCAACCCAGCTGCATTCATGACTGTATACCCAAATTCCCTCTCCAACAAGCCCTGTATAACGCTATTCACTAATATGAATGTTTTAAAAAAAAAAAGTACTTACCATCTCGCTTTCCCTATGCTAATTAGGACCTTGACTAGTCGCAGGAACGTTGTTTCCCCTGAATAGTCAGCTTTCTTTCCTCATTATTACGCCCCTGTGAGTATGAAAACATGATTTCCACTAGCCGGTGTCACCGTCAGCTTCTCGAAAACGTACGTATGTGCAAGGCTCATTTCGACCATGTCAGTGCGCCTCAGAAACAGGGTTGACCCTTCCTTACTTCATTAGGCACACTGTGCGTGACCGGAAGTTCAGAAGACAGTTCATGTATACATCTTGTGAACTCATGCACAGTGTGCCTAATAAAGCCGGGAAGAGTGCACTGGACTTCAAGGAGTTATAGTCAAATATTTAAATTGAGTGAAGAATTAAACAAATATATAAGATGTAATTATCAGTTTTAGCCCTAATCCATGTTCTTGAGGACTTCTATACTTCATATATGACCCCCCTCTGCTTTTTAGGGATATGCCCACAGAGAGTCCTGCCCTCATATATACATGAGTTCGTATACTAACAGTGTCTTCTCTGAAATGGGAGCAACCGATATCTGCAATTGAAGATAGTATTAATTTAGACTGTAGGACTAAGTTACGTAATATTCCAGAAGTCTTGTAATAGCCATTCATACAAAATGCACCTGTGGCTTATAATCTTTTACAATAAAGATCCTGATTGAGGTCTAGTGAAGTTGGTATGCAATGAAAGAGGGGTCACGTATATGTAATGTTTTAATATTTTTGAAGTTATAACCCATAATTTACCCAGACAAGTAAAGAATGGATTTGAACTGGGGTCATCTACATCAATGCAGCTGGTGAATTGTGTCTGTGCCGCCCAGGACACATATACAGCAGTAAGTTCTATCATGTTCGAAGACTCATTATCTTTCGAATATTTACCAGTCATTGTATCAGGCAAGGTGACGGCTAGTCTATTCATTTGTTTCTAGACCTTTGAAATATTACGAGCAGAGGGAAAATTACATGAGACGACTTGTCTTTGTCAATCACAAATTCTTTTAAAATTACTCTTAAGTAATTTTCTGCACTTATATTGTAATCATCTTGTATTGACTTTGACCTTCATATTTGTAATGAAATCATTTGCGTTTATTCACGATTACATTGTATTCTTGTAATATGCTGTGCAGAGTGGACAATGGTTAACACTAAGTCATTCAGCATCAGTTAGGGCTTACACAGTGTCTTATCGTGTGTCTTGTATTTAATGTGTATAAACTAAAAGAATCACCAACCCATTCACATCAACCATGATTATCAACTTGTACAGTACAAGGTGACAAAAGTGACAATCTCTACTTCTCTCCGAGCTATCCTGGGTATCTTTGTATGAGGGCAAGTAGATCGATCACGGCTGTGACATGTTTATAAATTAGGCAAGGGCATTGTTTTATTAATATGGCTGGCCCCCAAATTGTTTTGTCTTGGTGCCTATTATGGAATCTAGGTGAGTCATTATGACCCTGTGCTCAAACATTTATACAATTGTCCACTTTCTATTTGCTGTATTGGCAGGGAGGGGAATCCGAGTTTTAGGTGCATTGTACAGTACAGTGTCTGCTCCAGCTCATATAGAAAAAAGTGGGTTTCCATTACCCGATTTTGCAGTGTTAAACAGCTACCGATCGGTAAGTATTTACCGATCGCCACTCTCTTAATAACCTGTTTACACAGATCAACTACGCTTAACAAACTGCATGTTCTGTAATATATCAGCCAGTGTGCATGGGCTTCCATTGTTCTTGGCAGTGTGAATGCTGTTTACACATTTGTAAAGGTCACTTCACACATAACGAGATCATGAACGAGATTGTTGCTACGTCACAGTTTCTGTGACGCAACAACGACTTCACTAGCGATCTCGTCCTGTTTGACATGTACCAACGATCCGCCCCCTGCTGTGAAATCGTTGCTCGATGCTTAACAGCCTGGGCCATTGTTGGCTCGTTGGAGTCCTGCTGGGCAGGATGGATCTGTATGTTTGACACCTAGCTAACGATTTCGTTAACGACCTAGATGAGTGGCGTGTAGTTGCGACCCCGTTGTGTGACAGCGTCCCGACGATTTACAAGATCGCATGCTCGTTCCTAAAGTCGGTGTGTGTGACACCTCATATACGATTTCATCAACGACTCAGCAACGATCCGGAAACTGTGACGTAGTAGCGATCTCATTCACGATCTCGTTATGTGTGACTGGACCTTAAGGGCGCCGCTGAGAACAATGATCTTTTGGACAAACAAAAGGATCATGTCACATAATGAAAGTGTGTTGTGCTTCTTCATTGGGTGACCGCCAGCCTTTTTAAACTGCAATATTTTTGTGAATTGAGTATTTTTACAAGCGTTCGCTCACGATAATCTTGCAGTTCAAATGCACTTTAAGTTACATTACAGATTTGTGGGGGTTTTCACCAATGTCTATTGTTATGGCAGATTTACTTAAAGGGGTATTCCCATCTTCAAGATCCTATCCCAATTTATAGTAGGTGTAATAATAATATTAGCAAATACTTCCAATTAGAAACGTAGTATAGATTTTCTGAATCACTATGTTACTTACCTCATATTCAGGGCATTGTAGGACCTTAGGTATCCAGAGTTACAACCACTAGCAACAAACTAACTGTCACTATATGCGTGGTCGTAACCATGGATACCTAAGGTCCTGCAATGCTGTGAACATGAGGTAAGCGCCATAGTGAATCAGTAGAACTATACTTCATTGCTAATTGAAGGTATTTGCTAATATCATTATAATTCCACTGACAACATATTGGGATAGGATCTTGGAGATGGGAATAACCCTCTAACTTTACTCACATTAAAGGAAACCTGTCAGGTGCAGTATGCTCCATATTGCTAATCCCTGCCTAATTGTCCCTGTATCTAGTAGCATAGATAAAGGGATCTTTAGAACAAGTATTTCTAAAGATCTTTTATAATATGCTAATGAGCGTGGGCACTAGTCACAAGGACGTTAGTTTGTACTCTCATTTCGCCCTCCTAGCATGGTAGTACGCTCATATTGGTGTGCTAATATGCTATTCACTGCAGCTCCACCAGCGGTGACGTGTGTACCTGTGGCCGCTGATCAGAAGTCCTGGCACTTCCAGTCATGAGCAAGAGACCTCTCTGAAGCTGAATCACATACACCCGGCTTCATGCTGAGCATAACCGTAAGTGCCGGGCATTCAGATCAGCGGCCACAGGTACGCATGTCACTGCTGGTAATGCTGCATTGAATAGAATGTTAGCATGCCCCTGTGGGCGTAATAACATGCTAAGAGGGCGGAATGAGCGCAGGAACTAACGCTCTTGCGACTAGTCCCCACACTCATTATCATATGATAAAAGATCTTTAAAAATACTTTTTCTAAAGATCTCTTTATCTATGCTACTAAATACAGAGACAGTTATGCAGGGATTAGCAATATGCACCCAGAACTGCTCGTTGTTCTGGGTGCATTGTGCACCTGACTAGTTCCCTTTAACTATAGAGTTTTGATATAGGTTTCTGCGCGGTCACATTGCAAACTGAGAAATGTATTGTTTTCCAACATTTGCTCAACAGCCTATAAGGAAAGTAAAGCAAGGAGGTGACCCTCTTGATGGGAATGTAAGTCTTGCCTAACAGTAAATCTACAATAACAACCTGTCCTATATACTCGTAAGCAGATAGGCACTGAGATCAGTGCTCTTGAGACCTGCATGTTTTTACATTCCAAATAATGATCAATGTAATCCTCATATCAACCCTAGAAAGAAAAGAAAAACTAACCAGCTACCAGCTCCTAAGACTAATCATAGGCAATAGCATAATTGTACTACGCTTTCTGTTGTTTTCTCTTTTAATTTTAGCCTTTAAAAAAAGAGCCAAAAAGGAAAAGACCTTAAAGTTCTATTTCTAGAAGCCAAAATGCAATACCGATGCAAAAATGAAAAATTCTTCTCCACCTCCATGGAGACAATTCTCATACTACACTGGTATATCATACATTATATTTGTTTTCCTACATAATTACTTCTTTCCCCTATACAGATCCTGATTTTGTCCTGGTCATTAGAGTTCGCTGTGTTTCGTCATCATATACGTTTATAATATTGAGTTGTAAACAGTCCACGCAATTCTTATTCTCATATACGTATTTTCTGGTGTAATGATATAAAAAAATAAAAGAATGACACTTGGCGATATGGAGCACAATTTTCATAAAAAAGGATATTTGAAGCGTATTGCTAAGATTACAGTATAAATAGCTTTGCTCATTGGCTTTTAAGATGCTGGTGACGAATATCCATATCCTCTCATGGTTCCTCTCACTCTTTAAGTACAAAGTAAGTGCAGCCCCTAAAAGTATCTCCTGCTGTCTAATTGCAACTTTGGTATTACTGGTGGCTTCAGCTGTGTACATTCTCTATCTGTAATTTAGGTGTCACTTTACTTAATATTGAGGTAAGAAGGCAACACGACATGCTAAATCAGAGCAATAAAAGCTGACACTGTGTCCAGCTGCAACGTATGTATTTATTTAAAGGTATAAAACCTATAGATGATAGGAATTATAGTATTTGCAAGTCTGTGATCATCTCAGTCCGGTAGATTTCCAACATATAATCCCGAGCAGAGCTGTTTATGCGGCAAACTTTGCTCCTGCTGCTGTTCTGTAGTCTTGCTTGTAATCATCTCTTACTTGCCTGTGACCTTCTTCGAGGATATATAACTGCTTAACGCTCTGGGAACGATTCAAAGATTGAATGTTGTTATTCATATATGTGATTTTTTTTGTTATGTTTTTTTCTTCTTTATATCACTCACTGCTTTCTTTATACATTGAATTTTACAGGCTAACATGTCAAGTTCTATGGAAAATGCAGATCTTTCAGTTATTATAGTTGATTACGCACTGTAGACTTCTGCCATCTTCTAAACTTCTTTCACCCTCACTACTGTCCAATGCCTACACACAGATTTTACTGGTGATTTGTCATTTAGAAAATTAGGTTTGCACAGCATTATGTGACTCCATTTAACCGCTTAATGAGCACCAAATATGCCCTTTTATTGACATGAGAAATAAGAAGATACCGCAAATCCAGCAGGTGGAAATGCAGCCAGTGTCAAACGTATACCATAGCGTGCATACTGCTTCATCAGCCACAATCGTTTTTGGCTCCGATCATGGCCTTTTATCCCCTCAATGCTCCTGTCAATAGCAACAGTGGCATCTAGGTAGTTAACAGAGGCCGTAGGCTCCCTATGTAACCCCATCGGCACCCTGAGACTGTTAATGTGTCCCCTCCAATCGTTCATTAAATCTGTATATATGTGCATGTAATGTAGTGTGTTGATATGCTAACCTAATGCCGCATTCCCCTGTATTCAGCACCATTCTGCTCCTCTTCTCAGTGACATCACTGCATTTCAGACTCTCCGTATCAATCAACGCTCTATGTGTGAGCCAGAAATCTCTTTTACAATGTAAGTCTACGGAGCCTCGTTTTGACTTGTAATAGGTTTACATTGGAAAAAAAAAACATTTCTGAGTCATACAGAGAGCAGTGTGACCCGGAGAGTCTGCAGCCCGGAGAAGTCACTCTGAAGAGGAGAAGAACAGCCCTGGATACTGGAGAAAGCGGTGATAAGTGGGTATATTAATACTGTTACACCACCGTGTTATTTCAAAAATAAGCTCTCCCCCAAAAATAAGCCCTAGCAGGGATTTTCAGCATTGTCGGAGCAAGGCTTAAATATAAGCCCTCCCACGAAAATAAGCTCTTGTCGCACCTTCTGCCATATGTTTGGTGTGTCTCCCAGGAGGCTTGTTTCAAACTTTAAACAAGACTTTTTACGGATATCATTGAGAAATGCCTTTCTCCTTGCCACTCTTCCATAAAGGCCAGATTTCTGCAGTGTACGTCTGATTGTTGTCCTATGGACAGACTCTCCCACCTCAGCTGTAGATCTCTCCAGTTCATCCAGAGTGATCATGGGCCTCTTGGCTGTATCTCTGATCAGTCTTCTCCTTGTTTGAGATGAAATTGTTGAGGGACGGCTGGGTCTTGGTCGATTTGCAGTGGTATGATATTCCTTTCATTTCGATATGATCGCTTGCACAGTGCTTCTTTGAATGTTTAAAGTTGTGGAAATCGTTTTGTAACCAAATCCGGCTTTAAACTTCTCCACAACACTATCACGGACCTGCCTGTTGTGTTCCTTGGTCTTCACGATGCTCTCTGTGCTTTAAACAGAACACTGAGACTATCACAGAGCAGGTGAATTTATACGAAGACCTGACTACACACAGGCGGATTATATTTATCATCATCAGTCATTTGGAACAACATTGGATCATTCAGAGATCCTCAATGAACTTCTGGAGTGATTTTATTACACTGAAAATAAAGGGGTCAAATAATCTTGCACGACCCAATTTTCAGTTTATTCTTTTTTACAAAAGTTTAAAAAAAGCAATAAATTTTGTTCAACTTCACAATTGTGTCCCACTTGTTGATGATTCTTCACCAAAACATTAAAATTTGTATCTTTATGTTTGAAGCCTGAAATGTGGGAAAAGGTTGAAAAATTCAAGGGGGGGGGGGTGAATACTATCACAAGGCACTGTACTATAAGGATCCAATGTTTGAACATTGCTAACCTCCTATATAGATGAATTCTTTCACCCTTGGAGCCAGTTTTTGTTGTTTTTTTGGAGTAAGAAGAGCACATTCACAGTCCTCAATGTTATAAACATGTTATATTGATCATGGACACTGTGACGGGGTATGCGACAGAGCAGACACCAGTCTGATGAACAGTTCAACTTAATCCAGTTTAAAGTCCTTGCGTGACACTCTGGTGGGTGCTGTGGGGTACAGTCTGTCTGGAGCTTCTAGCTTCTTCCACTGTGAGCCTCCTCTCCATCAATGCCCTGTCTTGAGCTCTGCAAATGACATCCATCTTATATTCAATGGTGATTTAATCTCCAAGCAGTTTTATCTCCTCCTCATACCACACAACCCACTGACTCTTTTGTCTATTTTCTTCCAGATGCCGTCTTTCCTCCTCTTGCTGAGGAAAGGCATCTTGCAGGCAAGCTCCTTCCAAAGCCTCAATTAGTTCCTTGAAGATTCCTTTGTAGCCGACTCCTAATTCAAGGGCCTTTGTTTGTAGGCTCAACACAGTCCAGTTCCTGTATCTTGAGGTTCTGGTTCCAGACGTTGATAGGCATTTGTGTTCCCTTCCTTCTGCTCTGATTTCCCCACTGCCAACCAGTTTGTGACGGGGTATGCTATTGAGCAGGCAGGGACACCAACAAGATTTATTGAGGCAGAGAGCATAGAACATCCAATATCAATATTGTTCTTTAGAGTCCACAATGAGTCCTCAAAGTTCCGGAGGCGCCACCCGGCAATCTGATGCCAGAGAACATGTAGAAGTAATTCTTGGAAGAAGTCAATGGATCCAACAGATGAGGGACACAACCCAATCTCAGGTGGCAGCTTCCATAAATCCACACACGGGTGCCAGGATCTTGCCTCAGCGAAGATTCCAGCTGCTTGAACCTCAGCACACACTCAACTCAACTGACTGATCCACCAAGAGTGTGTTCTCCAGTGCCTGTGGATCCACCCGTGGAGGGGAACAGTTCACATCCACTTTTGAGTATGTGACTATCTATGGAGAAATCTTCAAAACCTCATGGCTCCATTGTCTCACACAAGCCTGTCTATTGGAGACACCCCCCAGCTGAGAAGAAGTAAAATAGCAAAGCAACCTACACGACCCTATATGGCATAGAGTACTATATATAAGCTTGTTAAAACCTGACACAGACCAATGATGGATTTTTTTTTCATGTACGATATAAAAACAAACAAAACAAAAACATATGTTTGAGTGATGCCTTATTTGATGGGTTTTTATTGTCAGATAAGGCATTCACATACTATAATCAGTATATCTGAAAACTGTGTCATTAGGTTTTTAGTAGTTCAGAAATCCAAAAATCTCATGTCTGGGAAATACTCAGATTTTCCTTTTATTGTACTGCTATTGGCATTTCACAGTGCCCATCAGCGTAGACCTCGTGCAGACTTAGTGGGAGTTGCCTGCAAACTTTTTAGGAAGAAGCACTGAATATTATGTACTAATTTTATCAATTACAATCCTAACCAAGTATAAATAATTTATATTAATGTTAACCCTTTAGTCACCATAGACCAATGCTTCTCAAGTAGTAAAATGGGCCTTACCAGTGAGGCTCCCCCTAGTTGTTGGTAAGGCACGATGCTATGTTGGGTTTTATTTTCATACAAGTGTTCAAATTCTGCTCAGTCCTTTCTATAAAAGAAAAACAAACCAAAAACCTGTCCTCCATCTCCAAATAAAACATAGCACATGTGAACAGGTGCCACTTCGATACTACAATCTTTAACATCAATTTGGCCTATTTGTTGTCGGGAATTCTATGTGACTTGGATGTATGTGTGTGCGTGTATGTGTATGCATATAATTATGTGCGTGCACGTGTACACGCATGTACCTACATCTAGACTTGTTTCTACTATACACATTGGAAATATTTTATCATATATGGAGTGCTTATGTTGCACTCTTAATACAGTTAGGTCCAGAAATATTTGGACAGTGACACAATTTTCACGAGTTGGGCTCTGCATGCCACCACATTGGATTTGAAATGAAACCTCTACAACAGAATTCAAGTGCAGATTGTAATGTTTAATTTGAAGGTTTGAACAAAAATATCTGATAGAAATTGTAGGAATTGTACACATTTCTTTACAAACACTCCACATTTTAGGAGGTCAAAAGTAATTGGACAAATAAACCAAATCCAAACAAAATATTTTTATTTTCAATATTTTGTTGCGAATCCTTTGGAGGCAATCACTGCCTTAAGTCTGGAACCCATGGACATCACCAAACGCTGGGTTTCCTCCTTCTTAATGCTTTGCCAGGCCTTTACAGCCGCAGCCTTCAGGTCTTGCTTGTTTGTGGGTCTTTCCGTCTTAAGTCTGGATTTGAGCAAGTGAAATGCATGCTCAATTGGGTTAAGATATGGTGATTGACTTGGCCATTGCAGAATGTTCCACTTTTTTGCACTCATGAACTCCTGGGTAGCTTTGGCTGTATGCTTGGGGTCATTGTCCATCTGTACTATGAAGCGCCGTCCGATCAACTTTGCGGCATTTGGCTGAATTTGGGCTGAAAGTATATCCCGTTACACTTCAGAATTCATCCGGCTACTCTTGTCTGCTGTTATGTCATCAATAAACACAAGTGACCCAGTGCCATTGAAAGCCATGCATGCCCATGCCATCACGTTGCCTCCACCATGTTTTACAGAGGATGTGGTGTGCCTTGGATCATGTGCCGTTCCCTTTCTTCTCCAAACTTTTTTCTTCCCATCATTCTGGTACAGGTTGATCTTTGTCTCATCTGTCCATAGAATCCTTTTCCAGAACTGAGCTGGCTTCATGAGGTTTTTTTCAGCAAATTTAACTCTGGCCTGTCTATTTTTGGAATTGATGAATGGTTTGCATCTAGATGTGAACCCTTTGTATTTACTTTCATGGAGTCTTCTCTTTACTGTTGACTTAGAGACAGATACACCTACTTCACTGAGAGTGTTCTGGACTTCAGTTGATGTTGTGAACGGGTTCTTCTTCACCAAAGAAAGTATGCGGCGATCATCCACCACTGTTGTCATCCGTGGACGCCCAGGCCTTTTTGAGTTCCCAAGCTCACCAGTCAATTCCTTTTTTCTCAGAATGTACCCGACTGTTGATTTTGCTACTCCAAGCATGTCTGCTATCTCTCTGATGGATTTTTTCTTTTTTTTCAGCCTCAGAATTTTCTGCTTCACCTCAATTGAGAGTTCCTTAGACCGCATGTTGTCTGGTCACAGCAACAGCTTCCAAATGCAAAACCACACACCTGTAATCAACCCCAGACCTTTTAACTACTTCATTGATTACAGCAAAGAAAGGTGTGAAACATTCATATTAATTAATACTTAGTTAGGATATTCATGGATATATAACCTCATTTTGGACATTCGCTAAAACAAGAGGTAAAAAGAAAAAGAAAGAGGCGAACAACGTCCAATTGCATCAAGGAATAATTTATTTAAGT